>NC_048234.1:11258161-11371063 GCF_002007445.2 Ailuropoda melanoleuca | reverse complement strand
CTGCTGCGGCGGCTCCGCAGGCTCCGGTCGCTCCCGCCTCCCCAGCGTTACCCGCGGCCACAGCCGCGCACCCAGGCAGGCTCGGAGGAGCGGAGGTGAGCCGGGGCCACGAGCTTCGGGGGGCGAGAGCGGGGCCCCGGGGTGCGGACCCTCCCCTCCCCAGGGCGCGGACGCTCTCTCGGCGCGGCTCCCCTCCAGTCAGCCCCCCAGAGCATGCACCCCAGCTGCCCCAGCTAAGTCCCCACCTCAGGTGGACCCCTTTCTTTCCAACCAGGCCCCGCCCCACGGGCTGGAGGACAGCCCCCTCCCCATCTGGATCCCTCTTTCCGCTGCAAGGACCCCCCCATTTCCCTATCGGGGGGTCTTCCGTTTACATCCTCGGAGTCAGGGGCTCCTCTTACTCCCACCCCAGATCCAGGAGCCCCCTCCAGGCCCTCATCCTCTACCTTTCAGCTTGGAACAACCCCGCCCAGCCTCCCCAGAGCACTTTCCTCCCCTCCTCGGGCCAGGAGCCCCTTTCCTCCCGAGCCGAGCCCGATCTCCCTCCCGCCCCCATGCACAGCCCAGCCCCTGTTTCCTCCAGGAATCGGGGGAGGGGTCCTCTCTGTCCAGGATCCCGTCCTGTCCCCCCCTCTCTTTCGGGCTGGAGCGGGGCCCTTTTCCCTCCCCAGGGACCAGGTTCTGCCTCCCCACCCCGACCCCCACAGCACAGCGGGGACGGGGGCGGCAGAGCCTGGCTCCAGCTGCCTTTTGTTCCGCGTGGGATGGCAGAGACCCCGCCCGGCGGTCCCGTTCGGCTAATCCGGGTGGGTGAATGGGTGCGTGGGGGCCGGCCTCTTCAAGGAGACCCTCTCTTTCCCCTTGGGGCGGCTCCCCCTGAGCAGAGCGCGTTGGGAGAGGCTGGCCCTTCCTAGAGGAGTCTGTGCCAACAGGTTTTTGTTTGCGACCTGAAGTTGGCCCAGTGGCTTGGGGGGCGGGGGTTAGGGAGTGTGAGGGCAGCTTGCTCTCGCCGGAAACCCCAGCAGGGGCCTGTGAAAGTCCATTCCGCCGCCCAGGGGCACGGCCTGGGGTCCCTTCACTGTTTTGTCCTGGGGACACATCTGAAATCTGTGCTTTTAAGAGAGGACGAGGCTTGACCATATTGGGGTTCAGATGGGGGACACTGAGGTCCAGAGATGCAGTTGTTTGCCCAAGGTCATGCAGTGATACTGTGTCACTGCCAAAGCCAGGAGCTTGGTCTCCAGGGTGCTCTCTCCACATATCTTAGGATTTTTTTTAGAGAGATGCTCAGGATAACACCCCCTTCCCCCTTTTATTTCTAACATTCACACAAGATAATGGGCAGGAAAAGATGTGAAGTATGAGTTTTTCCTTTCTACCTCCAAAAATGCCCTGTGAAAGAAGAGGTTGGAACAGGAGGTTAAAACGATTGAAAAAGGTGAATTTTAATTACCCCCCCTCCCAATTATGTAAGATAATGAAGATTTGGCAGAAAACATGTACATCTTGGTAGCTCTAGATACCAGATGATAGGTGCTGGCAAAATCATATCCTGAATCCTGCACAGCAGTGATTGAGTTTGCACTGATAATTAAGTTTTCATCTGTATTTAAATGAACCTCAGAAGGGACTACAGTTTTTTTTCTGACTTGTTCTTGTTCCAGTGATTGTATTTGGAATCAGTGATGGTGTTGGAGAAGGGACCAAGATCTGCTCTTTTCTGTCTCTGTATTTATACTTTTATATTTTTAAAGCTTACTGGTTTCTTTAGTTTTAATATGGGTTTGGTCATGTTACCCCTGGGCTTTTCTTCTGTAAGCCTCGAATGAGATAGATAGTGGCTAGTTAAGAGTTGGGTAAAGTGCAAATTATTCTAAGACACAATTCAGGATTGTATCCCCAGGGCCCTGGACCAGGAGCAAGTTTGGATGGTCCTGTGGGATGTACTGATATCTCGTGGTTTACACAGGCTTTTTGCCTCCTTGAACCTTGAGTTTGACAGACGGGGAGGGTGGAGAACTCTCTCCCAGCAAGGTGTGTTGTGTCAAACACGGTGGCCCATGTGCGAAACGTAACTTGCAAGTGGTGATATCTAGCTTGGTGTATGCAGCCTTGAAAATGACCCATCTCTTGTAAAAAAGCTCTTGTAGAAATATAATTGATGCCTCTTAATCTGTCTTCCATGGTAAGGTGCAGATTTCCTAGGAGTTGGGATTCTGGTAAGAGCGCTCCAAAGTAGATGAAGGGTTTTTAGGACTTCGATTTGTTTTAATGGCTTGGGTCTTCTTGAACTTAAAGAGTGGGCTTGCTTTTTTTTTTTTTTTAAGATTTCATTGGGAAGAGGGTTGCTTCCAGTTCTTTGTGGACTAAAGTGCCAAGAGATTTTCATGCATGGAACTGTCATTTTCATACCCTTGGGAAACACATTAAAGTTTTTAAGGCTTTTTGGCAGTAGTTCTTCCAGAACCTTCCTGTCGGATTGATGGGGCATGGATGACTGTGGTGGTTGTCATTTCATGGTGGGAGTCCCTGGCCATCCTGAGCCTTGCAGAAATGAAAGGGCTTGCATTTGGGGAACTTGAAGTTGGGGGGATATGAGGAATTTTCTAGCTCAAACCCCGCCCCCCATTTGTCTGCTGAACTTTCTATTCATGTGTTCAGTTTAAACAAACATCTTCTGTCAAGCCTTTGCCGGCCAACTCCACCAGTGTTGGGGTCCCTCAAACTCTTCTCTCCAAGCCTCACCTCCCCCAATCTTTTGGAGCACTTTATCACGTGGTGTCTGTATATGGAGCTCTTGTGGCGCTGTGACGTCTTCGAGGACAGTCTTTGTTTACTTCTCCAGTCCCTCCTCAGTCCCTCCTCAGTCCCTGACCCGTGGTGGGTGCCCAGTACAGGTCTGGGATGTGAGTGAGTAGTCTGGGCGCCAAGGAGCAAACTTCTTTTGATCACCCAGTACAGGCTTCCCTGTTCTGTCTTGCTCTTGCCAAAACCACTGCTGTTGGGCCAGCAGTCCTACGTCATATGGGTATGTCATGTTACGTGACATGTGGGTGTCATCAGCCACAGGCATATTATATATTATCCCTCTTCTGCAGTTGAGGAAACTGAGACCCAGAGGCTTCAGTCACACAGCTAGTAAGTGATGGGGCTGGGATTCGAACGGGTTTGTTGGAAGCGAAAATATTCTTAACACCTCCCAGCTCATTTGAGAAACCAAGTCTCACAGAGATGAGGAGACTTCCTTCAAGGCAAGTTGACAGTGGACTGAGTGCCATGGGATGATGTAACTAAGGCTGTCGAGGGTGGGAGAGAGCACATTTTGTTTTTGTCAGCTGCATTGTGAAGTGACTGTTTATGTCCATCTGTTGAGTTTTTGAAGATTGACAAGCATTCTGATAACTTTGTCAATGGAATTTTCTTTGGTCTGATTTAGCTTGTCCAGGGTGCCTAAAAATAGAAACTTAGAAAAACAAATAGAGTGAAATAAGTGTCGGGGCCCTTAAGTCAGTGTATTCTGTGTAACCCATCTATGGACTTTTTCACTAGATCTATTTTCCTGTCATGTGGTTAAGTTTTTTTATGTCTTGAAATGCAAAGTTGTGTCAGCAGACTTTTTTTTTTTAATGTAATTTCATTTTGTCTTCATATCAACATATAACATAGGAAAACAACAGGGGCACCTGGGTGCCTCAGTCTGTTAAGTGTCCTATCCTTGGGGCGCCTGGGTGGCACAGCGGTTAAACGTCTGCCTTCGGCTCAGGGCGTGATCCCAGAGTCATGGGATCGAGCCCCACGTCAGGCTCCTCTGCTGTGAACCTGCTTCTTCCTCTCCCACTCCCCCTTCTTGTGCTCCCCCTCTCGCTGGCTGTCTCTATCTCTGTCAAATAAATAAATAAAATCTTTTAAAAAAAAAAGTGTCCTATCCTTGATCTCAGTTCAGGTCTTGATCTCAAGGTCGTGAGTTAGAGCCCCACATTGGGCTCCACACTGGGCGTGAAGCCTACTTTAAAAACAACAACCAACCAACAACCATGTAACATGGGGTTACCCCACTCATCTGTGAGTGGAAAAACGGAGGCCCAGAGAGGTTAAGTAACTGTGAGGAACTGGCACAGCCAGAAGTCAAACCAAGGTCTGTGTGATTCCCAAACCTGGCTTCCTACCCCAACAGGTCCTGTATAAAGACCTTCAGTGTTAGGTGTACTCATTTAAATTATAGGGTAAACTTGCAATCTTGAAAATCTCCACCAAGTCTGTGTAGAAGGCTAGGAATGGTGAATGAGATTTCTTTTTTCTAACCTAGGATCTGTGAGAGCGCTGTGGGTTGAATGTCAAGAGTTTAATGAACCACTTGAACTGACAGACGGCAGATTTAGGGTTAGATAAAAAAAAGGCCTGCCTCCTTTGAACCAGATCTGCAACGTTGTTAAAATGCTCCGTGTACATGCATTGGATTCTTTCTGGTGACTCATTCCCAGCATCCCCAGGTACTGGAACCTTTGTGCCTGGGCACCGAAAAGCCTTCCTGTGGGTCAAGGCTGCACTTTGAAGCGCCTTGGAGACAGAACAGGTAACTTCCTTCTCTCTCGATTCAAAGCAGTGCTAGGCAGCGGGTGCACAGAGAGCTGTAAATGAAGGGACTCCCTCCCCCACTTCTCTTCATGGCAGCCCCGCTGCTAAATGGAGCAGGGAAAAAGCAGGCTCGTCCTGAGGGATGGCTGACCGTCTAGGGCTGATGCATGATGTGGATTTAAAAGCATCTATAATTAATCACTTCTGAGTGCAGGCCTCATCCTTCCTCTCACTCCCACCCCTCTTAAGCTAATGTCATCGTCGCACCCCGGTGGCTCAGGAGCGAGGGCACCAAATGGTACAGACAATTTGGCTACAGAGGCCATGTGAGAACTGGCTTTGGAATCAGATGTGGGTACAAATTGGTCTCCTGGCTGGGTGGCTTTGAACACTCTCATCACTGAGCTGAGTTTTCCTCGTCTCTGAAGTGGGGCTAATAATAACCATCTTGCAGAAGAGACTGGTGTTTCTCAGACTCCAAGCGTGCGTTGGAATCACCCAGAAGTCCTGTCAGACACATTGCCGGCCTCCATCCCCAGAGTGTCTGATTCAGTAGGTCTGGGGTGAGGCCCGAGAATGTGCATTTTCGGTCAGTTTCCAGGTGCTACTGATACTTCTGGCGCGGGAACCAGATCTGGGGACCCTGGCCCAGAGGACTGAATACAAAGGGAGTTCCTGACTCTTCCTGGACACTCAAACACAGAGGTGCTTCTCTGCCTCTGAAATGCACCCGAATTGCTCAGAAGATGATGGCATGACCCTTGGGAAGGGAGTTTGGTTTGTCAAAGAGATGTTTTCACTTTTGTTCTTACGTGATCAGAATTGGGACTCTGGTCCCAGGCATCATCACTGTGTGAGTTAGTCGGGATGTGTTCCTTCATGAAGGGGCTGTGAGACATCAATGCCCTTCGGAGGGGCAGTAAATCTAGGATTCTGTTAGGAAAGCCGGTTCGTCGTTCCCACACATCAACAAGATGTTCACTGTCAAGGCTTTTTAGAAATGCAGCTGAGAAAGGGCAGGGCACTAGGCCGACTCCCACGAGGCCATTAGGGATGGGCACTGGTGTTAATGGAAGTCACTGCTCCTCCCTCCAATGGTTCAGATTGATTTAATATTCTTTGGTGTTTACAGTGGCGGGGGGGAGTTGTTTTCCACCAATAGTAATCATCAGCTTGTCCGTCAAAACCAAACCTGTGTGTGTGTGCGTGTGTGAGAGAGAGAGCTGTGCGTGCACCCTGACAGTTTTTGAATGTCTCCTGTGTGCCAGGCCATATGCTACTCCTTTTAGGCACAATATTTAATTTAATTTTCATTATGATCCTGCAAGGTCACTGTTTCTCTTTTTGCAATGCAAAAGCTCAGGCGCAGAGGGGTTCAGCAACCTGCCTCAGGCCACACAGCCAGTAAGTTACCCCAGCTGGTATTTGCTGCCACCTGTGACAGATTCAAAACCACAGTTTTTCCACTGCCTCACTCTGCAGCCGTGCCAGGTGCTCCCGTTGCCTTGCTGCCGCCTCAGCACCCTGGGAGGTATGCATTTCACAGCCCAGCAGACTGAGGCTCAGAGGGGTTAGGCTTGTTCACGTGCAGCCAGCCAGTCCCATACCTACCGGGTTTGGGAGCCTCATGAAGCTCTTTCTGCGACAGCCCCTCACCTCCTCGTCGTCGGGGCCACAGAAGTAAATTCAAAGACCTCAGTCTGCCTGGTTGCATACAGCAGGGACCTGGGAGGACCCCAGCTGGCTTGGCTGGGGAGGAAGTCTGTGTGGGCTGGGAAGGGTTTTTGTGTTTGCAAAACTGTGTTAAAATAATTGCCCAAATTGCTCTGAGGAAAGGGCTCATTTCTTTTTTACTCTGTAATCGTGAAGCTCTGCACATTGGCTCTGTGAACATGACACGTGGGAATTAAGGACTAAAAGAATATCCCGGTTAATGCTGTTGTTAAAACGTGATCAAGTTCCTACGGAAGAACTCGATAGTCTTAAAAAGTTCTATAAATAAAAATATAAAGTGTCTCCTTCCTCAGGAGGCAATTAACATATGACTTACAGCAACTGGGTGATTTTTCTGGTCTTAACAGGGTATGTGGAGGTTGGGGTGTGATCACTTTCCCAAGGTTTGCAAATTGCCTGCAGCTCCCAAGCCAAGGAATGGTAAACAGCTATGTGTCAGTACCTGCCCTGCGTGCTCTTGTGCTCTCGGGAGGCCCTGGAGGTTTGGACTCAAATTTGTTGTTTTGTAAACTCTTTAAGGCTGAAGTGAATCAAGCATGAGAGCTAGAAGTTGGCTATTCAGAGTCTGCCCCCTTCCCCTCCTGCCTCCCTCCCCCCAAAAGTCATAGCAGTGGAGTACTAGTGATGGCCTGAAAAGTCAGATTTTTACTTGAAAGCGACCTCTCCGTGAGTGCCCGTTTGGTATCTGTTGCTGTCCTGGGGTGTAATGACTGTACTTTGGGTCCAAAAATTTGGGAAACACATGACAAGGGGAATAATTTTGATGCCACTTTAGGAGAGGCAGTCCAGCTGATGTAGATGTATGGGCACCAAATCAAGGACAATTTCATGACATTAGAGCAGAATATTTGAGGTTGGTGTTGGCCTGGAAAATATGCAACATGTGGTCTCTAGTCAAAACGATGGGTGTAAATGAAATGCCATATTTCCTGCCACCGATTGAGAAGACAAAGTTAACATTTGTGAGACAGTTAGAAGCTGGTGGTTTGCTGAGCTGTGATTTTGATTCTTTGTCAGGGCATCGAGAATGGAGAAGAATCTGGAAGGGTCAGGAAAGATGTCAGGGAGAAGGTAGGGTTTGAGGTGGACCTCAAAGGACCGGGAACAGGGTCCGGGTACAGAAGACAGATGGGAAGGCATTTCAGATGGGAACAGCAGGGGGCAAAGCTTGGGGTGGGCTGGGGCACCCGACATACACAGAAGCAGTTCTGCATGGTGGATGCCTGCTGGGAACAGTGAGGACTAAGGTGGCCGGATGGCCATGGCCTCTAATGAGGCAGCGGCCCTGGGATTTGCTGGTGTTGGCAGTAGGGAGCGCAAGTGTTTGGGGAGGGGCCCTGTGGCAGGGCCTGACCGGGCAGGTTGGTGGGACTGGATAGGTCGCAGTTCCAGAAACAGCACAAGGTGCGTGTCAGCGCGAAGGGAGGTCCTGGAGCCCAGGTCTGTTTGGGGAGAGGCAGGTGCCCTGGAGGCCCTGGTGCTGGCTGGGAAGTGTGGATGGGACAGCCTGCAAGCCTACAGTTTTTATCCTTGGCTGCACCTGCAGGTCACATGGCCTGGAAAGCTTTTTAAAAATGCCTGTGATGGGGCCCCACCCCAGACCACGGAGGGAGAGCCGATAGTTTTTTTTAGAAGTGCCCCAGATGATTTTCAGGGTTTGTGTGGGCTGACAAGATGAACTGTGTGTGCAGGGGAGCCTCTGGGAGTGTCAGGGATTAGAAGGTGGGAGAAAAATGGGAGCCAGAAGCCTGTGCAGTGATGAGATATGGGGTGTTGGGCCCTGAGCTACTGTAGAGTGACTGAGGACCAGCTCCGGGAAAGAGGGAGGGGGCACCAGAGAAGGAATCGTGCCAGGGAGTAGTGACCCTGTCCGAGGGTGCTGAGGTTTGCCTTTGAGCTCCTTTGCCAAGGGGGGCTGGTGTAGCCCAGAGTATAAACCAGGTGAAGGCAGGAGAAGAGATTGTGCCCCAACCATTTGGTAATCCTCCTTCCCCCGGATTTTCAGCCAGGCCTACGGAGCAGGCACAGCGGGTTCTTACCTGGTCCTTCAAGCCTGCGAGCCAGATTCCTTCCTCTGCCTCTAGTTGCAATGACTGCAGCAAACACTACTTATAAACCTTAAAACTATATTTCTTCAAAGTAATTCTATCAAAGATAGTTGGGGTCCAGAGTACCCGATTGAGGCGGATTCACCTTGCTAGTCGAACGTTAGAAGGAAGGTTTTACCCGGCGCATTTAATGCATATCACCGTATCATAATTTGTGAAATTTTCAGAAAAAAAATTAGCTTATAGTTCAATTCATTCCATCTTTAGTGTTTATTGAGCACATATGTCCTAATGCCCTATAGGTTGGGGATGCATGGGTGATGAGATGTGAGTTCCTGCCCTCGAGTAGCTCATGGTCTGCAGAGAGTGGCTCTTGACAGAAAAGTAATGGCAGCCCAGGGAGGGAGGTTAAAAAGTGGTGTCAGATACGGAGAGTGAATCGGGGTGTCAGAGAAGACTTCAGAGCAGATGATAGGTAGGTAGAGTCTTGAAGGAAAAGTGGGAGCTCCGGGGGACACTGACGAGAGGCCTCGGGGCCAGAGAGCAGCGCTGTGCTCAGGCCGAAGGGGCAGGGGCAGGGGCAGGCTCGGGCTGAGCAGGGCGGGTGTGGAGGAGGACGGGCTGGATATGCGGCTGAGCGGGGCTCTGAGTCAGGACGTGGCTTTCACACAACCTTTTGGTGGTTGAGTGGGCAGTGCTCTGGTCCTCCACTTTGCCTCTGATCAGAGCAGCTCTGCTCCGCTCTGAACGTGGGAAACTAAAAAGAGGTCCTTTGAAAAGTATTCCTCTGCTGCTTAAAAAAAACCCAAAGTGATCTCATTGCTGTCGGTGCTGGGGAGTCACTGAGCAAGAGAGTGCCCTGTGGGTGGCTGGCAGGGAGGGCCTGGAGGCTTCCCCCGGGAGCTGAAAAGCCCTCACGTCTCTGTTTGCAGAAGAAGCTGGAGTTGAGGTTTCTCACCCCTTCCACCCTCTACTTAGGCCAGTTTCTCAGGTCCTAGGGTGAGGTCTGGGCCCTGTCTGCATCTGTCTGCGACTGCGGTAATGTGGCTGACAGGTCCGTTGGGAATGGAACTCCTTACACTTACACTCAAGCAGCTCTTATTTATTTATTGAGTGAGCGAGTGAGTGAGTAAGCTTTACGCCCAAATGGGGCTTGAACTCATCATCCCGAGAGCAAGAGTTGCATGCTCTACCCACTGAGCCAGCTAGGTGCCCCAAGCAGCTCTGTCTCTCCAGAAATCCCTGGAAAATTTTATGACCGGGCTGTGAAGGTAAGGGACCTAGTAGTTAACCCTGGGATGCATGTCAGAGAGCTGTGCCAGGCTCTACTGAGTACCCAGGGGATGCACCGCCCGCAACTCTCTTTGGAGTAGACTGGACAGAAGTGGTCCACGTACCCCATTCATCCCACAGGCGTGTTTTGTTTGGGCTCTACTGTCCTTTTTAAAAGAATTAAAGTTGGTTGCTGTATTAGTTTCCTGTGGCTGCTGTAACAAGTGATCACAAATGCAGTGGCTTAAAACAGAAGTCCTACCAGTTAGAATTCCAACACAGGTCTCAGGGGGCTAAAATCATGGTGTAGCCAGGCCTGTGTTCCTTCTCGGAGGCCTGGGGATAAGATCTGTTTCCTTGCCTTTTCCAGCTTCTGGAGGCCGTCTGCGTTCCTTGATTCGTGGCCTCTTGAGTCGCAGTAGCTAGTCCTGTCCTCATACCGCATCATTCTGACACTGACTTTTCTGCCCCCCATTTCTACTGTTAAGGATTCTTGCCATTACGTTGGGTCCACTGGATAATCCGGGCTCCTCTCCCTGTTTTGAGGTCAGCTGATTAGAAGACTTAATCCCATCTGCTACCTTAATTCCCCTTTGCCGAGTAACTGGGATTAGGATGTGGACGACTTTGGGAGGCCATTATTCTGTCTACCAGAGTCGCCAACATGAAAATCAGGAGATCTTACATAGCAATCCAGACTTGGAGCTTCATTGACAACAGAACACTTGGCAGCCAGGGGCCTGCACTGTTGCCTGGCAACAGTGGGTCAGCGCCAATGTCGGCGCCATCTCTGGATGGGGTTTCGTGTGCCAGTTCTCTGCAGCCCCCACCCCTCCCATGATGCCTCCTCATTTCCCTTCATTGCCTGGGCCCTGCTCTGGAGACCAGGGCCTTACACAGCGTTAGTCACGGCAGCATCTCGGGTTCAGGGTGGTGGAGCTCGCCAACCTCCCTGTTTGATGCCCTCCTTGTTGCCCTCCCTGCTTTAGACACTTGTCTCACACCCTCCTCTGCCTGGCACACACCCACACCTCCTCTCCATGCCCCCCTCTGTCTGACCCAGGGCTCTACATTCCAAAGCATCTCTGATGCTATTTTAGGTGGTATTGTTTGTACCATAACTCCTTGTCTCCGGTCTTCTCCTTTCCTGGCACCCAACACTAGTACATTCTGGTGCCTTCCATTTGATTTCTTGCATCTGCATTTATGAGAAGCAAGTATATATGATGCACCACGAGCAGTATCCATCGAAAGTCAGGATCCCGTGACAAACATTTAGTCGAGCACCTACTATAGGCCATGAACTTTTCTAGATACTGGGAACACAACGGCGGTGGGGGGGGGATACCTGCTTGGCCTCCCACCCCATCTCATTCTCGAGGAAGAAGGAGGAGGAGGAGAAACAAGTGGACAGACAATTGGAATTTTAACCTATTGCATGTGGCGAGAGCCTGGCTGCATCCTGCTTCCTTGGGGCTGGGAGGCGAGCTCTGTCTGCGGTGGTGGGGGTTCCATAGCTCTGTTAAAGGCATTTCAGTGAAAGATTTCCTTGTTTCCTGACCCTAGCTGATAGCTGAATTCTGGGCAGGCATCTTGGAGGCCTAGATGATGTGTTGGTTTGCAGTGTGAAGGACGAGGTCAGATGACTCCATGTGTTGCTGCCTGGCAGTGTGAGCTGGGGCTCTGGGTCTTCTCTGAGGAGCCCTTTGTGTGGCCTCTTGGGGACGGCCCTGCCCCAGTGACCTTAACTGTGGGGTGCAGGTGGAGGGCACCAGCTGGAGCCACCAGAACTTGACAGCCTAAGGGTATCTACTTCTTTGACCTGTTCAGAGCGTTATCAAGAATATTGAAGATTCGGGAACTACTTGAAAACAAAGCAAAACTTTTCATTATGGAGAACTTCAGTCATATAAATACAGTTCAGGGAGCTTGCTCCTGTCTAGGATCCTTCCCCCCCACCCTTGGATTATTTCAAAGCAAATCCCAGACTGACTTCACGGATAAGTGCCTCGATACGCATCACTAGCAGGTACGGACTCTTCGGAAACGTGTTTGTAAGAGAAGACCGATCACCAGCTGTCGTAATTTTGATTTTTGAATGCTCTGGGGTTGAAGCTGACTTTCTGCACGTGTGGAATAATGATCCATCTTTATACAAAATCTTAATGTGGGTTGGATTTTATTAGCACTTCTGTTGGGACAAACAATGATATTTTTTTAAGGTTTAATTAAATTAATTAATTCATTAATTTGTTTATTTGAGAGAGCAAGTAAATGTTCACATTCAGCGCAGGGATGGGGCGGAGGGAGAGGGAGAGAAAGAATCCCAAGCAGACTCCATGCTGAGCATGGAGCCCAGTGTGGGGCTCCATCCCACGACCCCGAGAACATGACCTGAGCCGAAATCAAGGGTTGGATGCCTAACCGACTGAGCCACCCAGGCATCCCGAAACAATGAGAATTTTGCTATTTTAATGTTTTTATTGTAAAATACACGTAACACAACATTTACCATGGTTAACCATTTCACAGCGTTAAGAAGTCAGTGGCATTAAGTATATTTACACTGTTGTGCAATCATTACTGCAGCATAGTTAAGAGTTTTTTCATCACCCCAGAAGAAAACCTGTGTCCTCCTATTCCTCCCTCCCCCAGCCCCTGAAAAAGGACCAGTCTGCTTTCTGCCCCTCGGATTTGCCTGTGTTGGTGTGTCATGTGCACGGTGTCATATGTATATGGCCCTCAGTGTCTGGCTTCTTTCATTTAGCATAGCGTGTTCCAGGTTCAGCCATGGGGTCACCTGCGTCATTTTTTTTTATGGCTGAATAGTATTCCATTGTGTAGCTAGACCACAGTTTTGTAGACCTGTTCATCTGTTAATGGACATTTGGGTTTCGACTGTTGGTGATTGTGAGTAAAGTTACCACTTTACCTTGTCAGTGCTTACTTTGAAATGTGCTGATACGATGCATGGATCGAAAAGAAAATGTCACGAATAAGGGGGTAGGAGGGTGGTTACTTCTTAAAGTTTTTTTTTTTTTTTTAAAGATTTTTTTTTTTATTTATTTATTTGACAGAGATAGAGACAGCCAGAGAGAGAGGGAACACAAGCAGGGGGAGTGGGAGAAGGAAGAAGCAGGCTCACAGCAGAGGAGCCTGATGTGGGGCTCGATCCCATAACCCCGGGATCACGCCCTGAGCCGAAGGCAGACGCTTAACCGCTGTGCCACCCAGGCGCCCCAGGAGGGTGGTTACTTCTTGAATCTGTTGATTTTACCAACTTAACAAAGAACTTCTTCCTGAAGTAATTGTACGTAACAGAAAAGTATACTATGTGTAAGAGACTCAGGGGTCTCTTCTGCTATTTTTTTGGTTTTGGTGGCCGTGCGGCCTGCTTACCAGGCTGCCATCTGGGGGGTGGGGGACCCTGCTCTTAGACCTGAGAGACCACAGCTGTGGATCTGTGGGTGGGCGGTGGCCTTTGTCTGTGTTGGCATTGAGGGAAATGCTTCACTTGGCCCCCTCCTGTGTTATGGGGACAGACTGAGTGTTCTTGGTGTTTTCATGAGTCACTTCCTTTATTTCTGTACCTCAGTAAACAGAGTCTTTGTCCTTGTGTTGTCATGACGAGGGGCTGGAGTTCCGGGTGGCAGGTTAGGTACGTCATGGTGGAGAACGAAATGGATTTGGTAGCATGTTGTCCATGTAGACACTGATTTTAGTTAGGCTTTTACTTCTAGCGAGGAGTTAGAGGGCAGCCCTGGGAAGTCTGTTGCTGACTGGTGGGTACCCTTCACAAGGGCCGCCCCGTGGGGTGAAAAGTGGCACGGGCTCTCGTTGCATCATGCTATGTGTGTCCTCTGGAGGGTGTCAGGGAGGCGTTCATCTCAGGTCCCAGGACAAGGAAGAACTGTGAATCTGCTTTATTTCTGTCTTGTGGACGGTGTGGATCCTCTTTGCTTTGGCCATCAGGAAGCTCAGCTCAAAGTCAGTCGTTCGTGCTAGCTCTAATGTGGCCTGTACTTCGGGTTCTAACCCAGCCTCCCCCCTCCCGCCCCTTTTCTTTCCTTATTGCCTGGATTTCTTTACTTGCTTTGCATTGTGATCTGTGTTTCTCTAAGCCAGTGGTTCTCTACTTGGGTCCTATACTTTGTCAGAATCACCTGGGGAGCTGCTGCTTCTTTTTTTTAAATGCCAGTGCTCGTGCCCCACTACCTTGTTTTAATTGTTCTGAGAGGGTGCCTGAGCCTAAGTATGTTTCCAGAGCTCCCCAGAGATTCACATGTGTGGGTTGGGAACCTGCCCATTTTACGCCCTTTCATAGTTGTTTACCAAACAAGGCAGGGATAAATAGACAAAAAGGATGGAGTCTGGGAGGACAGCCACCCCAAAGTAGGGTGGTTTCAGCTTAGAGAAGCTGAGTAAAAAGGATTATGTGGCTTCCAGTGGTTTTCCTGCTGGTGGAACCAGTGGGAAAGCTCCGAGGGACTTCTCTCTGTGGCCAGCACCGCAGAAGCCTTCACTCCTGGGCCAGGGTTGGGAGGAGCTGCTGGAATTTTACTCTGAAGATCTCAGGCCTGCCTCGGGGGAGGACAGCTTTGTAACCAGGGCTTTGGGGCCATTCAGGACCGACGTCCCATGCTTGGGACCTAGTTTGTGCTTAGTTCTGATTGTGTCTCCGTCCGCTCTACCAGAATAGACTATCTGCAATATAGTATTTCCAGGCTGATTTTCTTTTTTTGTCCTAAGTCTCGGAGAATGTTTAGGGTGCATGTGTTAATGGTCATCAAGGACAGTTTGGAAGTGGGAAAGACCAAACTCAAACTTGACCTGTGGCCTTGTCACTGTAGCTGCTGTTAGTAGTTTGGTTTGTTTTCTCTAAGTTGTCTGTTTGTTTAGTACCCGGGGGTCTTGATGGTCTGTATGACCATCACCAGGATGGCCCAGAGCTTTCCCTTGAACGGCCACAGTGGGAAGAGGTCAGCACTTCCTGTGATTTCTTCCTTCCTCCCTTGCTGGGGGTGGTGGGGTGTGCAGCCCCCAGAGGCGCCGGGAGCCCACAAGGGAACTGTCTGCTTTGCCTGATTGAGAGGGCTGATTAAGGTGGCCATGGGCGGGGGCTGCTGGTGCTGAGATGGGGAAGCATGGACGGGAAGTGGTCAGCGGGCAGGTGGACTTCAGAGCTGGACAAGGTAACCAAGGACCAGGAGCACTGCGTGCGCTTCAGAGCCTGCCAGAGAGGGGCAGACCTGCCTCTCTGGGCCTCAGTTTCCCCATCTATGATGTACATGAGAGAGTAGGCCTTCCCGATGCCTAACTCCTGTCTTCCATTCTTGGGGAAGAGCAGTGGTCAAGTTGGCAGCTATTTTGTTTGCTGAATGTGTCTTTTCCCTTTGGTGATGCTGAGCCCACAATGAGATGTTGGTGAGGTGGGTGGCGGCCTGTTCTTACCACACAGTTGACTGCCTTTCTCTTCAGAAGTCCCCAGAAGAGGACACAGGCCAATTCCGTAAGAAATGTGTTTGCCTGAGGTTCACCAGCTCACTCTGATCCAGCCCAGAGAGCGGGTCTAGGTCGTGGGTCAGCTGGTTCAGTTCAGGAAGACCCGCGACCTGTCAGTGTCTGGTCATTTCCCTCTGGGGCCCGCGGCATTGGCGCCGCGTGGGGACAGGCAAAGGGGTTAGGTGGTTTCCCCCCGCTGGGGGAAGGTTCCTGATTCTCTGCCCACCAGTGTTACGCACGCCTGGCTGGTTACTGAGCCAACCCCAGTGAAAAGATGTCCGCTTTCCCACAAGACTGCCTATCCCGGGAGGAGGGCAGGCCCTGCTCTGTGCTGCGTCCTGCCCGGGGCCTGGTTGTGGCGGGTGGCATGGGACAGACTCATCACTTTGAGGTTTGCACCTGTGTGCTGCATCACACTACCCGCTGGTGGATGTATAAGGAATCTTTTTGATAGAAATTTAAAAGCTATTATGAAGGGGTGTTTTGTTGTTGTTTTTTTCAAATTGGAAGAAAAAGGAAATCCATTTAAAATTTGGAAAGGAGAAAGTTGTCTTCTTTAAGAGACAAAACTCATTCTGTAACCCCCTGGCTTCTGAATCGAGCTCTCAGAAATGAGATTTCTAAAAAAAACTGCCCTGTGAGGCTCATGGAAATATGATTTAAATCGGTCGGGCTAAGGTTGCTGTCCTTCCGGGGGAGGTCGTGTGGAAATATGGTTTTGCTGCTGTTGTCCTTGAAGACGAGAGAGTGCACTACCTTGTTGATTTGTCATCTTTTGAGCACTGAGTCACTTCAGAGGGAAATTTCCAGGCAAATGAGTATCACCCCTTTGAGGGCCAAATCCTCTCCTCACTTGCAGGTTTTGTTTTCCGCTTTTCCCATTAGTTCTCCAGGGACAGAGCTGGCTGGGCTGAAGGTGGCGAGGAGGGCTGCTGGCGGGCGAGCTTGCTCACTGATGGGTCCTGAGGTCGGGCCTCCCCTCGCCCTCGAGTGCCTGGAGGAAGAGTCCCTGTTCTCTGCCATAGGCATCCAGGGCCCATCCCTGAGTGGCCCGCGTGCTCTCTTCTGGCCTCACCTCTCCTTGCTCTCCTCTCTCCACTTGCCACGCTGGGGACGGAGCCGTTCATTTTGCTCGGAGTGCACTCTGCCCGCTCGCCCACCTTGACCACCACCCCCTTGCCGGGTCAACACCTGGGCTTCCATCGTAGGGTACAGGCTGTGTTTCCCGGCTCCCCGTGGGGCATGTCACATGAGCTCTCTGCAGACTGGGTTGTGTCCGATCAGTCCTCATCCCCCAGCACTCTGCTGCTGCCTGGCTGGGAGCTGGGGCTGAGGATACCCTTGCTGCACAAGTTGTGGGTCTCATAGCTTCTTGTTCTTCCCTCCCTTCCCTTTGCCCCTGGTGATCGGAGGGAGACCTGCTCAGGGCCGTGCATGGCGTGCGGTAGAGGTGAGAGGGTTAGGAGAGGGGAATAGGGATGGGAGGGTGCATGGATCTCTAGGCAGTGCAGGGGAGAGCGCAGGTCAGAACGGGTATGGACAGCTAGGACAGGCCACCACGGGCCATTTGCGGCCTTCCAGGTGTGAAAGCTGCAGAGCCTGGCAGAGACTGCTGCTGGGCTAGCTGCTGGTGCCTGCCCTTCAGCTTTCCAGCTGTGGCGGGGGCTCTAGCAGATGGACAGGAGGAAGCACAGAGGGCCCAGCTGAGGTGAGCAGCACTGGCATCTGGGACCTGTTGGCCAAGGGCTTTGATATTTTTTTTTAATGAGGGTAGGGCTTGCCATTTTTTTTTTTTTAATGTTCTTTGGAATAGGCAACAACACATTGACATAGGTCTAAAAAAGATACTAAGGGGCGCCTGGGTGGCACAGCAGTTAAGCGTCTGCCTTCGGCTCAGGGCATGATCCCAGCGTTATGGGATCGAGCCCCACATCAGGCTCTTCTGCTATGAGCCTGCTTCTTCCTCTCCCACTCCCCCTGCTTGTGTTCCCTCTCTCACTGGCTGTCTCTATCTCTGTCAAATAAATACATAAATAAATAAATAAATAAATAAATAAATAAATAAATAAATAAATAAAATCTTAAAAAAAATAAAAATAAAAAAGATAATAAGTATGGGAGATTTTTCCCTTCACCTCTGTTCTCATCTGCCTTGTTCCCCACTTCCCTTCTCCTTAATACATAACCCCTTTTAGTAGTTTGGATATCCTTCTAGTGTTTCTTTACACAAATAAAACAAACACAAACTTACATCCTGACATCCTTATCTCTCCCTTTTTGTTCGAGAAAAGAGCACACTACACATACCCTTTTACACCTTGCTTTTTGACCCACCGCTGTAGCCTAGAGATTTCCCTCTGTCAGTACTTGGAGAATCGTCATCATTCTCTTTCAGCTACATAGTATTTTTTTTTCTTATTTATTTATTTATTTTTTTTGGAAGAACAAAAGGCGTTTCTCTTGTTTTATTTTGTTTTCAGTCCCGTCCCCTATGCAGAGGCATTCAGGTTGTTTGCGGCATCATGTGACTGCGTCCAGGAACCTTACCGTACATCGTTTCCCACACGTGCAGGTGGGCCTGAGGGTCGCGTCCCCGGGGGCACAGGCTGGGGCAGAGGGTAAACACGTTTGTGGCCTTGATAGATTTTTGCCAACTTGCCCTCTGCAGGGGTCGTCCCATTTTGTACTTCATCAGCAAGTACGAGTGCCCGTTTCCCCACAGCCTTGCCAAGAGAAGGTATAGTCAGATGTTTGGATTTTTGCCAACCTGACAGGTGTCAAAAGTATCTCCATATAGTTTATTTTTATTTTTGTTTGTTTTTTTGTTTTGTTTTGTTTTGTTTTACTGGCTGCTTGGAGTTTATTTTCCACTTGGTGCAAGGCACAGGGTTACAGGGTGTCAGGAAGGCTTGCGTGTGGCTTGGATAGTAGAGTGGGGTTCTCTCCACTTCCTTTTTGGTGTTTTGCTATTTTGATATAAAAGAACCCAACTGCTTCTGCTCAATGTAGCTTTAATTTGCATTTTTCTTTCTTTTTTTTTTTTTTAAAGATTTTATTTATTTATTTGACAGAGATAGAGACAGCTAGTGAAAGAGGGAACACAAGCAGGGGGAGTGGGAGAGGAAGAAGCAGGCTCATAGCAGAGGAGCCTGATGTGGGGCTCGAACCCATAACGCCGGGATCACGCCCTGAGCCGAAGGCAGACGCTTAACCGCTGTGCCACCCAGGCGCCCGTAATTTGCATTTTTCTGAAGTGTGAGCCGATCATGTCATGTGTTTAAGGACGACTTATATTTTTGTGTGGACGGTTCTTTTCCCATTTTGAGGGGGGATTATGGGTTGTTTATCTCTCAGTTTCTGTGAGCTCTTTAGGTTTTGGAAGATTAGTTTGTTGTGTTGTGAGTTGTAAAGATTTCTCAGGCTAGGAATTATTTCGATCTAGCCAGATTCTCTACGTATCTCCCTCCCAACCCCATCTCCTGTGTTTAAAGATTCAGACTGTGGCCTTGGGACAGAGTCTGGTCTCTGTTGGGACAGAACTACAACCTTGGCTTCCTTCCAGGATTTTAAGTAAATCGACCACAGACACGTTTTCAACATGAACATACAGTAGTGGGGAAGCAGTTCAAGTCTGTATGGGGCCGAGCCACTTGATGCCGTGGAAACAACCAGCCCCTCACATGTCTGGCCTGACAGAGCAAAGGCTTACGTCTCCTCACGCTGTGTGTCCGGTGTGTGGTCGTCATCGTCATTCAGGGGCCCAGGCCGATGGAGGCACCCTGTTTGTGGTGGTGGTCGTGGTGTTAACGGCTTTATTGATACATAACTTACATGCCATGCAATAAAGTTCACTCATTGGAAATAACAGTTCAGTCGTTTTTTGTCTATTCAGAGTTGTGCAACCATCAGCAAAATCGTATTTTACATTTCTTCACTCCCCAAGACACCTCCTACCCGTTGAGCGGTCATCCCCTCTCCCATCTTCCGTCAGCCTCTGGCAGCTGTCAGTCTCCTGTCTCTGTGGGTTTGCCCGTTCTGGACATTTCATATAAATGGAATTCTACACTCTGTGACCTTTTGTGGCTGGCTCCTTTCATTCAGCGTATTTTCAGAGTTCTTTGTGTTGTAGCACGTATCTGTACTTCATTCCTTTTAAGGCTGAGTAATATTCCATTTTATGGCGACACCGCATTTTATTTACCCATCATCTGTTGACGGACAGAGCTGTTTCCACTTTTTGGCTGCCATAAGCAATGCTGCCCTGAACGTTGGTGCACAGGTCTGCGTGGCCACGTTTTCCTCTGCTCTCGTGTACCAGGCCTCCGCCATCACCCCCATTTGGGAAGGGAGTTTGGAGAATCACACACTGGCTTTTAAAGCGTTTGACAGAAAAACGCCACACGTCACTTGTAGCACATTTTATTGGCCGATGCCATGACTGACTTTAGAGGGGGTGGGAAAATGCAGAAGGGCTTGACCTGGAAATACTTGGCAAGTCACACTCAGTCCTACAGAAAGGAGCCATGGGTATTCGTGGGACCCAGGAGAGCGAGTCCGTGGGGACAGGTCAGGTGGGAGCTCCAGGGTAGAAATTACCTGGAACTTTGGGTCAGCCTTGAGAGCTGGTCAGTGAGAAGACCTCCGACCCTCCCAGGAGCAGCCTAGGAGTCAGCGTGTGATGCTGGTGTGGGAGAGGAGAGAGGCAGCCTGCCCGGAGTAACTGCCAGTCGGCCCAGCTTTAGGCCTGGGTTCGTCCCCAGTGTTCACAGGTGTTGTGGCTCGGTGGAGGGGACGCAGACCTCACCCCAGTTCACGCTCTCTTCTCACCTGTAAAAGGGCTCCCCTGCAGAATTCTGGCACACAGTAGGCACAGAGTAAGTTAGAGCTGCAGCTGAGCCTGTGGTCACCGAGTGGCCGTTCCCTGGCCGTCCCCAGGCCTCTGGTTCACGATTTTCCTTGCGAGGCATAAATGTGCTGAAGGACTGCCCGGTTCTCACGGCCTGCTTATCCCCAGGGTGGCCAAAGGAGGAGGACGTTGGTGGTATTGACGTGGCTGATGACTATTCCACGGCAAGTAAACAGTTCTTCCTCAGCCTGTGGCGCAGCACATTTCTCAACTGGAGTGTGTTCTGGGCCCAGCAGACACGGGGCAGATTGGTGTGCGCCCTTGGCCCTCCGTGCTGGAAGTGCCCCCTTTTATTTTTTTTCTAAACAAATCAGGACAATGGCAATGTAAACATTGTTTGAACAAAAGTGTTTGGTTAATGGAGATAAAACCAAAAGGAAAATAACTTTAATTTCTTTTTGGCTTTTGTGTTTTGACATTTGGCAGCATACTTTAATCTTTGAAGAATTGAAAACGTGACATGGTTTGCAGACTGCTGTTTGTTTTTGCTTGTTCAATTTAGTGTGAAATTGACTAAAAAAATCCCCCCCCCCAACTTGGTCCTGTTTTACTCTTCCTCTGGGTTGGGGGCGGGTGGGCCTGCTGAGCATGTGGGCAAGCATAGAAACCAGTAGAAGCAAAAGCTTTCACCTTGGTTCTCATAGCCTATGTCTTGTGGTATCTCGCGGGCTGCTAGTCCCATTTTCCAGAGAAAACCGGGAGTCAGTGAGGGGACCAAGCAGTGGTGGGGAGAGCAGCCATCTTTCCACTCTGCTGAGCCGTTATTTCCAAACTACAACATCTACAACATCGACAGGTCGTGTTTTATATTCTGTCAGAGCATCTGGAGGTTTGGCGGGCGTGGGGGGGGTACGGAGAGGAGCACAAGATGGGGGGATGCATGTGAGCAGGTGGGGCTGGACTCGGTGCCCTGTGGAGCCATTCATTCCTGTGGCAGATGTGTGCCAGGCGCTGTGCCAGGCCCTGTGAGGCGGGCAGCAGTGTGGAGACAGTCGGGGCCTGTGTCCCCTGAGAGCTGCAGCCCAGAGGTCGTGGGAGGAAGGAGGGAGAAGTGGAGGGAGAGCCGGAAGCCCAGGCGGGCAGCAGGTGGCGGACCCTCCAGCAGAGGTTCCCTGGTGGAAAGGGGAATTGGGGGCGATGGACTCAGTTTGGCCCTGGGACTGGGGAGGAGGTAGCAGGTGCCCCAGAGGTATGGGCCATGATGCGGCAGGTGTGGGAAGTTCCGTGTGGCCTCCCTTGCCAGGGTGTCTGAGCCACTCGTTGCTGTCATTAGGAGAAGGCCTGGTTCTCCCAGTCGCCCACCGCTGCTTGCGGCACCCGAAAGCATGCTTCTTGCCACATCCTCTGGACTCTTCTCTGTCCCTGTTGATGAGCATCATTCCCTGAAGCTCTCCTCTCCCCTGCGCTGGGGGACTCTCCTGTGTCTCCTCCCCCCCTGCCCCCCGCACTTGCTGGACTTTGTCCAATGACTGGTAGCCTCCTTCTGAGTTACATCCCATTCCCTGGTCTCCCCTGTTCCCCCCAGGCCCTCTCACGTGCCCCTTCCAGAGGAACATGCAGACCCCAGTGCCCTCTCCCGGGCCCTCCGTGCCGGCTGCCACTCGGCCTTCTTCATGCTTCATGCCTGTTTGCCAGCACCTCCAGCTACATTTGGTTGTTTGAAATAAAACTACCGTTTCTGCCTCTTTTCTTCTCCTGAAACCTGTATGCCCTTCCCACCTTTGTATTCTATTAAGGGTGCCTCTGTCTTCCTGGCTACTCCCACCCCCACCTGTCGCAGTCCACACTGACATGTGGCCGTCAGGGCTTGATCCTCCTGTGCTATGTTTCTGTCTGAGGTCTCCTGCCCTGTTGTTCCCTGCAGCACCCACATTCAGGCCCCAGTTCCCCTCATCGCCTCCCTTGGGGGTTCTAAGTGGTCTTCTGTCTCTATCACCCTCCCTCGTCCCCACCCTGGCCCTCTCACCCTGTGCTGCTTGGTTAGGATTCCAGAAATACTCCTCTGACAGCGTCATTCCTCTGCTCCCAAACAAAACAAAAGCCAGCTTCCGTAGCTTTGCTCCAGCAGTATTTCCTAAAATAATTTTAAGTGGTACGCAGTTGAACGTTACTCATTTTAATAGTTACCTTAGAAATGCCTTACTACTGTGGCAGTGGAGAAAGTTCAACGTTGAGTTACCATGTGAACCAGCAAGTCCACTCCCCAGTGTATGCCCAGGAGAGCTGAACACATACGTCCGTGCAAACACCTGGACACAGATATTCATAGCAACACTATTCATAATAGCCAGAAAGGGGGGAAAACAACCTAGACGTCCTCCAACAAAGTAGATGAATAAAACGTATATCCATACAGTGGGAAATTATTCAGCCATAAAAAGGAATGAAGTTCTGATATGTAATGCAACACGGATAAACCTTTAAAATATGTAAGGTGAAAGAACAAGACACAGAAGGACAGAGGTTGGATGGTTTCCATGCATATGAAATGTCTGGAATGGGCAAAGCCCTAGAGACAGAATGTCTTAGAAGCCAGGGGGAGGGGCCATGGCTAGTGACTGCTAACAGGTACAGGGTTCCTTCTGGGGGTGTTAACCATGTTCTCGAATTAGCGGTGATGGTAGTTCAGCTCTGTGAATATACCCAGTTGTAAGTGTGAACTGAACACTTGAATATGGTGAATCTTAAGCTCTATGAATTGTCTCTCAAAAACGAAACGAGCAAAAAGGTGCTCGCCCTTCCAAAATGCCATAGCAGTGATCCTTGATTTCATTATATGTTATTAAAGTGGGTATTTGAGTTTAAAAGTAAATGAATTTTTAAGGTTTATTTTTTATTTATTTTTTAATTTTTAAAAGATTTTTATTTATTTGTCAAGGAAAGAGCACAAGCAGAGGGAGAAGCAGGCTCAGCCCCCTCTGAGCAGGGAGCCCAGTGTGGTACTCGATCCCAGGATCCTGGGGTCACTACCTGAGCCAAAGGCAGATGCTTAACCGACTGAGCCACCCAGGCCTCCCAAAAGTAAATGGATTTAAAGAAAAATGGTAAATGGACAATAGCGCCACGCACGTATAGTGGAAGTTAAATGAAAGAGTTCCTAAGACCATGCCTTGCACACAGTAAGTGCTCTGTGTTAAACATTATTATTATTATTATTATTATTATTATTATTATTATTATTATTAGGGGGATATGGCCAAATCCTGAAAGTGAATAACCACAGTTGGCAAATCCAGATTTCGTAGTGTGCTGAATGAGGCCTTGCGGCCTCTGCCATCCCGCCCGCCCCCCACGGACTCCGCACTCCCACACACACCGCTGTCTCTCTGCTCTGCCTGAACAGCCTTCTCCCTCCATACCCTTGCTTGTGCCTCTCATTCTTCAGCAGCATTGCCTCAGATACACCTGACAGATCCCACAGCCGGTCCTGACGTTGTTGGAGCACCCAGTTTGCAGTCTGCCTTTGCTCTACCCCCAGCCCAGACCAGAAACCGTGTCTTGTGCTTCCCTAACAACCCGCCACCCTCCCCTGGCCTGTGGGCATCATTCTTTACACACTGAATGTGTGAAGAGTACTTGTTGAACCTGGTATCTGCTCAACCGTTACTATGTCTGCTCTGTAACGATAAAATGATATTATAAATTTGGGCAGCAAACATATTTTTAAGATCTGCAGAGAACTTTTGTGCACCCTGTAAGTGAGCGGAGCCGTTCTACTCTCAGGAACATACTCTGGAACAACTCTGCACATGTGTGCCCGGAGACACACAGACCAGACTTCAGACGTACTCATGATGGCAGAAATGTGGAAGTAGTTCAGATGTCCATTGACGGGAAAGTGAGTGGGTAAATTGTTAAATAGGAACATGGAATGGGTGGACCGCAGCTCGCCGTGCGGAGCAATGTGGATGAGTGTCCGAAACGCAGTACTGAATGACAAAAGCAAGTTGTGGAAGACTGTATATTATTTGCTTTTTGAGCAGTTGTGGTAAAACGATCTTCTTTTTTGAAAAGCAAGGGACTGAAGAGCCCAGAACCGGAGCTGTGTGCCTGAGGCGGAGGACGTAGGGAGGGAGGGACCCCTGTGGGTGGGCTTTGCAGTCATGCCCTAGGCCTTGAGGAGAACGGGGCGGTGTCTCAGGGGCTCCTTTGGTTTGTGCCTCACATGTGCTTGGCACTTGATTCTTTCATGTGCATCCAATAGTACATAATAAAAATTTAAGCAAACAAGAGGAACAGCAAGAAGACATTAGGGCTGGCTCATGCCTTTTCTGGGGCAAACTCTGACATTTAAGAGTTAGAAGGAACATTTCCTCCTAATATATCCAGTCAGTATTGCAGAGTAAATAGAACACTGGGAATGTCTCCAGCAGAGGAGGAAGGAGGGAAATAATATTTTTATTCTGTACCAAAAAAGGAAGTTTACCTTTAAGCATTGAGACCCAGTCTTTTCTGAGTGGTATTTCAGATAATGACAGCAATTTCAAAGGAATAATGCCGACTTCTTAGGTTTCAAGTTGATGTGACTCATTTAGTAGGAGACATGGTTATAGCCACGGAGACATCATTTCTTAAGGATGTGAGTTCTAAAGAACACATTTTAAAATTTGAATTGTATTTTATTTATTTATTATTATTTATTATCTTTTAAGTAGGCTGCACGGTGTGGAGCCCAGCTCAGGGCTTGAACTGACAACCCCGAGATAAAGACCAGCCCTGAGATCAAAGAGTCAAACGCAACCGACTGAGCCACCCAGGTACCCCTAAAGCACATTTTAAAAAATAGTTTTGGAGTTTCTGTGGTATTTCCTGGACTGATTTCATTGTATTGCCAGCCTGTGGAACCTTACACATTTCAAGGAGAAGCCTTTTTTGAAGAGCATTAAAACCCCTTTCCTTGGTTGGTCATACTGGTAGGAGCTGGGAAGGCCAGGGACTGACCCTGGTATAGCGTTAAACTGCTCTGGGCCTCTGGCCTCGGTGTCCGCATGTAGGTGAGTCCTGAGGCCCTTCCAGCTCCAGCACCTTTGCCCCTGCTCGCTGGCCTGGTGAGCTGGCTGGCAGGAGGACCTCCAGCTGAACGGGGGTTAGGAAAAGAATTCCTTCTCCACCATCTTCTGGCCTCTTCAACATATAGGAAGAGGTGCCCTGCTAGACTTGCAGCTTCAGCGGGGACAAATTCATTGCTGTCATGACTTGGGGCGCTGGATTGTCTGAAGCCAGAAGGAATCCCAGAATGGGCCCAGATGCCAGAGGTCTGGGATCAAATCCTGATGCTAACCCTGCTGGCACTGTAGCTTGGGCCAGTTCCCGAGCCTCTCTGTGCCTCAGCTTCCTCCTTTGTAAAATGAGGGTGATGATAATCACTCCCTCTAGGGCCGTTAGGGAGATTTCATGAGGACACGTGTCTGGTCTTAGAACATGTGCGGCATATGGTCAGGCCTCAGTATTTGCTGGCTTCTCTTAAAGAGCCTCTTTTCTGTTGCTATTCTGAGGCTATTGTATGACAGTTACTAGTCGGAGACCTTTCTTGGAAATGCCAGCCACAAAAGGGATGAGCTTGAACGGTAACTGTGTTTAACAGGTTGTCTGTGTGGTCAGGAAAGAGGTAATTATGGACCTGCCTACCCTGGTAGACCGTAGCCACCCAGCACACTTTTCACCAAGAGGCTTCTGTGGGCTTTCCTCTCCTGCTTTGGAAGTCCTTTTTGAGTTGTCGTTAGGGACATGCCAAGTAACATCCTTATAGACGTCCTCCCGTCAGTGCTGCCAGGGAGAGGAAGGAGATACTTGGACACCGATTATTTGCCAGTGTCTCCCTAGGCAGTCGCTCACTGCCGCTGACAGGCGTAGAAGTAGGGGCTAAGAGGCTAAGGAGAGCTCCTCAACTGGCCTCAAGTCTCCCAGCCGGAAGAGGAAGGGTGCAGATCCATATGGTCGGAATAAGAAGTCCCTGTGGGGTCCGGGCTTGGGTGACTCTCCGCTCTCGTGGGGTGAGCGTCCATGAAGCTCCAGGCATGGCAGTCCCTGTCCCCAGGCGGTTCATTGGTGGGCAGTCAGTAAGTGGAGGAGGGCAGCTGTTTTGAACTCCTGTGATAGTGAGCAGAAAGGGAAACAGGACCTGGGAGAATGGACCCCGGGGTGTTGTTAACTCTGGTGGTCTCTGAATAGACACGACCAGGGATAATTTTTAAAGTTTTCTTATTGGTTGCCTCTGTGTTTACCCAGTGCTCGCTGCGTGCCAGGCTGTGTTCTAGGCACAGAGGAGAGCGAGGTGAAGATAGGCAGGACCCTGCTCTCACAGAGGCCGGGGGGGCACAAGAGATAAGCAGGTGCACAAACAAGAAAATGCCCGGTAGAGAGCGGGGCCCTACTGAGAATCGAAGCTGGTGATGTGACAGGGCGACTGGTGGTTCTGGGGAGGCGATGTGTAAAGTGGGCTCTGAGTGAGAGAGCCCATCCAGTGACGGTCACGGGAAGAACGCAGGCAGAAGAGGCAGCAGGTGGGTAGAGTGTGTGGCAGGGGCTGGTTTGTGGCACAGAGGTTTCTCTGAAGTGACAGGGAGCAGATTGTCCCCATAATAAGGACAGTGATTGGAGAAGAGGGTACAGCACGCGGTGGCACAGAAAGAGTTAACCTTTGAGTTTCATCCTTCCCCAGAGTAGCTGGGCCCAAGTTTAGGATAATTTGGCTTCTCCTTTTTCTCCTTTTGCTGAGGTGAGCCTGTCCTCTGGTCTCTGAGGCTCTGGCCTGACCCCCTGGCTGGTGGGGGTGGGGCCCCGGGCCCAGCCTTGACGGTCCGTCCACGTCTGCCATCGCTACCTGACATCTGTGGAAGTCACCCCCCCTCAGTTGCCCACAGAAATCTGCCTCCTTCCTTCCTAGCCGTGGTGAGGGGAGTCCGGTAGACCTCCCAGAGCAGCCGGTAGAAGGGTAGAGGTGAGCAAACCAGTCATTTTCCTCCTGGCTTTGCTTTTGTACTGACAAGCGTGGAAATACCTGTTCCGTTTCCCGCAAGGCTCCTCTTGGCAAGCATCTTGAGCTCCTTTTGAGAAAAGTGTTAGGTCACTGCTTTGCCTGAAACCAAGTCTGTGGAGTCCTGGCCGAGGGGACCTCTAGCCCACCCTCGCTTTGCCTCTGCTCTCTCGCTGGCTCCTCAGGAGATGGCGGCAGCCCAGGACTTAGTGCCATCACAGTGACCAGCCAGGGCTAAATTAAGCCCAAAATCATGGGAATTCTAAATTTTCCCATGCAGCTCTGCATTTTTTTCAAATGTCTCAAGCTGGAAAATTGTACTGATCAAAGTGTGATCCATAGCTGGGCCTGCCCCATGGTGTTGGATGGGTGTGGATAGCCGTCAGAAGTCCCCGTTCTGCGGTTCGCAGTCCCTGGGTGGCATTTCTGTCTGTTATTAGTGGATATTTCTAGTAGCAGAGGCACGGCGTGTTAGAAATATAGACGCTCTAGCCCAGGGGTCACATAAAAGCTGCCTTCCTGGGAGGAGGGAAGGGTTCTGAGGGCTATGCTTCACACTTCAAAAGGCCCACGGGAAGCCCTGCTGTTTTTGCCCGCCAGTGAGCCCCTCATAGACCAAGAGAGACATCTGCCACGAGGCTTGTGGCCAGAATTCTAGCCCGGCAGTCAGTGACCTATGACTGGGGCTGGCCAGAAGCTTGGGCTCCCCATGACACCATGGCAGGGGATTGAGCCATTTGTCAGAAGGAGGGTCTTGGGAATTGAAGGGTTTAGGGAGAGCATCTAGTCTGCCCCATCATTTTAGAAGCGAAGAGCCTGGTCACTGGCTTGCTTGGTGCCTCAGAGTGGTCACAGCTCTGGACCTACATCCCTTGTTTCCTGTCTCCTGATTCTGTGTGTCTACAACACCACATTGTTCGCTTTTTGGCATGATTTTTTAAGAACACTGTCTATGATTGGTCATTTGCAAAACTACTTTGAAGAATACAAGAGAGGTGGGGAGCTCTAAAGAATTATTTTTCCCTGTGTGTGATGTTTACGCATCACCTTGGTCCAACCGTCAAGGTGTCTGATCCTGGACCTTGCAAGAGAGGCACAGCTCGACACACCCTGTCCCTAAATCAGGGAGTGAAACTAAGTGGCTGTGTCAGATGGCCAACGTGCAGCCAGAATGACCAGAACAGGTCTCCTGACTCTGGTTCACATGATGCATACCTATATGTGTGTATATATATATATGTATATTTATATTTATTAAAAGGCTTTGCTTTTCTGAGAGAGAGAGGAAAAGTGTTAGCGTATACGCTAGTGCACAGCCAGGTGTGGGTGGGGGGAGGGGGACAAGCAGACTCTGCGCTGAGCATGGAGCCCAACACGGGGCTTGATCCCATGACCCCAAGATGATAACCTGAGCCAAGAGTTGGACGCTCAACCAATTGAGCCACCCAGGCGCCCCCCTGGTTCACATGATCTTTAAACATTTCAGCGTCTATGTAATCTGCACCCACAGGCTGCTCTTCTCTGAGACTCCATGCTTGGGGGACATTGGTGTAAAGAAAGGTGAAATTCCTCGTGTTCTCACTACTCCTCCTTTTGGAACAATTCAGAACACATAAAGTCGCAGGAGGGTGTCTCACTTGTTCTAGTGACTGTCGGATCCTGGCAGAGGCCGCCCAGCAGGCTCTTTGCTCTTTGTGGGAGGCCCTCCTGCCTCGTGGGCCTCCTGGAACTGCCCAGCGTGGGGGCGGGAGTCTATAACCTCCACCTGGTGGTAGGTTAACGGACACCCCCTCGGGGTTTTCCTCCCCAAGAAGGGAGCGAGGAGAGGTGCATGGGCAGTTTAACTTGACCTGCTTTATCGTCTGGAAGTCAAGTCTAAAATGTTTGTTTTCCCTCCGAATCCTTGTAAGTATATATATGAATTCAATGGTCCCATTTTTTGGATGGTGATATAAAATTTGATTTCTGCATTCAGTTAGTGAAGAGAGCATTCTTTTTTTTTTTTTTTTTTTTTTTTTGGCAGAGTGTCACCGTTTTTCTGGTGAATGTGAAGGGTGGTGTTTTTGTTTTTGTTTTTGTTTTGTTTTTTCCTTTTCGTTTCTCCCCTCTGCATGAGCAGTAGCTGTTAGGCTCTGAGTTACTGCTAGCTTGGCTGAAGCAAAGTCATAATAGTGCTTTCTCTTTTAGTCTGAAATGATTACTGTGGAGAAGAATGTGGCACTGTCCATATTGTCCTAACTGGACCGTTGTCTTCTGGGAAGCCAGCTCGGTTTGGTCATGTGAGCTGTGGTCTCAGCCACCCCCTGACTAGGCCTCCTTGTGATGGTCGTGGTACCCTTTTCCCCAGTAGGAAGATGGAGATGTTTCCTCACTCACGGATTGCACACAGAGAACGAAAGCCAGCTAATCAAGGCTTGCAAAGTGTTTCACGAACTTAGTGTTTATGTGTGTCATGCGGTGACACCATGGCACTGGCTTCAGGATACCCGGATGTCACCACAGGAGCTTGGTCAGAGTGTTGCGTCCCCTCAGCGCTGCCCCCCGGGGGCCATGTGTTGGGAGTTTGAGCAGTCTCCCCAGGAGCTTCTGGTAGGTAGCAGGCAGTGGGCCACACTGGCGCGACGCCGCAGGAGAGGGGGCAGGACCCCCTTCCTGCAGCTCTCCCTGTCATCTGCCCAGAGGAAAATGGAGTACATATGAAGTCACGGGAGGCTGCCAGGCACAGATAGTGTGAGCTGTCATCTGGGGTGATGATTTCCTGATCGGTTCACTCAGTGATATTTATTGATTTTGACTGGACTGTCACAGTCAATATTGGTTGACCCGTGACTGGTTTTGGGGAGTCGGGAGAGGTAATTGTTGCTCTTGCCTCATAGCTGGTCTTGACCCCTGACGAGGGTCCTGGATCCCTGAAAAGGCACTGCCAAAACCTCCTCGGGGCTGTGGCGGAGACGGCAGTGGACAGGGTGAGTATCCTGCCTCGTGTCACAGAAGCGCAGGGGCCTAGAGACCTGCGGGCTTTGAGCAGGGACCCACCTGGGCTGCCCTGAATGCCGGAGAGGAGGAGAGGGCCTCCTCGTTCTGTCATGATTGGGAACTCTAGATTCGGAAGGAATTTCCCCACCCAGTTCCACAAACTACTGGAGCACATTTTGATGGAATTCTTCTTGCCTCCAGGGGCACCACTCTGGCCTTGGAAGTTTTTGTTTGTTTGTCTAGTTTTGTTCTCTTGGCTCTTTCATTCAGCTTATTTCCAGTCTCCAGTGTCTTTTGAATTCTGGTTGTGTTTTCAAACGTGCCAGAAGGTTTTCTTCCCCGGCTTGCCCCCTGCAGAGGTGATGGTGCAGCTCCGGATTTACGGTCACCATCCTAAGCTGCTCTGAAAAACAGTGATGGGCGGACGTTGGCTGGGATGTCTGTATTCTGAGGAGTGACGAGCCTCCCCTCCCTGGGAAGGACACAGCTCCTCGGTCATCCTGAGGCGACAGGCCAGGTGTGAGCGAGGAGAGTCTGGTTGGTATCATTCCGCTTCCGCCTGAGGCCTGCTCGGAGGCTCAGGGTGGCGCCCTGCCCATACTCTGGTGTTGGGCTGCTCTCAGGCTCCTGGCACAGCACACATTGCTGTAGGTCACAGACGACAACATTGGCTCTGGCTGCTGAGATGTGCAGAAATGGCTTCCGGTGCAAGTGGACCCAGAGGTTCCAGCCATGTGCTGTCTCGCTCCTTCTTTCTCCTTCCCTGGCTCGTTGCTTTCTTCGGTGTCGCTTGTAGACTTAGGGAGACCCTGGGCCTGTGGTGGCTTCTGGCAGCTCGCCCAGTCCTGATCTAGCCACCTGGGGGGGGGGTGCTGTGGTACTCTGATTGGGCCTGTGCCTGGCCACCTCCCCCATGGAAGACCAAGGATCTTTCTGAGACAAGGGGATATGGATGTTGCAAAGGCAGAGAGAGAAGATTAAAGAACCTTTTCTAGTACTGGGCCTGACTGTAGAAAAATGAGTGGTTTCCTTCCTGGTGGCCTTTGATGCGGAGTCTCTGGAGCTCCCAAGGGCCTTTTGGAAGGCCTGGCAGAAATGCGCTTTGCCCATGGCGAGACTTCTCCAGGCCCACTGAAATGTTCAGTTTCTTTTCAGTCTCTTGGATTTTATCAACTCAGTGAGGTTCCTAGTGGTTATCACGTGTATCAGAAGCCTCGATTCTTAATAAAATGAATGATTACTACAGTTTTGAAACAGGCCATTCAGGGCTGAGGCTGGGTGGGGGGGAGGTGGGGGCCCCTGGCCCTTCCATCCAGGGAAATAAATGCATTCCCTGCAGCTCCTGTGCAGAAGAGTGTGTTCGCTTTGAATAGAAATCCCAACCAGGCTCCTTTCAGAAAATATTTAAAGTTGTAACGGAATTGTACAAACTTTATCACTTGTAACGAAATAGTTCTGAGTAATTTCTGATGATAGAATTCAGTTGCTAATGTTTTAATCTTTTTAATTTCTTATTAGAGCACAGGTGGGGGGGTGTGGAGAGGGAGAGAGAATCTCAAGCAGGCTCCACGTCCAGCACACAGCCCGTGTGGGGCTTGATGGCACGACCCTGAAATCATGACCTGAGCTGAAATCCAGAGTTGGACGCTTAACCGACTGAGCCACTGAGGTGTCCCTAGAACTCCGTTTCTGAAGGCATTTCTAGTTACTGATGCTCCGATGGCTTTTGTCCTTAGTTGTCAGTATGTCATGAAAATGAGCCCCAGCCCTTCTTTTTTTTTTTGCCATCTTGGTCTTAAACCTTTAACAAAGTGTATTTTCTCCCCTCATTTTGGCAGCCCCCACTACCCTCCTTCCTCCTACCTTCCCCTTGTCTGAGCAGAAGCTCCTTCGTAAATGGTTGGATGTTTGGGAGCTGATCACAGCTTCCCAGGCTTGAGTGAAGAGCCCAGGTGGTAACACATGGTCCTGTGCTGGTTCGTTCAGGCTCAGCAAGCTGGCAAGGGAAGAAAACTGGCAGATTGAGAGGGCGAGTTCAGAAGGCGGAGCATGCACACCGTTCAGAAAAGCAAGACCAAAACAAAACTTAGGTTCTGGAAATAGCACAGGGTGTATACTTGAGAATGGAGTGTGTTCAGGCCTGGCTTTTGGGAGCGAGTGCCAGATGTTTGCTGGGAGAGGAGAGGTTTAGGTGTTGACAGCCCAATCCTGAGGTTGAGGGGGAGAAGTTTTAAAATGGGAAGAGCGAGGTCTGAGGTCCACGTGGACAAGTGCGACGCAGCTGCCTGGGAGAGCCTCGTGCACGCACAGCCGGGCCTGTGGTCCTGCCGCCCACTCTCGTGTCGCCGGCTTCTCTCACAGCTGGAATTGGAAATGTCTGTCTCCAGAGTCCCCGGTGAGGTGCATCACCCAGTTGGCCTTGAAAATGGTTTCATGGAGGCCCCTTTGGTGTCCTTTCTCCTATCGGGAATTTCTTCTCCCCAGATCTCTCCATTCTCCCATGTGCCCATCCTGAAAGCCGCTCTCGTCTATAGCTTTAAGAAAATGGCAGGCAGCCATTCAAATTCCATAGGCTTTATATATTTTTCTGACTGTAAGAAACGTTTTATTACCTCTTTCCTCCTTCTTAAAGGCTAAATATTTCAAAGAGACTGCTAACTGATGTCTTTGCAAGTTGAGCCTGTTAGAGAAAACCCCTGCCTTGGTCTGTGCCCCGGTTTCTCAGTTGTTTGGAGTTCCTTTCCCAGCCTCTGTCTGGCAGGGCAGAGGGCACTCCGGGCCTTGATCAGAGGAATTGGTGCCTTTTCTTTGCCAAAAGGCCCAGGAGGCTTGGTGGATGCCCTGGCTGGGCCTCATGGCCTCTCCCTGACCTCTGCCAAGGAGAACACTGGGTCCAAGGTGGCTGGACTAGAAGAAAGGCAACAGAGCCTGGGGCATCGTTTCTCCCTCAGGAAATCGTTTTCGTTTTTTTCATTCTATTTCCAACTGTTGGAGGCCTTTTCACCAGGAGGACCATTTTCTGTCATGCTTTTCGTTAGAGCTGCTTCCTGACCCGGAGGAGGGTGGCTGGGGACCTCTCAGCGGTGGATCCCAGCCCCTCCTGCTCCTCGGAGGGTGGGCCGGTCGTAACTGCTGGGCACCAGCTGGAGTGCTAAGTGGAAGTGCCCGGCGGCCCCTGGCACGTTGTAGGGCCCCCGGGCATTAAGTCCACCTGAATGTGACTCCGGATCGGATGAGTATTTGCACTTCAGGCCGGGCGGTGCTCATTAAAAATCAAAAGTGTTCTCTTTCTGCTGCCAGCCGCGAATGTCGCTGTGAATGAAAAACCGAACTAAATCAAATGTTCAGGTCACCGTGAAAATTTTTATCCCTGGTCCTTTGACAGGCTTTAGAGGATTTCTGAGAGCTGGCCAGATCCGCGGAGAGGCGGAACATGCCTGCCTTTTGCTGAAGCCCTGTTCTGTGGCTTCGGATGGAGACAGAATTCTTGGCATATTTGAGGCTGGAGAGAAGGCCTTGTCAGCCATAGAAGATGTATTGATTGTCACCAGGATGAAATTTTATGAGCTGTCGCTTATTTGTACAGTCATATGTGATAAGTGATCGTTGTGTTTCCTGCGGCTCTTCCCCTCCCCCCCTTCCTGACCACTTTTGTTTACTTATTTTTTTGATATTCCTGTTGCGGGTCTGAGGCTTTAGATGAGGAAGGAGGGGGACATCCATTGTTTCTCTGGCAGAAGCAGCACAGCAGCTTGGTGGAGAGTGAGGGCCACTGCAAGAGGAGGGAGGAGGTGGCAGCAGCACCGGCACCCCCCCCCCCCCCCCCCGGCTGCACAGGGCTGCTTTGGAGGAGTCGTGACCTTAGCTTGACCTCATGACTTGAGGTCCTCAGGTTCCTCATCTCTACCTTAACCTGGAGGGTTTTCACGAGCGTTAAGTGAGGTAGAGCCTGGCCCAAGGCTGCCTGGGCTCCTCCATAGCCAGAAGAGCCCAGAATCCATGAGAGACTATGGACTCTGGGAAACAAACTGAGGGCCTCAGAGGGGAAGGGGGTAGGGGACTGGGATAGGCCGGTGATGGGTAGTAAGGAGGGCACGTATTGCACGGTGCACTGGGTGTTACACGCAAATAATGAATCATGGAACACTGCATCAAAAACTAGGGATGTACTGTATGGTGACTAACATAACATAATACAAAATTATTATTAAAAAAAAAAACAAAACGAAGAGCCCAGAATCAACCCAGCAGCAGGGAATGGGGGATGGGCAAGGGGAGGGCACTTGCTTTGTGTCCAGGGTCTAGCTGTGCTGCTCTGTCTTGGGCAATCCCTGAGTCTTCTGGACCTCAGTTTCCCATTTCTATAGATGAGGAATGATCTGCGTTACCACTTCCTCCCACCCCTCAGGTCTGCTCAGCTTTGAAGACATACTGGGAGTTATTTCTGGCAGAAACTCCTTCCTGTGCCTGCCTTTGCAGCCTCCGACAGCCAGCGGAGTTGGTTGTCATGGCTTTGCATCCTCAGATCCCCTTCGCTCGCCTCTATCCCCTGCCATACTGTGGCCTTCCTGAGGACAGGGACAGTGTTTTTATTCTGTTTCATAAATTTATTCAACAGCATTTATATCCATGTCAGGTGCAATGCTGGGTGCTGGGTTCACCATGTCATTGGTGAACAAGACCAAACTCATGGACCAAAACCGATCGTCAGAGGTGTGGACCTCACTCCAGCTCAGTAAATGTTTCTTCTCTGAAGAGAGGGGATTTGGGTTTGTGGTGGAGGGCTGGGAGGACCCCTTAATGTGTAACCCTGGCCTCAGTTTTTTCCCCAGCCGGGTGCTGGAGACTTTGAAAGCCCAGTGCAGGGCCTTGGCTGTGCTCTGCAAGAGTAGTTGGAAACCTGTAGAGATCCAAAGTCAGGAGAAAAGTGTTCACAGAAAATGTCCTGGGCAGGTAGAAGCACAGTGGACCCAAGCCACGCGCTGAACGATTTTAAAGGCATAGAGAAGGCATTTCGGGGCACCCAGCTGGCTCAGTCGGAAGAATATGTGACTCTTGATCTCAGGGTTGTGAGTTCGAGCCCCACGTTTGGTGTAGAGATTAGTTAAGGGGGGGCATAGATAGGCATTTTTTGGATAAGATACACCTGAAATGAGAGGCTTTCTTGCTCCTGCAGACAATTAAAAATTTGTCAGGACCAACTGCCCCCAGTGTTAGGATTCTTCTGTCGCCGGCTTTTGCCACGCATGAAAATACAACCGACAGAAGAGCGGTGCTAGTGCAACTGTTTTGAAAATGAGAACAAGAGTTACAGTGTTTACTTCTTGTCTGCCAGAGGCTTGACCTCGAGTTTAGATTTTATTCACTATTAACTTGTAATATTGATTGTGTTGTAATTTTGAAGAGAAGGTGGGTCTCTTTCCTCCTAGGCAGGCTGGAGCGCGTGCGCTCATCCCCGCCCCCCTGGCCCCGCCAGACCTTGTACCTGCCTTTTACAGAAAGGGCTGGGCCGGGGCCTCCTGCTGTCTCGGAGGAGCTCATGCTACAGGGAGTGTGTTTCTTTCTTTCTCTAGGTCATGGCTTCTGGCTTCTTGGACCTGAGGCTCCAGCCGAGGAAATGACTGTCAGGGATCTGGCTCCACGCCTGTTACGGAGACTGAACCTTCACAGGGCGAGGACTTGCCCAGCACAGGAACGTCTCTCTCTCTGAAGGGCTTTCTTTATATTTGTCACAAAGACCGTAAAAATGGCGACGTCATCTATCAGACGGCAAATGAAAAACATTGTGAACAATTACTCGGAAGCTGAAATAAAAGTGCGGGAAGCCACGTCCAACGACCCGTGGGGCCCGTCCAGCTCCCTGATGACCGAGATCGCCGACCTGACCTACAACGTGGTGGCCTTCTCGGAGATCATGAGCATGGTGTGGAAGCGCCTCAACGACCACGGCAAGAACTGGCGGCACGTGTACAAGGCGCTGACACTGCTGGACTACCTCATCAAGACGGGCTCCGAGCGGGTGGCCCAGCAGTGCCGGGAGAACATCTTCGCCATCCAGACCCTGAAGGACTTCCAGTACATTGACCGCGATGGCAAGGACCAGGGCATCAACGTGCGCGAGAAGTCCAAGCAGCTGGTGGCCCTCCTCAAGGATGAGGAGCGGCTGAAGGCTGAGAGGGCCCAGGCTCTCAAAACCAAAGAGCGCATGGCCCAGGTCGCCACAGGCATGGGCAGCAACCAGATCACCTTCGGCCGCGGCTCCAGCCAACCCAACCTCTCCACCAGCTACTCGGAGCAGGAGTACGGCAAGGCGGGGGGGTCGCCGGCCTCCTACCATGGCTGTGAGTAGTGGAAGCACTCCCCACCCCTTGCCAGACACTGCTGGGTACAGACCCGGCAGCGCTGGGTGACGGGTTGGGGGGTGCCCTTGGGCTGAGCCAGAGCTCGCATCTGTCCTCCATTTCTCCGCTTTTGGCAGCCTGGACAACAGTGTCGGTGGTCTACGCCCACTTACAGTTACAGGGGGGCGTTTGGTCCCTTGGCTGCTTTGGCTCAGGGGCCTCAAGACCCTCTGCTGCCCCGTGGTCCGATTCAGTACCCGGGGCAGGGCTGGAGCCGAGCGATTGGCCTGCCGCATGAACAGTGGGGAGTTGACCGCATTTTGTATGCAGGAGGAAATGAACGTTCCTTCTTGATAGCCTTGTTTCTTTAATCTCCTATTGGATGTTGTTCCCATGACTGGGCTGCAGGTTCGCTGTCCTTCAGCATCACGGGAGGGTGATGGGAGGTCTCCCTCTCAGTGAAAGAGGGAGAAGGCAGAAACCTCTGCAGGTGTCAGTGTGAGCGAGGCCTCCGCTTTCAACATGCAGATGAGAGTGCTTGGTGATTGGCTTGCATGGCTGGGTCTGCGCTGGGTGGGGCCGCTCTGTTTTGTCATTTTTGCATGCGGGATTTGGCGGGGTCCTTGCCCTACATTTGGACGAGATTTCAGGGAAGAGAAGTGGAGTTCAGGGCCTGACGGAAGCTGGTCTCTGTGAGCCATGTGGGCGTCCTGGGCATTCACTTAAAGTGGTCCCGGGAGCAGGCGCCCCTCTGCTGTCCAGTGTGGTGTCGACACAGGTGGCCTGTGGGGGGTGGGGGGGGGATGCACACATTGTATCTTCCGGCTGAAAAAACAAAAGTGCAGGCCCCCACACCCCCTTTCTTTTTTGGAATCAGTAACACCGTGTCAGCATAACAGCACATTTTTTTCCTTTTTTACGGAGGTTGTTTGTCACCTGACAAACTCCCGTTGGTCCTTTTTAGTCAGTGGCTGTTACCAGGTCACTGTCTAACGTTTCCTGCACACAGGCTTTAGTTTGACGCCGTACAGTCACCAGCAGCATTTCGAGAAATGTGTCAACTGGGAGGTTTGCGTACCAAAGTCAGACTTCCTGCCTCTAGGAATTCCAAATTCTTATCAGTCTTGGAGAGGTTAGCATTTTTCTCGTCCGGGTGCTAGTTATTGTTGTTTCCCTCCCAGTTTGAACTGCTCTGCTGAAGCGAAGGTTGTGACCTTCATGAAACCGCCCGAAACGGAATGTGACCTCCATCTCTGCCTGGGCCAGGTTGCACTAAAAAAATGAAGATTGCCCCGTAAGGAGTGAAGTTGTCTGTTTCTCTCGTACAGCCTCTCCCTGCCCCGGAAAGGCCTGCTGTGGGTTGAGTGGGTCTCAGGCTGCCTCTTTGGGAAGGTGGCTGCATCTACTGTCCAGCCACGGGCAGTTGCTCTGTGCTCCGCAGACCTTCTGCGGTCGTTTTTCTCAAGAAGCCAGAGGGTACAAAGCAAGAGCTGAAACAGCGTCCCATTCATCGATAGCTTGCGGGACGGTCCGGGTGCCGGAGCCTGGGGGTCTGGATCGGGCCCCAGTTGCGGGTGCAGCTGGCCTTCTGCCGGGCTGGCGGCTGCTGCCACGGTCCCAGCTCTCAGAGTTTCTGGTTCCCTTGGACCTTGCGCTTGAGCTGCATGTGCAGGGTCAGAATGTGGTCAGCAGGCTGTTGGCCGCCTCTGAGCGCGTCGGGCTTCTGCCTCGGCCCGCCCTCTGCCGCTCCCACTCCCTCTAATGGCGTGTCTCTCTCTGTGTGTATGTGTGTGTGTGTCCCTGCCCAACAGCACCCGAGGCCTCGCTGTGTCCCCAGCACCGCGCAGGGGCCCCGCTGGGTCAGAGCGAGGAGCTGCAGCCGCTGAGCCAGCGCCACCCCTTCCTGCCGCACCTGGGGCTGGCCTCCCGCCCAAATGGCGACTGGTCCCAGCCCTGCCTCACTTGTGACCGCGCAGCCCGAGGTGGGACGGCGGTTTGCTTTTCTCCTTCCTAGAAATGCTGGGCAGCTTGCTGGGGGTGTGCTTGTTGGGTCCAGTACAGCCAACTCTCTCCCTGTCTCCTCCCAGGCCTCTTGGTCCAGCCTCCCGTGGACCCAGGGCCCCTGTCTTCCTTTCTCGCTAGGTGCTCCCCTCTAACCATCCTGTGTCACTTGCTAGAAGTTCTGCTGCCATTTGGGCAAGGCATGGGGTGATAACCCATGCTTTTCCTGTGTCCCCACGCCCTGAAAAATTGGAGGGCGCTCTGGTGTCAGCCAGACCCAGGTGTGGTGGGGGCCGGACACCACTTGGCTTGTTGAGCCAGAAAGGTGTGGTTTAAATCTCACAGTGCCGGGCAAAGCCGAGGGCCTCGGTGGACAGTTGTTGGAAGCCATTGTCCTTGATGCAGTGATATGTGCCTTGATGAGGACAAAATGGGATTGTTCCTTCTCAATTAACTGCCGTCCTTCCAGAAATCCCCATTACCGTGGTAAACAGAGAGTTAGCTGTACTGTCAATTCTAGGTCACAGTGTTTGAAGATAACCTAATTCAATGGGTAACTAAAAGTGGGGCTTCTCTTTTGACTGATTAATAATGTATCCTGGTCAAGAGTCTACAACTGTTGCAGGTTAAACTGAAAACAGATTTTTTGCTGTTGCCTACAAGAAAATGTTCTCAGTCTAACCCAGCCCCCACGTGGGGCCCCACTATAGAGGAGAAAGCTGTCCGGTTCTCTTCTGCTCTTACGAGAAGGGGCACCAACGAAGAGCCTTTGTGTGACTTCCCTGCTAAGGTGGCCAGCCTTTATTCAGCCCTGGAAACAGTTCCCATTCATCCGTGCCTCATTAATATTACAACTTGTTTGACTTAGGTATGTGTGTGATCACTGTATTTAGCTCTGGGATATGTTCCTTTGTGCTCCTGTCTTCCCCTCACAGTTTTATATGGGATTTTGTAAGGAGGACCAGCTTTGCACTGCAGAGTGCAAACGGTCACAAGTGTGTTATGAAAGATCATCCAGAGGCCCTTGTGCTACACACCATTCTTCCACCAGATCTCTGGGGGCTGTTCTCAGCAGGTTCCCAGTGTTCCCCAGGACTCCGGGATTCATTCAGTAACTGGGAAGGTCTGTTTTGAGTCTTGGGCCCACTGGTGGCAAGTTGGCTTTCCTGGGACATTTGCATATTAACCTCAGGCCCACCTGCCTCAGCTGCTGCCTGTGGCCTCCCCCCTCCCTGCTGTGGCCGGGACCACACCCTGTGCCACCAGGCCGGTCTTGCTCCCGTCCGGTTCTTTTCCACCTGGATGCCTCCCCTGCACACAGGTCAGGCAGGTGGATCCAGGTACACAGCTCTCGTAGATGTCTCTTCTCATTCGGCTCTGGTAGAAATGAAGGATCAAAATGAGTAGGTCTTTTTTGACAATTTCTCATGTCCCAGAAGAGTTCTGGGTAGAGTGTTACGCGGTGTCAACATTTTATACTTCAACTGTTGAGGGCGGACATCCCTCTCCGTATCTCACACCCCGACCGCCCTGGAGGCTGTTGGGGGGGCAGGACCCTGGCCCCTGATGGCTTTCTGTTCTTCCTTAGCACCTAACCAAGTGTTCATTGTAAGGTAAGTGCCGAATGTATGCACATCGGCAGATTTCCTTTGTGGCAGTGGAGGAGTCAGACGGACACCAGCCGTTCCGGAAGTGGTCTCGTGAAATGCAGGCTGTGTTGCAGGGGAGACATATCTGAGGGGCACCCTTAGGACCCCAGGCCCTGCAGGGGAGGCCTGGTGGGCACGGGTGCAGACTCGGCGTGGGGGAGGGAGACAGGCTGCCGAGAAAGCCCCTTCATGGGAGAGCAGGCGCTTTGGGGAGGTTCCTCACGCCTTGGCTGCTGTTCTGACCCACAGTAATCATGATGTTTGAGGGGACCTTCCTTTCATGTACCATATCCATCTGATCCTCCCTGTGCCTCCTCCCTCCCTTTTACCTCCCCCACACACCTGTAGATCTGACCTTAGAAGCATCTCAAATTCTGTCCCTTCCTGTCTGGTTCCATGACCTCAATTCAGCGTCTGCTTTCTGATTGGTTTCTTTGCTGTTAGCCTCTCCTATTCGTATCCACCTTCACCCTGACAGATGATACGCTGCCCCTGGGTCTTGGAGAGCTCCTCTAGATTCCAGGGATCTCCCAGGATCTAGTTCACAGCCTTTGACACAGCGACAATGCCCTTGATGGTCCTTGCCTGGCCTCTGTCAGCTAAGGTGTGCTCAGGTCTGCCTGGAGGGCAGCTCCCAGGCGCTCTCTGTGAAGCCCGCCTGGGCTGCACTGTGGCTCCCGAGTTCCCCTGTTCACTCAACAAGTGTGTATTGAGTTCCTGTTTTGTGCCTAAGTGCAAAGCACAGAGCCATCTGCCCTGCTCATGGGTTGAAAGACAGAAAGCCTAAGACATGATATAGCATGATATAGGACGAGTGCTCTGGAAGACCGCAGACAAAAACCAAATGACCCAGTTGAGCGTGAGGAGTAGGGAGGGTGGTCTGCAGTGTGAAGGAGGGTGTCTGGGTAAGCCTCGTTGAGAAAGTGATGTTGGAGCAAAGGTCGAAGGGGGGGTGAGGAATATGCTGTGTGGAGGTTTGGAAGAGCATTCTAGGCAGAGAGTGGGAGCAGCAGTACAAAGGCCCTGAGGTGGAGTGTGTTCAGGGGTGTTTGCAGATGAGGAAGGCGGCCAGGGTGGCTAGAGCTGAGTGAGGGTGAGGTCAGGGCAGGGGTATGGCAAAGGGCAGGCCCTGGGAAAGGTGGAGGGCGGTTTCTCAAACTGCCTCTGGCGGGGAGCGGCTCTTTCAATTACTGATGGGCTCAGACTGATACTTTTGTGTCAGTATTTGGATGTTGTAGCAACGTCAGATTGCTCTAAAGGTTTCTAACTACTTTCTGTCACTGTGCTTTCTCCTCTGGCTGTGTACTGGACGGGGAAACCACCCCCCTTATCCAGGTGGGTGATGGCGGGGCTCTGGAGGTCTGGGGAGATCTTAAAGGAGAGCCAACGGGCTTGCTGGAGGACTGGACAGTGGGGAGAGAAGAGTTGAGGACTGCCAGCTGAGCCACTGGGAGATGGGTGGCTGTGAGTGGAGGTGGGGTGATGTTCTGCACAAGTCAGAGTGTGACACTGGACACACAGGTGGAGGTGTGGAGAAGGTCTGAGAAGTCTAGGTCCTGGGGGAGAATTCTGGGCTGGAGAAGCTGTCACCTCTTTGGCCTCACCTGGTATTCACGTTTCCTGCTCATTCTTATAATCCCTGGTGCCCGGGCTGCCCTCCCAGCCCAAGGCTGGGCCCTGGGCTTGCCTCACTTGGCTGCCCCCATGATTCTGGCAGGTAGTTGGTGCTCAGAACTGCTGTGTGCAGGGGAAGCTGTGGGGCCCAGGGAAGGCCTTTCGGGCTGAGAGGTTGGAGTTTGCCAGAGACCACAGACAGGGCAGGTGGCTTGGGTGGAGCCAGGTGTGAGCCACCTGCCTGTTACCCACCCCACCGCCCACCCCCGGCTCTGTTCCCCCCCTCCTACTTTCGGTGGGGCTGTTCAGGACATTCAGCAGGCTATGGAGAAATTGCGGAAGTTCTTGGGACGGTAGGAGCCACATCAAAGGCAGCACGGTGGGGGGAGGGGAGGGAAGGGGTTAGTCCTTGAGTCCAGGTGGAGACCTAAATATAAGATTGCCACTGTCCTCTGTCCTACACGCTCCAGAGTCAGGGCTGGACCGCCCACTCCCCTCATCTCTCTCCTGGGTTGGCCTCTGTGGATGGAGGCTGGCGAGGGAAGGAAGGAGCGCCCAGTCTGTCAGCCCCCAGAACCAGGGCCACGCTTGCTTTGCTGCATGTTCGGCGCCTTGGATTGCTGGGTGGGAGGCTAACTGCCAACGTTCCCGTTCTTAGAAAAGGAAAAGAGAAAGGAACAAGGAAGCCAGAGAATAGACATGCTCTTTGCCCTCTGGTTCCCTCACATGAATCGGAACCCACCTGAAGTCCCAGAACCAAAGTGGGCAGTCACGTGCTTGGTCTCCAGTGGCCGCTGCCATCTGCGGCCAGGTCTTGGGCTGTCCTGATGGATCTGCTGTCTTGGTGACCCCTTTGTCCCTGTGGCTGGTGCAGAGCAGTCACCTGTGGTGTGGCTCGATTCTGCTCCTGGGAGCGTGTGCGGACCTCCCTCAGGCCAGCCCTTCTTTTGGGCTGGGCACCCCTCACGCAGGGCTGCACCCCCTCACACGCTGTGGACAATGATTCACCGAGTGATTACTAGAGATTACGAGCATTTCATGTATTTGTCCTGCTTCGGTCTAGAAAGGATTAGAGTTGGTCTCCAAAACACACGCAGTACCAGAGGATTAAATAGATACAAGGAGTTGGGGCAAAAGGAAAATAAAGGTGAGAAAGTAAGAGAAGGCCAGACTCATACCTGAGTACCGGACATGGATCCAGATCTGGCTTTGAATTTCTCAGCCAGCAGCACCAAACAGAACAGTTGCCCTTGAGCGGCTGGGCAAGAGTCTAGGATCAGAAGAGGTGCAGGGAGGCCAGGTGCTCCCTGTGCGAGGGGAGGGCGGGCCTGAGAGCAGCCTCTGCCGGCCTTCGCAGGGAGCCCCGGCTCCTGTCTGCGTCCCCACAGCAGGGCCGCCCAGCCAATCCTGAGCCCCACTCTGATGGCCTGGCCCGAGTCCAGGGGAGCTCATGGTGTCTCAGGGTGGGGGGATGGCACGGCTTCCTCCCTCCCTCCACAGTGCTCAGCCCTTCCTAAGCCCATTAGGAGAGTCCGAAAGCTGCCGTGTGCACCGTTTCAATGTGTATTTGGGAAGAGCCTGGAGGCCCAGGCCTTCCCGGAACTCTCCAGGGAAGCTGGTTGTCCACAGCAGGGAACCTCAGGGGGAAACCAGAGTCACTGGGGCCCCAGCCCTGGCAGCCAGACTATGGGAGTGGAGCTGGAGCGTGTAAACACCTGTACACGCACAAGAGGATGTTTTAATGTGGATTAGGCAGCCGAGAAAGGGAAGCCTACGTAGGTAGGCTGTTTCTGAAAACTTGAGGATGTGGGAATATATGATAACAATATATTATTCCAGTGTGTCCCTCCTGGGGGGCGGACTTGGAAGGAGCCTCGGTCAGCTGAGGCCTCCTGAGAGTGTGGGAGGGGGAGGGGAGCAAAGCTCCAAGGTGCGGGGCTGAGTGACACTGCCCAGGAACGGGTGGGGGGACACACCCAGGGCTGCAAGGGCGGTGCTGGCTGACAGCCAGGTAATTGCCCAGTTTCAGGAAAGCCCAGGGACACCTCCCTGGTGAAGAATGTTGCCAGCCCTCAGGGGCCTTTCACCTGGTGGGAGGTAGTTTTTCCAGTGGGATAGACTAGGAATCTGGTGGGAGATGGGATCCATTTGACTTCCCCTTTGCTGGGGTAAACGTGTTCTGTAAGTCATGGGACCCCTGCACCTTAGGCAGGCAGGCCCCACCCAGGGGCGGACAGCGTTAGCTTAGCCTGGAGTTAGTCTCTTCAAGTGCAGATACAATCACAGACAGTAATGGCAGTAGTCGGAGGAGGTGACCGTGTTCCTGACAGCCTGTCTGAGGGTCAGACCCTAAGCATGGTTTTTCTTGCCCTGAGGGCTGGGTCCTTAGTGGGGTCTGAATGTGCCTGGTGAGGCTGCTGCTCAGGTCAGTTGCTAGAGGCAGCCAGAGGCGGACCCATCACCCCTCCGCTTTCCCCTGTGACTGGTCCATCTGCTGCCCCCACTTGCCCGAGGACACAGGTGGGGCACGTTGTTGATAAGGACCTGGAGATGAACTTACCCAAGTCCACTCTGTCACAGTGGTAAGGCTGGAATTTGAACTTAGGTTTCCCACAACTCTAATACTCCCACTTTCCAACAAAAAAGTGGTGTTTAAAGCGTTCTACAAAATAGGTGAATAAACTACGCCTCGTGCAGTATTAAGATTGTATGGCCCACCTTACGTAATGCTTTTTTCTTTCATGTTTTTTAAAAGCAGGGAAACCTCTTTAAACTGTTATGTAATGGGGACCCAGGTTTTAAGGAGCCCCTGTGATTGTCAGCGTAAGATTGAAACACAGCTCTCCAAATTGCTGATTGGGGATTATTGGTGAAGGGTCAGTGTCGACTTGTGCCATAGAAAGTTGAATTGCAAACACAACATTTGTATCTGTCCATTTGTTAAAGCCACCTTTGCAGCACAGGTAAACAGAGTGTTGTTTATAAGCTCTCAGTAAGTGGAGTATGGAACAGGGAAAAGGAGGTGTAAGTCAGGGTCGGTAACAGTCCCGTAGCTGTGACAGTGTCTGAATCACGGCTGCCCAGTGGCTGGTTTCAGAGCGTCAACCTCAAGGGGGCATGTAAAAATTATGTAAGTAAAAATAAGAAGGAAGCTCTAGAGATAGATTTCTCTTGGTATGGGCAAAGAGACCGCGTCATGCACTTACAATCTCTGTAGATGATGTGGCTCTCTTCTGTTTTGTCTTCACAGGATTTTTTACTATCTGAAATTATCACTCACTCTATTTTCTGTGTCTCTGCACTAGAACGCACTCCAAGAGCAGGAGTCTTATCTGTGCTCAGTGCCCAGTGCCTGACCCAGGAAAGGGGTTCAGTAAACAGTTACTGAATGAATGGATGCTAAGTAAGATTTTATTTATTTGAGAGAGAGAGATTGGGATCCAGCACGAGCAGGTGGAGGGATAGAGGGAGAGGGACAAGCAGACTCCCTGCTGAGCAGGGAGCCGGATGCGGGACTGGATCCCAGGACTCTGGGATCATGACCTGAGCTGAAGGCAGATGCTTAACCTACTGAGCCACCCAGGCACCCCTGAACTGACGCTGAATTAACCTTAACTTTTCTTTTCTCCTTTTTTTTTTTTTTTTTTTTGGTAGTGTTTCTATGTGTTGTGCTCCTCTTTCTTCGTGTCTGCCCAAGCATGAGCCTTAGTCTCTTGGAAATTCATTTTATAGACTTTTCCAGGAATAAAGAAACACTTTACATATTTGTGCAGTTTCTTGATGCTTTAACGTTGAGTTTAGCAACAGTATAATTTGTAGTCGCTAGTTTTTGTTCAGTAATAAAATGCTGTTCCTCATTTTGCCAGCTGCCTTTTCTCTTGTCTCTCAGCCACCTGCCCTCAAGCTGGCTGCCTAGAAGCTTTTAAATGTCCCCACATGTCCCAGAGCCTGGGCCACACGTCTGACCAATGACGTCAGAACCCCTGGGATGGGCCCAGGCTTCACAGTGGGCGGAAGTTTCTGGTGATCGCAGTGTGCGGGCACCGCTCCTCCAGTGGTCTGTCCGTGTCAGCTTTTGTTGAGCTGAAGCCTTCTGTTCCTCCCCTCTCTCCATCTGATGCCCAGTAGCAGTGCCCTTTCAGAAAGTTGCAGTCAGCAGGCGATACTTGGACTTTCAGCAGCTCGAAATCGATGTTGCCAATTGAATCTGTGTCCACCTGCTCACTTTCAAGCGGGGAGCTTAGTCCAGCCACGGGGAGTAACCGGCCCCCTTGAGACCAGCTCACTCGGTGGCCCACCTCTCCAGTACTAACTGGTAAGCCTAGTGTGGACGTGAACTAAGAAACTGCTGGTTTTTTCATTATAAAAGTACTATGTAGAAAGTAACAGAAAGAAGACAAATGTCCTATAAACTTATTTCACAAAGATGGCTGTCCTTCACATGATGGTGTATTTCTTTTTGGACTTTTTTCCAACCATTTTCTTTTCCAGGATTGCGTACTCACTAATGCAACTTTGCATCCCTGCTTTTTTGTCTCATAACCTTGTGATAGGAGCATTGTCTCCCTTCCTCCACCACCCTGTAAACATTTTAACAGCTGCACTCGGCCTTCCACTGGGTGGGGCTTCCTAGCTCATCCTGGTCTGATGCTGGGCAGGCCTTCACTCCTCTTGCTCACACCAAACAGCTCAGCCGTTTTTGGTGCCAGGGTCCCTCTACCTGGACCATGAGCACGGGAGGTTTCGAGCCCCTGGTTGGTGCCGTTTCATTGGGCCGTCTTTCCGTGGGCAAAGCCCACAGGTTTGTAACCGGGAAAGGAACTGAAGGCCGGATCAGGACCCACATCCCCAAAGAACAGCTGACAGATCTGGATCACACGTCTGAGTAGTGTTCCGTGAAAGTAGAACAAATCTCATGCTTTGTATTACGCAGACAACAGGACAAGATACAAGTGACATTTACAACCACATGAAATTTGCAAAGCACATTTTTCAACACATTGAGATTTTTCACTTGCTCATTTCCTAAGTCCGTGTGGGCCTGGAGCAGCGCTGAGTAGCGAGGGGCTCACAGTCAGCCACTGAGGCCTTGCCCTTGGTGGGCTTCCAGTTTAGAAGAGGCAGACGTATCTAGGGTGCCCCAGGTGTGGTGTCTGGGAGGGGGCTGGCAGGTGTATCAGAGCAGCTGGCCATCGGGCTGTTCTCACACTGCGCCTGGTGCGATGAGGCAAGCTCTCGGAGGGCTGGACGGTTGCTGCAGGGATCCCTGTGCAGTCGTGGCAAAAGAGGTTGCCCTTCAGCTGGCTCCTTGCTCGGAATTCCCATGAGAAATAATACAGTCAGTCAGTCTGATCTTTTCACCCACCTTTCTGTGTGCATTTTCCATGTTGCTGCATAGTGAGCCTTAGTTTTGCAGGTTAAATCTTGGGTAGATTACTTAACTTAAGCAAGTTTAAGTCTTTTAATTGGTAAACTAAGGGTAAGGATTGTCTCTCCTGGATTATTGTGTAAATTACCAGTGCTGACATATGGTTTCCCGTATGCCTTGCACAAAGGAAATGCTCCCTAAATGGATCACTTATCATCATTACGATCAGAGTTGTTTTCAGGTTCTCACCAGTGTAAATAATACTGCGGTAAACTTGGTTGCAGAAAGCTTGCTTTTAAAAGGAGCCCTTAGATTCAGTGTAGATTCAATGTGGAGTTCCCAGCAGTGAGATGAACGGAAAAGGTGTGTGGACATCCTTCTGTCTGAAACATTACAGGTGCCTTCCGAACAGAGCATGCCCATTTGCGGTGTCCCTAGCTGTGGAGGACAGTGCTCAGTTGAAGCCGCAGAACCTAACATGGGTACTGCAATTGTTTTTAAGATCGTTACAAATTTATTTTTTTTAAGATTATTTATTTTAGAGACAGCGTGCCCACATGAGTGGGGGAGGGGCAGAGAGAGGGAGAGAATCTCAACCAACTGCCCGCTGAGTGCAGAGCCCATCGTGGGCTCAATCTCACAACCCTGAGGTCATGACCTGAGCCTAAATCAGGAGTCTGATGCTTAACTTACTGCACCCCCCAGGCACCCCAGATCATCACCGATTTAATAGATGGAAGTTACTATCAGAGTACTCACTTTAAAAGAGAGAAATTACATCTTGTCGACGTTCATGCCTCACCCTGGGCCTGCTTACCTCCACGGGGACCAAGTGGGCCTCCAGCCCAACCCCGCCTCCCCCCCCCCCCCCCCCCCCCCCGNGCGCCTGCAGTGCTCTACCCAGGGAGTGACTCTCAGCACAACAGGAATGACCGGGACCCCTGGGAAAACAGTAATGAGAAAGGACCGCTCCTTCCTGCACCGCACAAGCTGGTGATCCAGTAATGGAGAACATTTAATCTGCAGCCCAGAGAGAACAGCACAAACTTGCTCTTTTATTTCAGGCAGAGGATGGGCTTTGAGTCCTGCAGACAAATAAAAGGACTGCCTTTTGTCTCTGCTCCGCCCTCCCCCAGCTCTGTCTCCAGCCCGGCCTGGATAGGAATGTTGGCCATTGTTCTGGCCGTGCCTCCTTCCGTCCTGGGTTTCGGCTTCCGCCTCTGCACAGAGGTTGGCAGCACCACAGTCTCAGGGTGCTGGTAAGGAGCGAATGAAGGGCGCCCTTGGAGGTCATAGCCGTTGCTTGTTTTTACTGGACACTCAACTTGAAAACGAGCCAGCAGGTGTTTGAACTCTTGCTCTGTGCCTGTAACGAAGCCAGTGTAGCCCCTGCCTACGGTGGAGCCTTGGGCTGGGCCAGGTCAGGTCGGGAAGGTGGCCGGACTGCAAACAGGTCCGCAGTGTAGAATGCATAAGTACAGATTACAGAGGGGCAGGCGAAGGCTGCGCGCTCCAGGTGCCAGAGGTGGTGGGAATCGAGCCAGCAAGAGTCCTAGTGGACCATGAGGGAAGATGTGCTTGAGAAGGCAGCATGGGAGTGGACCCTTTGGATGAGGAGTTTCTCTTTCCCATTTGAGGAACAGCGGGAGGGGTACAAAGGCAGGAAGGAGCTAGAGGCTTCTGGGAACAGAGCAGAGGCTGGCAAGCTGGGGTTCCTGGGAAGAGGGTGGGCTCGTGAGCGGCCTCGGGGAGTCAAGTCAGTCCTGGAGCTGAAGAGTGGCGGTTCCTTTCCCTGTGTGACGGAAGTACCCACGTCCGTGTATACGGGCAGGTGGTGGGAGGACCCCGAGGTTGCATGGGGAAAGGCTTTGACTAGTCCGCATAGAACAACAGAAGCAGATTGTCTCACCCGTCTGGAGGCCAGAGGTCCAAGATCAAAGCGTCGTCGCCAGGCCCACACTCCCTCTGAAACCTGTAGGGGAGAATTCGTACTTGCCTCTTCCTAGCTTCTGTTGGTGGCCGGCAGTCCTTGGTGTCCCTTGGCTTAGCAGCTACGGCACTCCAGTCCCTGCCCGCCCCCCCCCCCGTCCTCCGTCATACGCAGCCTCCCCTTGTGTGTGTGCACGAGCGCTTGTGCTTGCACCTGTGGCTCTTCCCCTTCTTGTAAGGACACCAGTATTGGATTTAGGGCCCACCCTGCTTCAGGATGACCTCATCTTAGCTAATTACATCTGCAGTGAGACCCTATTTCCAAATAAGGTCATGTTCTGTACCAGACGTCACCGGGGCTTCTTGAGGGACTGAGCTCTGCCCGAGGCACCTACTCTGAGTACTGAGTCTGCCCCTTGCATCGGGGGCATCACCACACCCTGAGGCCTACTTCGGCTGTGAGCTGTGGGCCAGGCTGGGCAGGGTCCACAGACACTGTCCTGTGGCCTCAGGCTGGTCAGTCCAGAGCATTTTCAAGTATAACAGAATCTCAGTTCAGTATATCCTGAATCCAGCCACTGCTCACCTCCTGCAAAGCTGCCGTCCTGGCCCTGGGCTCCCACCGTTGCTCCCTACGACCCGTCAGATTGCATCACCGCTCTGCTTAGACCCACACCCGCCGAAGCCCCTCCAAGGGCCCTGAGAACCACCTTGGCTCTTCCATCATGGCCCTTTGGGCACCCTCGGCCTCTACCAGCCTCACAGCCTCTACCCTCCACCCCAAGTGAAGCTCCCACCTACTTGGCCTGGCCTCCTTCCCCGACTCAGGCCTCTGCTCCAGTAGCTCAGAAGGGCCTGCCCTGGGGCGCCTGGGTAGCGCAGTCGTTGGGCGTCTGCCTTGGCTCAGGGCGTGATCCTGGCGTGATCCTGGCGTTCTGGGATTGAGTCCCACATCGGGCTCCTCTGCTAGGAGCCTGCTTTTTCCTCTCGCACTCCCCCTGCTGTGTTCCCTCTCTCGCTGGCTGTCTCTCTGTCACATAAATAAATAAAATCTTAAAAAAAAAAGGGCCTGCCCTGACCTCTGCACACAGAGCCAGCTCTCCTCTGTCCTGGAATCCCCCCCCCCCCGCCCACTTGCTTTATTCGCGTATCATCTGTCCTTACCAGTGCACAAGCTCCAGGAGAACTGGGACTTTCCTCCGACTTAGAGGAGTGCGGGGCATGGTGTCCATTGAGTGTTAGGACTGAGAGTCTCAGGCTACCTTTAGGGTGCTGGGCAAGCACGGGATTTGGCCCTGAGACTTGGCTTTGAATTCTGCTCTCTGTGAACGAGTCATTTAGCCTCTCTGGGCCCTAGTTACCTCCCCTGTGAAAAGGGTCATAATAAAGAACAAGGCCATAAGGGTCAGACTTTGTCTCTCACTGGCTGAGTGACTTTGGGCAGGTCACTTCACCTCTGAGCCTCAGCCCTGGTCTGTCAGTTGGACTGAGGGTTCATTGAGATCCTGGTGAGAGCTGTAGAGTATCATGTGCCAGGCGCTGGTCCAAGCGTTTTTCACAAATTAGGTCTTTGGATCCTCACCAACTCTAGGAGGCAGGTACTCTGTCTCCATTTTGCAGATGAGAAAACCGAGGCTCAGAGGATTCCCTGCCTAGGCCGAGGTTGCGTGATGAGAAGTGGCAGAGTCCAGATCCGAACACAGGCATTCAGACCCGCTCTGCACGCTGGGCTGCGTCTCATGTGGAAAACACTCAGCCCAGGTCAGGCCGCAGCCAAGCAACGCAGCACACACAGCAGGGATAGACGTGCTTCCCCGGGGGTAAGTGTCGGAAATGCACGCCCACGCATATCCACTCGGAGTAGGCATTAAACGGTTTTCTGGGTAGAATCACAAGAAAATGTCAACAGCTGTTTCCTCTGGGGAGAGGGATGGGGGCAGGATGAGAGGTGTGGCTCCCACTTCCTTTTATGCTGAAGTGTTTAAAAATAAAGTTACGGGCATCACCACGTTTCACCCGTAAATGTTCAGTATGTGTCTCTTCGTGAAGGGTGAATGACAGTGCCCTTATCACACCTTGCAAAACCCACAGCACCAACGCCAGCCGGTACCTAGGCCCCATTCAAGTCTCGTCAGTTGTCCCCAGCGTGTCTTGCAGCTGATTCCTTTAAACTGAGATCCCCTGAGGACCACAAGTTGCATCTGATCATCCGTCCCTTCGGTCTGTCTGCAGCAGATGCTCTTTTTCTTGTGACCTTGATATTCCAAGAGACTGGGCCAGTTGTCCCGTAGAGTGTCCCTTGGTCTGGGTTTGTCCATCCATTGCATTGTGTGGTATTTGGCTCCGTCCTCGCCCTGTCGTTCTGTGAACCGGAAATCCATCTAGAGTCTAGATTGGAATCAAATCAGAGATTTTGCCCAAACTGTCCTGGGAGGTGGGTGATGTCATGTGACAGGCAGAGGGTGGCCACAGCTTGGGGACCTGTAGTTTGTCCCTCTGTTGTGAAGTCACACACACACAGACCCCCTTTGGCCTGAAAGTGATCAGAGTGTGGTGGTATTGGGTACACTTCTCATCTTACACCTTTTTGGCTTTTCTAACCACGTATTTATATTTTTTCTCTTTTAATGTTACCTGGGGTGATCTGAACTTACTTTCTCATAATTCGCCTGATTTGAGTGAAAGCAGCCTTTCCCGCACCTCCCTGGGAGGAGGGGAGATGAAGATCTGGAGGTCTTCTGTGGGAACAGGTTTTGGAGGCTCAGCTCGGGTCAGACTGCTGGGTGGGGGTGGCCGAGGTTTCATTGCTGACTCAGGAAGTGGCCCATGGAACCACAGGAAGATGTCACCGCATTGAGAAAAATCCAGTAAGTGCTTCGCTGCAGTTTGGTAATGAGGAAGGAACTTAGCTGGCCAGGGAAGTGGTCACTGGAGGGCGGAAGCTGGCCCTGGACTCAGTATCCGCTCCCTAGCTCCCCTCCCTTGAAGGGCCGTGGCCCCAGTCCCGTTCTCACGGAGGCCTAGGAAGGGCCAGGGTACCGCGGGGTACCTATTCACGGCTGCTGCTGTGTGAAGTGGAGAGTGGGAGTGCCCGCCAGCTCTAGCCCCTAGGTAGCCTGGGGGTCATGGGATGGGAAGAGAGCAGTGACCCGGGGCAAGACTCATTTTCCGGGGAGAGCCAACGGTGTGTTGGGCACCCCTGACCCCTCCCACAGACCCCATTTGTCTGCATTTCACAGATGTGGATACAAAAGCCCCCAGAGGTCAGGCCACTTGGATGTGATCTCACTGCTAGGAAGTGGTGAGGACAGGATTTGAACCTTGGCATGCCTGTCTGCCAACAGGCTCAGGCTTGTAAATGGTGGCAGCAGTGTTTAGATCCAAATGGGGTCTTCTCGGGTCCCTGAGGCCCAGCGACCTTCCATTCTTCCCGAAGTGTCAGCTGTGCCTTGTGCGCCCAGCATCGGCCAGGGACACGTGGAGACCAGGCGCTCACCTTGTGTGGGGCTCACAGACCAGAGAACTTTATCAGAAGTCATGCTGGTCACCACGCAGAGCCTTTTGCTGGTCAGGTCCTGTCCCACAGTGTGTGTTCCCTTTAATCGATGTGATTGCAAACGCTGCATGAGTGCTTTCTAGGAAAATAGCACAACGGCCCGAGAAGAAGTGATTTCCTATTTTCCTGTTACCTTGACTGCTTCGATTTCTTCTTTCACAATTGCCCAAGATTGGCCAACCGAAGCATGTTTGTTAGAAAATCTTGCAGCCTTTGCTTTAAAGGAGCACATTTGGGAAACAAGGTCCTTGCTGAAGCCGGGGGTGTGGGCATGCACACTCGGCCTGGCACTCCCCGGCACGGCGGGATGGCGTGAATGCCAGACGCGCTCGTCTCCCCGCACGGGGAGGTGTGTCTTGGTCTTCCCCTTAGCTTGTGTTTGGAGGGAGTACTTGGCTTTTACAGGCTTCCTCTTCAACCTTTCCCCTGGGCTTTCTCAGCCAGGATAACAGACCGGAAGGGATAAAATTGAGGCCTAGCCAATGTTTCTAATTCTTGGCCGCAGCAAGTGAGGACTTTTGAGTTCCTCCAGGTGGGATCCGTAGTCAGAAAGACGTCTCAGTGGTAGGGGAAGGGTGATGGCACCTTTGCCGCTCTGCTAGTGATTAGCCTACACTCACAGTTCTTAGTCTTCCCTCTGGAAGGTGGCAGGTGTGAAAGCCTCGCTCGGCCACTTGGGTCTTCCAGGGGTCCCTGTGAACTGTGGACCTGCAGCCCCTCTGCGCTGGGCCAGGCTCAGGTGGCCACAAGGGTGCGTTCAGGCCCATGTCACAAGCACGTCTGTGTTCACTGTCATGTACACGGGTACAAGGGGCCCTTTGTGGGGCTGAGATGCTGTCACTAAGGCAAGAATGTCTCCGCTGGAGTCGTCCCTCACAGCAGAGACCGCTGTGTGCAGCTCAGCTGATACTCGGGGCCGGTGGCTGTGAATCCTGCCATCTGCGGAACTGAGCTGTACATCCGTTGACAAAAACCACAGCATTTAGGGGAATACCCTTTGTCTTTAATTTCCACATTGATGTGGTAAGCTATTTCCGTATGTGCTGGCTGTGCATTATTTGACAAGCGTCAGTTACGGCAGACAGGGACGGGTACATTTGCATTTGAAGCTAGTCTGGCCTTGCAGATGTGCTGAAAGGCTCAGAGGACAAGGGAGGCTCATTTCTCTAGAAGGTCCCTGTTCAGAGCCCCTTCCCATTCATCCCTGGCCGGCCTGAATCAGGCCCTGTGCCGGTGTAGCCAAGTGGCAGCTTTCTCTGCCAAGATGGGGCTCGTTTTTCAGAGCTCCGTTTCGGGCTGTGGGATGGGATACGGGTGGTCTTTATGTACTCCCCATTTCCGTGTGGCCATGAATGGAGGCTGCCGAATGTGCCGCGTTCGTTACAGACAGGGTTCTGTGAAACGAGCTTCCGAGATCATGGGGAAGGAGGCTGGGAACAGGCAGGCAGCCTGAGTGGTCAGCGATCTGTGTGGGAGCCCCAGCCGGCTGAGAAGAGTGCTCCGGAACAGTTCCCGAAACTGTGCGGCATCTTTAGTCTGCAGTCTGGGTGGTGATACCCTGGCTTCTAGAGTACAGGAAAGCCCGAACAGACCTAAGCCTTGGGATTGGCACAGGGGAGGCTTGCGCACAAAACCAGCAGCAACAAAAATGTACTTTTGTCTTGGTGTGTTGTTAATGAATCGGATTATTAAGGTGGACTTGACATTTTCTTGCCATCTAGCTCTATTTTTATTTTTTATTTTTTTTTAAGATTTTATTTATTTATTCGACAGAGATAGAGACAGCCAGCAAGAGAGGGAACACAAGCAGGGGGAGTGGGAGAGGAAGAAGCAGGCTCCTAGCGGAGGAGCCTGATGTGGGGCTCGATCCCATAACGCCGGGATCACGCCCTGAGCCGAAGGCAGACGCTTAACCGCTGTGCCACCCAGGCGCCCCCTGGATGAACTCTTAAGAGCTGTATGTTTCGTGTGTTTGTCAAAAACACTGTGACAAAGCATCGCCTTTCAGTCTCCTGCCCTGCCCAGCCCTCTGCCCCTTGCAGCCTTGCCTGGTTCTCCGGTGACCCTAACTATATCTCACTCTCTTCTCCTGTTTTGTTCATGGTAGCCAGAGCCTCACCAACTAGAAACCTCATCTTTCAGGAATCATTCCTGACCTTATTTGCTTTCTCGCAGGGGCAATCCTAAGAGCAAGTTCAGATTGGAGCTTTAGGCAGAAGCAGCATGTGGGTGGGTGAGTCCTGATGGTTGGGTTTGCTGGAATGGACCTAATGAAAGAAGGAAGAAAACTGACACACAATTAGAGCATTTTCGAACCACTACCCATCTGCCATGAAATTGAATTCTCCCATCTGTCTGTCTGTCCATCCATCTCTGTGTGCTTCCACGCATCTCTGTCCAGTGGGTATTTGCCAGCCACTGGATGTAATGGTGAGAAGACAGGCGTGGACCTTCCTCAAGGAGCGTTCCTTCTGGCATGATCTACCAAACTGTTTGCAGGATAGGGGTGGCCGGGTGAGCTGAGGGAATGGCGTGCACAGAGGCCCGGAGGGAGGATGGAGTGGGGAACCGTCGGACGCAGTGGGGCCTGGCTTTGACAATTTCAGAGACACCGTGGACCCTCTCCTGCAGTGGAGGCAGAGGTGGCCCCATGCTCCCAAAGTTTCACGTCTGGTTTCTGAGACCCCTACACTCCCTGATGCACAGAACATTCCAGTGGCCGTGTAAGCCCCCGCGTTTCCCGTCTGTGGGGTTCTGCCCGGTGTAAGTGTGAACGCGTAAAGATGCCTTTCGGGGAGGTTTGTTGCATCAGCCAGCTGTTCACATCTCATCCCTTCAGTAAAACTGTTTTTCCAGGAACTGCTTGCAAGTGTTGATACTAGCTAACTACTTACAGGAAAAAAAAAAAAAAAGTTTTTCCCAGGTCAATGTATAGTTTTACGTAGAAAACAAAAACTTTCAGGCTTGCTGCAGACACATTTAGGCTTCATTTTCCACTGTTTTTGCCACCCTGGGGTACAAAGTGAGATTCTTAAATGTTGGTGGGAGTCTTGAGTGAGCTTCTTGGTCCACAGATGCCCTGTGCTTGTGTGAATGACACCCTTTGATCCAGTTGTTCGAGAGCAATACTTTTGATCTCGTTAAAAAAAAAAAATTAGTTTCTCTTTTGGAAGCAGTGCAGCTCTGAAGCGAAGACGGAGGTTCTCATCCTTTTGAGGCCAGACCTGCGGCCTTGCCCCCAAGGCCTCGCCTTGATTGTGGCTGGCCACATGCCTTATGTCCCTGAGAATGCCCGTTTGGTGTTAACTGGGTTTTAACCTGGACATACTCGCAGACCTTGCCTGTAAGGCACCCACGTTGTCGGGCTTTGTGGGTGGGAGATGGGGGCGGGTGTGGTCTGACCAGGTCACCGTGAGCACCAGCCTGTCGGGTGCACGCGGTGACTTTGCCTTTCCCCCCACAGCCACTTCCCCGCGGGTGTCCTCCGAGCTGGAGCAGGCCCGGCCCCAGACTAGCGGAGAAGAGGAGTTACAGCTGCAGCTGGCGCTTGCCATGAGCAGAGAAGTGGCCGAGCAGGTTGGTGCCAGGCAGGTGTGATTGCTGGCTTGGGCTGGGGACTGGGGGGGGGCATGGGCCACAAGGAGGGACAGTGACAGACACAGGCCCTGGCCTCAGAGTTTCCCGAGATGGGATGTGGCGTTGCCACAACGGTGTTCTCGCCACCCACTGCCAGGGGGGTGAACTGGTCAGAAGTGCTTCCCAGAAACACTTGTGTAGACACAGCCTCGTGTCATGGTCCCTTCGCACGAGTGTGGGTGCTCAATTGGGCTCAGCCCCCGGGGAAGGCGGTTTGGTAAGACAGATCCACAGCATGTGAATGCTGGAAACAAAGCTGGGAGGACAAGCTGCAGGTAATAAGAGCCCTTACTATGTTTTGATGACGGAAGTGTGTGGAGTTTTAATTTTCTTTCAGTTCCTGTTTTTCTCTAATAATCACACGTTACTTTAACTTGGAGAAGGAGGGAAAGGCGTATTGGAAATGACCTTTCAAAGCTGTCGTCTCTTTGGTCCCAGCGATCAGGTCTGTCCCTGCTGACCTTGGGTTAGGGAGGGGAGACGGAGTCAGGGAGCACGAGACCCTCAAGGTCATGTGCCGAGACAGATACCAGGGATAGTTCCACAGCAAATGCAGAGGTGGCTGTCCCAGCATGATTTGTGTCACTCTCACTGGAGACATCCTTAAAGCTCAGCTGTGGCGGACAGCTTCTCTTAAAGCCCCTCTGTTCATAGCAGGAAACGCACAGCCATTAAGCCGTCCCTGTGGATGCCTGGCTCTGTCACTGATGGACAGCCCGGGGACAAGGGCCAGGAATGCCGGGGCAGATGGACAGTTGGAGCCCATTCTCGTGCATAATTCATCTCTGTGATTTATCACTTTATAATAAATAAAACACAAGGAGCTGAATTTCTCGTTTGTGATAATGTAAAAGCTTGGACAACCCAGGCTTCTGCATGTGGTGACTTTGCCTTAAATAAACATGAATTAGATACAGGTGCCCCGTGAACGACACAAGCTTTGGGCTGTGCAGTTCCACTTAAGTGTGGATTCTCGTTGGTACATACAGTCCTGTAAATCTGTTGCCCCTTTTCTTATTTTCTTAACGTTTCTTTCCTCTAGCTTACTTCCTTACAAGAACACAGCATACTCCCACATACACAGAATGTGCATTCAGCGAATTACTCCTGTTCCAGTCAACAGTTGGCTCTTAGTAGTTAGATTTTTGAGGAGTCAGATTTATATGTGGATTTTGACTGATGGGGGTTCGTTGGTGCCCCTAACGCCCGTGGTGTTGGAGGGTCAACTGTGTAATGAATCATTTGTTTGAAATCCTAGAAATAACATGTAGCGATAGGTGATTCTCACCCTCTTCCTGATTCCTTTCTGGACTCTCAGGCTTTTGTATTTTATAAGGAGACGTGGTGCTTCTATAATTAGAATTATAAAGCCATTTTCATTTTGAGGAAGAAAGCATTTCAGAATTAGTGTTCCCTTTCCCCAACTTGGCAGTGCCTGTGCCCCCTTTGCTCCCCCATGGGACTCCCAAACCAGGGAAGCCACACAGGTGGTGGGGGGGAACGAACCCTCTGGGCTACGCTCGCAGGATAGAAGAATAACTGTTCTGCGGGTTGTTTTCGATCTTCCTTTGCAATAATGCGTACTCTGATTTTGTGCGCCCTGTTCCTGGCCGACCTTGCTTTGTTCTGCACAGTGATGTTATTACAGTCCCATTGTCCTCTGCAGGAAGAGCGCCTCAGGCGGGGTGACGACCTCAGATTACAGATGGCCCTAGAAGAAAGCCGAAGAGACACGGTGAAGGTTCCAAAAAAGAAAGAGGTAAGCGCCCCACCGGAGAGGTCAGTGTTAGAGACCATCCCACCGCGGTGACCCGCAGAGTATGGCGCCTTCTCATGTACTCCTCCGTGATGAGCACGAGTGAGGGGAGGGCGTGATCGAAAACACCCCCGCCTGTGCTGTTAACTCCCAAGGCTCTCCAGGGGCCAGCCTGAGAGAAGATGGGCACGGGCGACAGATTCCTGGCACAGGGTAAGGCTCAGTAGTGCTGGGCTTCACTGCCATCGTCAGCCTTACTCGGTGCCAGGCTGCCTGCATGGGGCCTGAGGTGACCAGGACGTGGTTCTGCTCCCAGCAAGCACCTTCAGNGACGTGGTTCTGCTCCCAGCAAGCACCTTCAGTCACAAGTCAGGCCCCCCTCCCCTCACGGGGCCGGGGTTTCCGGTGGTCTCCGGTGGTCTCCCAGGTCATGGTGCCATGGGGTCCCTGACAGCAGCTCTGGTGGCCGTGGGAGTGGGAGGGCAGGGCAGGGCCTGGGATAGGGGGCCCTGGATGATGGCTGACAGCTGAGGGGACAGCATTCTGGAGAGGGCCTGCAGCCGGGGCACAGCCTAGGTTATCCTGGAAAGCCCTGGGAGCTGTTTGCAAGTGGGTGGGGCATTGGGCCCAAAGTAAACAGCTCGTGGTGGGTAGATCCTGGGCTGGAGTGGGAAGTGGTTCTGTGGGGTGGTGGGCTGGGTGGGGCAGGAGATGGGAGGGGGTGGGGCAGCTCAGTTTCCTCTTGGCCCCGCCCAGAGGGCTTCTAGTCCCAAGAGGCAAGGACGGTATTTATGGCTAACGTGGATATTTGCTGTTAACTGTAGCGAAGTAAAACCTGTCCCCTTCTCTTTGTCTCACAAGCATGGCTCCCACCCACAGCAGACCACTCTGTTGGATTTAATGGATGCCCTCCCCAGCTCAGGCCCTGCTGCCCAGAAAGCAGAGCCCTGGGGCCGGTCAGCCTCAGCTAACCAGACAAACCCTTGGGGCGGGCCGGCGGCCCCATCCAGCACTTCAGACCCCTGGCCACCATTCGGTAAATACCCGCCTCATTTGTCTCCCGTGCCTGCCTGCTGGGTGTGTGAAGGGCCGTAGGACCAAGCTTCGTGCTCTCTGTCACCCGGTGGAGGGGGGAGTGGGGCAGGTCTTTGGCGGTGAGTACCCCAGGCTTCTCCAGTCCCCGGCTGTAACATCCATTTGGGTCCGCCTGACGACGGTGGTACAGTGCCCTCCTGTTTTGAGTGGTTTTCTGCTTTGGTAGAGGGAAAGCTGACTTCCTCTCTGCTTCCCACACGCATCAGAAATGCCTTGTCCCTCCTCTGGGACATGTGTCTAGTCTCTCAGCCTCAGAATTGCACCCAGCACACCCCNAATTGCCCCCAGCCCCCCCCCCCCCCGCCCCGGTTAAGAAACTCTAATACACAGCATGAAACCTGTCAATCAAGTTCTGTAATTAGCCAGAAATTAGGGTGTGTGTGCTATGATGGCTAATGAAAAGATATATTTGCTATCGTTCTCTTTACTTGTTACTTACTGCAACAGTAAGTCCATTTACTAGGCTAAATGGATATTTTAAAGTTCTGTTTAATGCCAAATGTGAATCTGTGGGAGGAGATTTGCAACATGAGTGTGGCACAATCAGTTTAATCTGGGTAGAAATCTTGGGCATAGGGTTTCCTGATCGCTGGACACAGGGCTTGGCCTGCGGGCTTGGTGATGGCTTCCAACCCAGCCTGCTGCTCTGGGAGGCTCCCTCTGGGTGTTCCGAGCCCTGCCAGCCACGGCTGATCTGTCTAGAAGCTTGCAATTGTCTATCTTGTGGCAACTTGGCCTGTATCTCTTTGGGGTCTCTGTTTCCCCAAACTGGAACCATCTTTTGTATTCAGCTCAGTTCCCTGGATGTTTATCGAAGTGTACCAAATGCCAGGCTCTGTCCTGCTATCCAGGGACCCAGACACAAACAGGTAATGGTCCTGCATTCACGGTCCTGGGCGGGTGTGGGAAAGATGGGAATACCAGCGTCCTGGGATGGGGCTTGTTCAGGAGCCTGGTGGGCATGAGGCAGGCATCTCGGAGGAATCTGCAAGGAAGAGCAGGTGACCAGGCCACAAAGAGGCTGGGGTGTTCCCAGTGGAAGGCTGGGCTTGTGAGAGCCTGAGGGCATGCAGTCGTTTGGTGGATGCGGAGACAGGCCATGGGGATCAGGGGCGTGGGGTCAGGGTCCTGCCCACTCGGGGCTTGGCAGCTGTGTCCAGAAGGCCGTGTCAGCCCCAGATGTCCTTTGGCGATGCACTTGGCTTTGGGGACCTGGGCGGATCCCCAAACTCCCTTTGGCAGGAGCCCTCTGGGTCTTGGGGCAAACTGGAGGCCAAATGGCCCACAGGTCTCGCCCACTGAAAGCCAGTAGTCGCACGGCAGCCAGGAGCTTGGCGGTTCACGTGGCTGTGGCCTGTGTGCTGTGGCCCCAGGGAGTTTGTGGTCTAAAGTCTTGCTGAGCATACATGGGGATTGTGAAGGCAGATCTTCTGGAAATGCCCACCCGGGGCCCTTTCCAGACAGTGGCTTTGACTTTCATGTTAAGTCTGAAAAAATAGTTCCTTTGTAATGTGATGGCCACCTTGAGTTGTGGGTAGGATGTTCTTCAGGAAAGATTCGCAGTCCCTTTGAAAGTTGTGTAATGGGTCATTAGGCAGATGGGACGTTTTTCTAGTGCCCAGGAAAGAGTGCAGTCACCCTAGGAGCCAGGTGAGTTTAAGATTATGCTGAGTCAGTGGCTGATGGGACGTGGTTGGGGTGGGGCCTGGGGGGCAGAGGGAGGAAGACAGACCTTCACTGTCTACCTTTTTTTACTGTTTGACTTAACTTACTGTGGGTATGTGTTACCTGGCCAGGGGAGACCAAATTTACGACTTTGCAGTGAACAAGGTTAGCTCCTCCCTTCCTTTGGCTGGTGGACAGCGCTGTGCCCCGGAGCTGGATGTCTTGATTGAGCCAGAGACTTGACCTCCTAGGGTGCTGGGGAGTCTCCTGGTGGGTGAAGTGGGGCCACCTCCAGCTGTTGGGGTTGTCACACAGCTGCACACAGCGGAAACCAGGAGCCAGCCAGAGACACAGAGAGCCGAGGAGAGGCAGCTGGCACCCAGTGGCCACCGACTGTCGCATGGGGATGGTGCTCCGTGGGTGGACGGTTCAGTAGTTCTTAGCCATTCACGGTGTTGTGCAACCGTCACTACTAATCCCAGGACATTTCCATCACCCCAGAAAGAAAACCCGTTCCCACTGAGCAGTCATTCCTTGTTGCCTCTTCCTCCAGCCCCTGGCCACCACTGGTCTGCCGTGCTCTGTCTCTGGATCTGCCTGTATCTGGCTATTTCCGATACATAAGGAAGTCAGACATGATGTGGCCTTTGTTTCTTTCACTTAACAAAATGTTTTCAAAGTTCATCCATGTAGTAGTGTGTGTCCCTATGTTGTTCCCTTTTTTGGCTGAATAATTTTCCATTTTACAGATAGACCACATTGTGTTTAACTCATTTAGAAGTTGATGGACATTTGGGTTGTTTCCACTTTTTGGCTACTATGAATCCAAATTTTAAAAGAGAAGATTGAAACCTAGATTTTCTAAATCTATTTTTATTTTTATTTTTTTTAAAGATTTTTACTTATTGGACAGAGGGAGAGAGCGAGCGAGCACAAGCAGGGGGAGCGGCAGACAGGGAGACAGAAAAGCAGGCTCCCGCTGAGCAGGGAGCCCGATGTGGGGCTTGATCCCAGAGTTGAAGGCAGACACTTAACCAACTGAGCCACCCAGGCGCCCCTTGAAATCTGTTTTTTAAATGTTGACAGTGAAATGAATTTTAGAAATTGAGAATGTGGTTGGGGCTGATTGAATATATCTACAGGTGCCCAGTGCGGTTCGTGGACTGCTAGTTTGCTGTCTCTTGCCTCTTGCCCAACCTGGAGGCCTCTCCTTGGTTCTGACGCACTTGGCATTTTAACCAGTGACTTGGAGAGAAAATGGGACACCGAAGCCCAGAGAGGCTGTTCCTTCCTCTGGGGCCACACAGCAAGTTAGGGGCCGGTTCAGTGCTTATGGCACCTAATCCTGGAATTGTCGTGCCATCTTGGACTGCTGCAGAAGCCTTCTGTGGCCGAGCACGTCCTGGAGAAGTCACCGAAGATTCTGGCATCGAGAGGTGACCGGTGCTAACATGTTAGCTTCTTTGCTTCCTGGTTTTTCTGGGTACTTGTTTGTAATAGTTGAGGTCGTATTGTATACAGTTTTGTAAGTAGGCGGAGGTATTTCCGTTCGCACCACGTGATGAGCATCTGCAGACATCCTTAGAGGCTCCGCTGGGGCAGTGGCGGGCTGGAGCACTGTCACCCAGCAGCCCGTGGCCGACCCCGGAGGTGGTGGAGGTGGTGGCGCCGTCGCGGCGCTCCGCTTCCTGCAGCCCCGCAGGAGGTGGCCTCGCGAGCAGCTCCTGAGTGCGCGGGAGCATGGTCACAGCGCCTTCCGTCTTCCCAGCCTGCTCCAGAGCAGGACGTGGTGTCACACTTAGCGACTGGTCTCTCATAAAACCTGCTCGTGTGTGTTTTCTGGGCCACCCCACTGCCCAGAAACACGGTTATAAATTTGAAAGCTTGGGAGAGGCCCCGCCCAAGCCCTGATAGTTGTGCCTTCTGGATGAAAGGAACACTGTTTTGAGAGCCGCTGTTTGTAGCCAGCCCTGCCATTTCCAGTTCCTTCCAAGCAGCACGGGGGTCCTCTTGGCCAAGTGGGCCTTGGGAGGAAATGCTGAGGGCTGAGAGGAGGGCAGTCGGAACCCGCCAGGTCAGCGGGGCACTTCCTCCTCTGTTCCAGACACACAAAGCAGCCACCTGGTAAGAGAGGGGCCCACAGCCCGGTGATTCAGAAGGCCTTGGCTGGCTCAGGCCCGCTCACTGCCCGGGCCGGGACAGAGGCCGGCTTCCGCCCCAGTGGCAGCAGGTGGTGCTGCTGGTGTCTTGGTGACCCCCGCCACTCAGTTCTGTGACCCCGTCATGTGACAGCCCCCTGTGCACATGAATATTCATGTGTGAGGCTTCGGAGGAGCCTGGCTGCCGGGTGAGGGGCCCCGGAACACGTGCTCCCTATGAATGGGCCCACAGAGGAGGAGGCCGGAAGCCGCTTGATCTTTTCTGCCCTGGGTTCCATCCTCCTTTGCTCTCATTCACTTGCGCTTTCAACAAGCATTTATTTATTGGGGTTGTGGCGTGGCCCGGGCCCTGTCGAGGACGTGGAGGACAGAGCACAGAGGAGCCTTGCAGCAGAACTACTGTCCATTTATGGAGGAGGAAAGCGGAGTGCCGGGCCCCAGCGGCTGCGCTGTCAGCCGCCGTTCACTGGGGGGTCGTCTGCCGTGTCAGCCCCGCCGCTGCCTGCTTTCCCACAGGCGAGCTTAGGTGGGCAGTCAGCACCCATGGGAAAGCCCACATAAGCCACGTTACCTGACTCCCCCGGGTAGGTTTGAGGACAGTAAGGGGCCACGGTGTGTAGCCTCCCATGACTCGTGGCCCACCATGCAGCAAAAAGTCAGCACGGTGGCCCGAACGCTCACAGGTCCCCAACCTCCACCCGTAGACTGGAAGCCTGACGAAGCTCCCCGAGGCTGAGCTGCTCATCCATGGTCGTCCGGATGACTGGCCAGGGTTTGAACCAAGGGTGTCTTTAATCCTCATCAAGAGCGCTCTGAGCAGGGACCGTGCTAAGCACGGCGGCAACATGGGCGGGGGTGCTTTCTGGGCCAGAGCGTGCTGGGTTGTACGGTTCTTGGCCGAGCTGTGGGCTTTGTTGTTTTGGCGTATTCTGAAAGGGAGGCAGGGCCTGTTGGAAATAACTGAGGGTCAGAAGAGGCTCCCGAACAATCGGAGGGTGGCATTGCGCAGCAGTGGGGGGCTCTGTGTGGAAGGAAGCCTTGCCTGCGAGCCCAGGATGATGGAGGCTCGGCGTCATGGCCACTGGTGGGGGAGGCATGAAAGTCCGTGCCGTGTATACAGTTTCGGCTGTCACAGCGTTCGTGTGGAAAGAGCGTTTCCAGAAAGATCACGGTATTTTGTTTTGACTCTTAACTCTTCTGTGTTTATCAGTTGGGGGGGAAAACTAGTGTGTTCAGACCCTCGTTGTCTGAGAGAGGGTCGGGATGCAGGAGCAAACCCTGCCTTTGCATATGGCACGGCAGGGGTGCAGTTGCTGAGGGGGTACCTGTGTGAGGCCAGGAGGGTAATGGCTGAAGCCTGGGGCTGCCTGGGTTCCTGTGAGCTCCTGATTCTTTCTTTTTACTTTGTGTCAGCACGTGATTCAGATGTCATGCTTGGGAAGACACGGTCCCCCTGTCCACAGGACTGCCTCACCCCATCCCATGGTCACTGGCTGCCCCTGACCCCCATGCTGATTTCAGTAGACACATTCTTGTTTCTGTCGCAGAGGCAGGACTTGGGCCTCGGCCTGCTGAATGCTGGCCAGATGTTGCGCGGATAGAGCAAGGTGACTCCAAGGACCACGTGTGGGTGGGAGGCAGGGCTGCTTCCCGCCAGGTGCCTGTGTGCCCGAGCTGGCCCTCCAATGCTGGGCCCCCACTTCCGAGAAGGCTTGGCTGGGCACCTGAGTGCTGCAGGAGCTCAGTGGTACTCACACGTCCCGGCTGCCCATTCTAGTCACTTGGGAGCTTCTAAGAACCCCGATGCCCGGGCCCTCCCCAGAGTCGTTGTATGTGAAGGGAGGAGACGGTGTATTTTCCTGACATTCCTGCAGAGATGCCTAAGGACAGCCACCGCTGCAAACCACTTCTGGTGGCCCCTGAACTGCATGGTGAGTGAAGCACTGCCAAATCTAGGTGCTGGTCTCTCCGCAGTCCTGTTCTCTCCCAGACACTGTTTCTACCATGTCGTTCGCTCTGGTGGAGATGCAGAACCGAGGCCCTGTGAGGCGCTTTGTCGGGGCAGAGGAAGGGCCTGTCCCCACTGTGATTCCAGCCAGGACCAGTGTCACGTCCGGCAGAGCTGGGCCTGGGGAGAGCAGTTGCCGTCACGGGGAGGTGGCTCTGTGTGCGATTCTGCGAAGACCAGGTGGAAAGCTCAGAGCAGCTTCTGGAGGGAGGCGGGTGTTTCTGGAGGCCTCTGGAGGGTTGTGGGTTTGAGGCAGCAGCAGCAGAAGTCCCTCGTCCACACAGGAGTTGACAGGCTTACGTGTCCCAGGGATGGTGGGAATGAACATTGCAAATCAGATCTTCCTTGGCCGGTGTCCAGCTCACGGCATTGCTGTGGTTTCAGTGACAAGTCTGGGAAGTAGCAAAGGCAGCCCTGTCCTCCCCTTCCCTGTGCCCCTGCCACTCGCTCCCAGCCAGAAGTGAAAAGACAGTGAAGGTGGCAGCTGATAGAGGCTCGGCAGGCCAGCTCTAAAGCCACTCAGCATCTCAGGGAGCAGAAGCGATAAAGCCAGCACAGTAGAACACCTAGCAGAGGGTTCATGTTTCTGCAAGTCAGGGGCAGTCCTACCTGCATGTCCGTCCCTGCACGCGGCTGCTAGGGCTGCTAAGGGGCATGCCTGGGAATGGGGCCCAGGGCCGTGAGTCCTCCTGGAGGCCTGGGTTGCATCCCCTGGTCTTCTCTGAGACTGGCAGTCACCACCCTTCCTGCTGCCCTCTCTGAGCCTCGGAGCTCAGCCAGATTGTCCCAGGTACTACCCTCCCACCTGCAGGGGTGGGGCTCACCTGTGCCCTGCTGGAGATCACAGCCCAGGGAGACTCTGAGGCAAATGAGTGCTCTACAAGAAAGCTGAGCGATTCCAGGAGTTAGTGAAGGCAAGAAGAGCAGGAAAGATGGAGGGGCTTGGAGGCCCAGAGGCAGGAGGCGGTGGACATGCCCTTGTGTGCCTCTGGGGAGCAGTGGGGACGTCAGTGTGGCTGGGGAAGCACAGAGGCAGAATGAGGACATCTAATACACATTCTCTTTGGAGTTCCAGAAGAGTTTTAAGTTTGAAAAGAGTGTGATGGAGGGTTTTTAGGCTCGCAGCAAGGAGCTGCTTCTCAGATATAGAAAGCCTCGTGAATGGTAATAGAAAGCCTCGTGAATCGTAAGTGGGATGTAATAAAAGAAATCCCCACCTGGGCGCATGGGCAGGCGACTTGCAGAACACCATAGGAGAGCATCCTAAACCCACAGGGGCGGACAGTCTGTGGAACAGGGGCAGTAGGCACACTTGCAGCTGACATCTCAGCAAGGACGGCACGTACTGAAGCCCCGTGGGATAAGGTCTTCGGGGGGAGGGCACTGGAAGAAAACCCATCCGTCTTGAATTCCCTCCCTAGTGAAATCCTTTCTTCCAAGAACGGTGGTAAAATGCATTTTAAATCTTGAAACACCAGCAAAACAACCGTGGTCCTCCAGAATTCTGTCTTCACTGAAGGTATTCTGTAAGAGGAGAGTAAAATGCAACATTTACAGGTTAATAGAACGATCCCAGCTTCTACCCGAGGCTTGGGGGTTCAGGTTATTCTGGCTCTAGCCAGGAGCCGGCCAGGAATCCACTCAAGCAGGAGATGCTCTAGTGGCCGGTCACTTAGGAAATGACAGGGGTTTCGGGAATTCTGTGCCAGGAACGGGGTGCAGGGACCAATATGTAGATTTCACGTTACTTCACCAGTAGTGAGAATGTAACCCAGTTTGAGCAGCACGGTTCATGAGGTGGTGGTGGATTTGTTGTTCCCAGGGACCGGAGCACACACATTCTGAAAAACTCACAAAAATTTGATCACGTGCTGGGCATAAAGGCTAGCAGCCTCAACACCTTTCTGGAAATTGCGAGCCCCGGGAGCACATTTTCTGACCCAGTATCCCCCACAACAAAAAGAAAACTAGAAAAACTCCTTACACCTGATACTTGAAAAACACTCCTGAAATCTTGAGTCAAAGAAGAAATTACAACGCGAACCAGAAATGTGGAGAACCAAAAATAAAGAGGTAAATAGTTTTATTTCAGAAGTGCTGGGGCACCTGAAACAGCATGAGGGGAAGTGACAGCTTTCGGCGTAGCGTTGCCACCCAAATAAAGTGGAAGAAATGAAATACGGATAGGAACAGAAATTCGTGCTTTAGAACACAGACACGTGATAATATCCACAAAGACAGATGCAGGTATTTAAAAAGAATAATAAATAAAACAGACAAATTTCCTGGCAGGATTACCTTTAAAAAATAAGGGGGGGGGGTCGCGCCTGGGTGGCTCAGTCTGTTAAGCGTCTGACTCTTGATCTCAGCTCAGGGTCTCAATCTCAGGGTTGTGAGTTCAAGCCTCATGCTGGGCGTGGAGCCTGCTTAAAATAAAATAAAAAGAGGAAAGACACAGATGCTATGAGGAGTGAAACACAGGAACATAGTGCCAAGATTTCCCGTGGAGTAAGGGGCTGTTTGATCAACTCTATGCTTACAAACCTGAGAACTTAAGGTTTAGAAAGAAAACTTAGCAGAGCTGACCAGAGCACAACAGAAAACCCCAAAATAGGGATAGTGCTATAATCATTAAAGGCACTGAGTCAGGACTTAAAAATCCTCCCCACCCCACGATCCACCCAGAGGGCTTTACCGGCAAATTCTAACACCATTCAAGAAACAATTCCACCTTTATACAAACTCCTTCAGAGGGTAGGAAAATGGGGAGTGTCCCTGCTGGTTTTATGGGACTCGCATAACCTCAACACCAAAACCAGACAGGACGTACATTGAGAACAGACCTGCCGGGCCACCCCCAGTTACGAGAACAGACGCAGAAAGCAAAAGAAACAACTGCAAATCCAAACTGAAAAACACACAAATGATATAGTACCTCGTGAGAAACTTTGTTCGCTCAGAGCAGGTCCCGCGAAGACCTGTTCATGTGCCACATTACAGACCAAAAGAGGAAAACCATGTTGTCATCTTAATAGAGCCCGGAACCAGTTGGTAAAATTTATCAGCCATTCATTGCAAAAGTGTTAGCAGACTTGGGGTGATGAGGTGTTTCCATGACCTGATAAAGGGCTTCTAGAAGGAGGAAAAGCTGGAAGTGGTAAACGTAGTGGCTTTAACGTAAAATGGATCCTGAAGAGCGAGACAGAGACACTGACTTAGCACTCGGGCTTTGTGTTGGTTCCGGTGGTCCCAGCCAGCACAGGGAGGCAGGAAAAGGAAGGAAAAAGCACAAGGACTGGGAAGAATTAGTATTATGATCATGTACGTAGACCATCCAAAAACTTCCCATGTAACTCTGTTAGAATGAAGAGGTATTAGAATTCTAAGAATAAATAATTTGCATGAATTTTAATTATTAGGCTTGAGAATTTAAAAAGATGGCCGGCCGCAAGAATCAGTGTATAAAATGGATTTTTTCCTGCATATGATAAACGAATGAAAATGAAATTTTAAAAATACACCAGTCTCAGGGCACCTGGGTGGCTGTCAGTTAAGCATCTGTCTTTGGCTCAGGTCATGATCCCAGGGTCCTGGGATCGAGCCCCGCACTGGGGAGCCTGCTTCTCTTCCCTCTACTGCTCCCCCTGCTTGTGCTTTCTCTGTCAAAGAAATAAAATCGAGTCCCTAGAAATAGATTTTAGAGTTGTATGAAGGAATTCCTCATGGAAATAAAGGATAAAATAAAGATTTTCACTGAAATCCTTCACTGAAATCTTCACTTAAATTTTCTCTAATTTCTTTATCTTTCACTTAATTCTTTCATTGAAATTTTCACTGAAATCTTGCACTTCAAATCATTCACTTAAAGAAGGACTTAAGTGAATGGAGAGATGTCCTGTGATTGTGGTTTTTTGGAAGACTCACTGTTATGGTGAATACTTCAAATTGATCTGATATTTAGTGCAGTTCTGAACAAAATACCAGCAAGGGTTTTTTTTGTAATTTTTATTTATTTATTTTTTATTTTTTTAAAGATTTTATTTATTTATTCAACAGAGACAGAGACAGCCAGTGAGAGAGGGAACACAAGCAGGGGGAGTGGGAGAGGAAGAAGCAGGCTCATAGTGGAGGAGCCTGGTGTGGGGCTCGATCCCATAATGCCGGGATCACACCCTGAGCCGAAGGCAGACGCTTAACCGCTGTGCCACCCAGGTGCCCCTTTTTTGTAATTTTTAAAAAGATTTTATTTATTTAGGGGCGCCTGGGTAGTTCATCCGTTAAGTGTCTGCCTTTGGCTCAGGTCATGATCCCACGGTCCTGGGATCGAGCCCTGCGTGCGCTCCGTGCTCAGCAGGAAGCCTGCGTCTCCCTCTCACATTCCCCTTGCTTGTGTTCCCTCTCTCGGTGTCTCTGTTAAATAAATAAAATCTTAAAAAAAAAAATTGGTATAGATTTGCCAGAGCACAAGCAGGGGGAGCGGCAGGCAGAGGGAGAAGGAGAGGCAGGCTGAGCAGGGAACCCTATGCGGGGCTCGATCCCAGGACCCTGGGACATGACCTGAGCCGAAGGCAGACGCTTCACTGACTGAGCCACCCAGGTGCCCCCCCTCAAGGCTTTAAATTTTTTTTTTTTTAACTCGACTGACAAGATTCTTGTTTTAAAATGATTATGGAAGAGCAAAGGGCCGGAAGTAGCCACAATACCCCCAAGGAACAAGAGCAAGGTATCAGGTACCAAATAGCAGTTCTCATCATGAGAATATCTGTGAGGATAATCCAGAAAGCCCAGGGCTGGAAACAACGGGGTCAGTGGATCAGAACGGAGAGCCCAGAAGTGAATCTGTGACCCCACAACTTATGGCAGAGGCAGCAGTGTGTGCTGGTCAGTGGGGAGAGAGTGGCGCCGGGATGACGCGTTCGGGTCGGAAAGCATGAAATCGAATCCGTATTTTATACCATATGCAACAATCAGTTGCTAATGGAGCAAATACGTGAACGTGCGAGGCGAACTGTGAATCTGTTAGACGCTGCTCTAGGGGAAGACGGTTGAGGTGTAGGGAGGGCTTTCCTGAATGTCAGGAAAAGCACACATTAGAGGGGAAAATACTGACAGGTTAAACCCCCTTCAATCTAAGAACTTCTCAGCTCTTCAAAAGCTACTTTGAGGAGAGTGAAAAGAAGAGCCACAAATTGGGAGGTAATTTCTTTGCTTTTGTAACCTCCGTAAAACAGTATTCAGAGCGTGGTAAGAACTGTGAAATCAAGAAGAGAAAGATAAACACCCCCAAAGGAAGGCGGAGAAGGACCGGGACAGGCTCTCGATAGAGACGAACCACGGAAGACCCGCAAACATGCCAAGAGGCACGGCCTCAGTAAGGAGCAGCGAGATGCAGATCAAAACAGCCGGGTGACCGTGCACGCCCACGATTGGCACGCGTGAAAAAGTGAGCACGAAGCATTAGGTGACGGCCACTTGCTGGAGCACCGGGACTTGCGTGCACGTGGCTTATGCCTTATGGGACAAGTGTGTGGAGACCACCCTGACGTCACTCAGCCGAGGGGAAGGAGCCGTGACCCGAGGTCCTCACGGGTGCGAGTGAACCCGGACAGGAGAACGACAAAAAGCACCACAAAAACAAACCCAAGCCGGTACCTTCAGCAGACGGATCAGCTGTGGTTCCTCCCCTGCTGGAGTGGAAGGTTCTAGGGCGGTGAAAGGGAACAGGTTTCAGCTGCACATCAACACGGGTGAAGTCTCCCAAGTAAAATGTGGTGTGAGCAAAGCCCGTCGCAAAGAATGTGTACAGTGTTTCTGTTTGTGCAAAGTGAAGAAAGTAGGCACAGCTGATCGATAGGGTGTTTAAAGGTACCTCCACGGAGTAGAACCAGAGGAAGGATCAAGGGAAGGGCTAGCACAGAAGTCCAATTGGGGTGACGGGTGCCATGGCGGGGCAGGCTTTTAAACATTTAAACATAGGCTGTGACCGTCACAGAGGAAGGCGAGCCATGGGTCACGTGTGTATGTGTGCATTTACGCGTGAGTAACGCCCATGTCTACATGTATCGGATGAAAGGTCCGCACAACAGATCGACACCTTCCGTTAGGTGCGCTCGGGTGTTTCACCCTTCTATAAAAGGCCAGCTGTGAGCCCCTAAATTGATCTGTCACTCACTGTTTGAAAACGTCGGCTAGGTGCATAGGCGTTCGTTGATTATTCCTCTCCAGGTCGTCCTCATCTGTTTTATTCGCCCTCTGTCAAAAGTAGAAACCACTCAAAGCAGGTGGGGACGGGGCCCGGTGGGGCCTGTGGCTGGAGCAGCGGGGGCCTGGGCAGGGCTCGCTCTGCGGAGGAGGCCTGTGGACTGTGGGGAGGCGGGCTTGAACCTAGCTCAGGGACCTCCATGTGGGACTGTGTGTGGCAGACATTTGGGAGAGTTCTCTGCTCTGCTGTCCGGTACCTTCCCAGTAGTCTGGGCCCAGCCCCCCCCCCAGGGTGGGAACCCCAACGGCTGTCAGCCCTGGCCTTCAGTTCGGTCCAGCTTTGCCGGCCTGGGACAGCACCCTTAGGGTGGCCACCTGTCCTGACATGGGGCAGACCCGGGTGTGGCTCATGTGGCCCAGTGCCCTTTCCTTTCTCACCCCAGCTGCCCAGAACTTTCTGAGGACGTAGCTGAGCCTACCCTGCCTTCCTACAGGTGCCAAGCCAGCTGCCTCCATTGACCCGTGGGGCGTGCCCACGGGCGCCAGCGCACACTCCGGCCCCAAGGGCTCAGACCCCTGGGCGGCCCCGCAGCAGCCTGCCCCCAGCACTGGGAAAACAGCGGACGCCTGGGCTGCAGCCTCGGCCGCCAAACCCGTCTCGTCCTCTGGTGAGACCTTGCTCTGCCCAGGCTCTGAGAGCCCCTTTGGGTGCACGGCCCTCCCGTCCTGGCTCCTCGGCATAGGACCTGTGGGTTTGCCTGCCCTTGCCACCCTTGTCACCTGCAGCCTTTGTCCCCAGCACCCCCCACCCCAGTGCCACAAGCCCACTGTGAAGGGTGAGCTCACAGGCCTTCTGCGCCCCTATACCTCTGTCCAGAGGGAGCTTCCCGAGGGGGCCTGGGCAGGCTGTGCTCTAGGCACTCCGTCCAGTAGCTTCCTACAGGTGCTCTCCAGGTCTCCCAACTGGCTCAGAAGTCTCCCCTTGCATTAGCCCCTCCTTCAGTTTGGTGTGGGGCTGGTGGGAGCAGTGGCAGGCAGACACCCCCACACATGTTCTGGGAGGCCAGGATCCTTGGCCCAGCCCCCTCCCAGGCCAGCAGGTGACCCTGAGCTGTCCTCTGCTGCTCAGTTCTCCCCCATGATCGGCGGTAGAAATCTCTCCCCTGCCTGCTGCCAGCACCCCCACCCCCCGGTTGTAGACCGGCAAGCAGAATCATGGGGAGGTCGTGGTGTACCCGCAGTCACCAGCCTCTTGTGTTCACGCAGGGGCCTTTGATCTCTTCAGTAATTTGAATGGTACAATTAAAGATGACTTTTCTGAGTTTGACAACCTCCGAACTTCAAAAAAAACAGGTATGTGAAGGTGGTCGTGGTTTCCGTAACATTCTATGCATTTGACCGGTCCAGTTACAGCGCGAATAATAGCTTTCAGAACCTCTCAGCTTCCTGCATTTGCTTTGTGTTTTGATCTTGGGTGCTGTAAGTGGCTGATCGCAGGAATTCACACATCAGCAGTGAAAAGTCACGCGGTGGAGATTTTCTCTCACCCTCTCCTGTTGTTGGGCCCATGCTTCCTGTCTCATTCACCTTTGTGTCTCAGCCCTGCTCCCGGGCCCGTTGTGGTTGCCTGCACAAGCCCCCTGCCCTGGCCTGCCCAGCCCAGCCTGGGCCCACACCGCCCCATCTGAACCCCTGCCTCCGTATGCTTTCCTCCTCCCAACTTCCCACTCCCCACGGTGCCCCTTGTGCAGACAGCCCCAGCTCTGGCCCTGGACAGGGCGTCTCTGCCCCCACTTGATCACCCCAGGCTGTGGCTCCCACCCCGCACCTGTCAGAGCCCCGGCCCAGTGCCCCTGCGATGGCAGGGCCTCAGGGTGGGGTCAGAGAGACCCAGCCGGGAGAGGGGGCGGAGGCCAGAGGTTGAGGGGCAGAGCCAGGCTGCCTCTTTCCATCTCCCGGCCACACCTCCCAGCCACATAGAGCAACTAATCTTCTTTCTCTTCCCTCATCTGCTTCTCCCTGTGCCCTCTTCTCCATCTGCCCCCCTCCCACTCCCTCCCTGTCACCACCTCCTCCAGCAGCAGCCACAGGCCCGGCTGGCCCCCATCTAAGGTCCGAGCAGCCTGGCACCCTTGACCACCCCTTGGTCCCCTCTCAGCTCAGGGGACCAGAGGCAACTTAGAACGTGCTGCTTCTTGGGGTCTTTCTTTTGCTGCGTTAAAAAAACAAAATTCCACGCGTCTCCTCTGCAGGCAGAAGTGCAACCTAACGGTCCTTGCCCACCCGTGTGCACCTCAGCAAGAAGGCCGTGTGGCCTTGTTACATGGACGGTCCTTCCGTGCACTTGCAAGATATTTACCCCCCGTTCTAGAGCTGTTTCCACTGTAGAAAATTTGGAAAAGTTTATGGAAGGAACTGGAACTCCTCCGTAATCCTCCCTACCCCAGCCTCTGTGTTTGACTTCTAGCATTTTTTCTGAGCTCTTGTTTATACGGTGGTTTTTGTCCAGCTCATACTGTCGGAAAGCATCGAATCCTGACTCCCCCCCTCCCGCCCCCCGGAATAACGGGTTGAAAACATTTTCTTGTGACGTTAAAAATTCTTCAGAAAGCGGTCCGTAGCTGTGGAATACTTCGTATTGCTCAGCAAGCACGGATTTGACCTTTACCTTTGGGAAGGACGTTTTAGGTTGATGCAGGATTTGCTGAAGTAAATAACGCCATGGTGAAGATCCTTATGCTTGAGTCCCCGTTCCCGTCTCGCACTGTTTCCCGAGACTGGATTCCTAGAAGTGCGATCGCGGGGTGCAGAGTATGACCATTTTTAAGAACCTTTACCCCCCGCCCCCGGCCACATCGTAACTTGGCAGAGCACTGACGTTGCCACCGGCCTGTCTCAGGACACCCTCTGTGGGCTGAACTTTTAATTTGCTTTCTTTTCTATCAAGAAATTCATGTTCATTGTAGAAAATTGACAGTGAAAACACCAAAAATGTCCTTTGTCCATGCCTGGCCCGCAGCCCCAAATACCATCCTAACGTTTCTGGAGGATCGTGCTGTCCCAGCTTTGCCAGCTCTGCCCTTTCCCGTGACGTGATTCGGCTGTCTTCCTCGTCGTTAGGCCTTCTGTCCTTGTGCTCAGTTGGGTTACATGAACGGGGGTTCTGGAAGCTGCCCTGTGGCTGACTGTCCCCGGCTGCGTGTGTAGGAAACAACACTGCAGTGACCATCCCACCTTGGGCGTGGCCATGGAGCTTCCCCCCTGAATGTCTGCGTCGCACGGGGCGCTCCTGGAGTTAGGGGCATCGGATGCAGCTGTCTCGGGGCCCCAACCTCGGTCTTCACTGTGCCCCTGTGTGTCCTTGTCTTGTAGCTGAGGCCGTGGCCTCTCCGCCATCCCAAAACAATGGAACTACAAGCCCCGACCCCTTTGAGTGCCAGCCCCTGACCACCGCCTCAAGCAAGCCCAGCAGCGCCCGGAAAACACCCGAGTCCTTCCTGGGCCCCAACGCGGCCCTGGTCAACCTGGACTCGCTGGTGACCAGGCCAGCCCCGCCGGCCCAGTCCCTCAACCCTTTCCTGGCACCAGGTACGCTCACTCCTGGGGCTCCCTCTGCGTGTCTCCCCTTCCTGAGAACGGGTGTGGGGCAGGCTTTAGGCCCTGATCTCCCCAGGGCTTTTCCTGCCGTACACACGGACACGGAGGCATGCCCGGAATTCTTGGGCCTCTCCAGGGCTTGGGGGACGGGTGAGAAAGCGGATGTGTGGTTGGGGGATGGGTGGAAAACAGCCCCTCCTCTCAGTGGAGACCACTGAGCAGAAGTTACCCTGGCCCTGGTGCCCTTGGCCGGGAGACCCTCCAGCGAGCACCACTTCTCGGTCAGCTGGGGAGGGCAGTGGCGGAGTGAGGAAGAGCTGGGGTTTGCTGTCCAACATTCCCCTTTCGGGGGGGGGTCATTTTCTAGGGGCCTACAGACCCTCAGTGTAGCCATTCAAGGTTCCAGATTCTGTCTTTCCAGGGCTGGGAACTCTGTCCTCCCACAGCCATACCCATCCCCCCTTGCTGCCAGGCTCTGTCTAAGCCTCTCCCTCTGGGGAACATCCCCCCCACCCCGCATTGCCCAGCAAGGCCTTGGGCTCCCCAAGGGGCCGGGATGTGTCACTTCAGTCTGAGCTCCTCCCTCAGACAGCAGAATCTGCAGTCCGGGGCCATCGCCCCTCACAGGACCCTGCAGAGAAGGACCACAGGACTTAGAAGAGCTGAGGGTGGGGACCCTAGGGCAGAAGTGGGATGTGGAGTGCCTGCCCAACCCTGTGGTCCTGAGAACGGGCGAGGACATGCGTGCTGCTCACTCCCTGGGTGGAGCGGGTCCGAACCCGGTGTCTCAGCCCTGCTGGGCTTCCTCCCCGGCGCCCCGCCATCCCGCCCCAGGGGCTTCTCCTACCTTTGAGCTGGCCGTGCTCTGGTGGGGCTGCTCTGCAGGGTGACGAGAGGGGCTGGTGCGGGAATGCCTCCCCTGGGTGGGATGGAGAGCGGACAGCATCTCCTGGCGGTGACTGCGACTGCCCCTCAGCCAGCGGCCTTTGTGCTCAAGGGCTGGGCTGCCCTGGGGACCGTGCTGGCCGCTCTTGGTGTTTTGGCAGACTTTCGACAGACGTGTTTGCTAAAAGCTGGGGAAAAAGGCTTTAGGATGCATGATAAATTCTGGAAACGCTGGATAAGACAGAGCTGCATCTGCTTCTTGACTGCAGGGCTTCTCAGAGCCTTTGTTACGCCAGCCCTTGGGGCCCAGGGTCTGGGGTGGAGACTCTCAAGCCGTACCTCTTTCCCGGACACCTGTGGTCACAGAGCTTGGCAAACACAATAAGGGGGCGGTGCCAGCTGTTAGTTGCAGAGGGAGTCCTGGGGGGCCAGCCCCAGGGAGGCACACACCTGGCATTGCCTCATTCAGCCTTTGTGACTCCGGACGAGTCCCTGAGCTTCTGGCAGCCTCCGTGTCCTCGTCCCCATGCCGGAGATGCAGCCGGCGGGCGTACGTGCCATGCGTTGGCCAGCGCCCTGGCTCTGCGGAGCAGCAGGCATGGGGAAGCACCCCCGCCCCAGAGGGGCAGATGGGGGAGCGCATGTGCTCCCGGCCGCCACCGTCTCCCGCCCTCGGACTTGGGGATGGGTGTTCTGACTCCAGCCACTGCCCCTCCTCTCTCCCAGGTGCAGCCGCGGCCTCGGCCCCTGTCAACCCCTTCCAGGTGAACCAGCCCCAGCCGCTGACGCTGAACCAGCTGCGGGGGAGCCCAGTCCTGGGGACCAGCTCGTCCTTTGGGCCTAGCCCAGGTGTGGAGCCCATGGCCGTGGCCTCCATGACCTCCACGGCCCCACACCCGGCTCTGGGGGCCAGCGGTTCCTCCCTGACGCCACTGGGCCCCGCCGCAATGAACATGGTGGGCAGCGTGGGCATCCCCCCCTCGGCAGCTCAGGCCACCGGCACAACCAACCCCTTCCTTCTCTAGTGCCCAGGCCTGGGACCCACCACAGAGCGAATGCCCAGAGCCTCTGTGCCTGAGGACGCCGAGCAGGGACTCTCGATTGTGGAATGGTGTCCGAGCGTGGGGGGTGGGTGTTAGGGCTCTCCAGTTCCGGCTTCCTGATAAAAGGGTTGTCTTCACAGCCCCGACCCGCAGACCCGAGCGGCGGCAGGTCTGCTAGACGTCAGACGCAGCACGTGGGTCTCCGCGCCTTTCGAAGCTGCCCGCCCCCAGCCCGCTGCGGGGTCGCCTCTCAGGGTCCTGGTCCTGGTCCTGGTCCTGGAGGTTGGCTAGCTCTCTCCGGGGCCTGGGACGAGGAGGCGGGAGTTGTCAGCGTTGCCCTGGCCCTGAGCCTCAGCCTGAGGGCCTCTGGGAGGCCGCCTGGCCCGGGCCTTGGGACGGCCGCCGTGTCTCTGCCCCCCCCCCCAGCGCTGGCGACACCCCAGGTGGTCCCAGGGGTGGACAGAAGGAAGCACCGGCTCCATGAGACGCTGACCTTTTCGGGGAAGTGGCTGTGCATATTTTATTTTTCTTTGACTCGTGTGTGAGGTCAAAGTAAACACCACCACCGTGGAACAACTCTTGAATTAAATCCACTAGAGCAAGCTTTAAACTAATCTGAGCATAACCCTGCCGCGTGGCTCTATGCTTGTATACGTTTGCACATAATTTGTTTAGTACGGTTTCATATTTGAGTTTGCAAAATTATCTAATAGTCTTTTTTTGGCTAATATTTTTATAACGTGGTTCTTATTTAACTGTCTAGTTTTGATAGAATTTACCAGGTCTGGCTGAATTAAGATATTGGCACGTGTCATGTGAGTGGTTTAAACCCTCTTATTTATGGTTTTAACGCTAAGAAAATTTAAATAGGAAGAGACAAAAATGCCTTATGAAAAAAAAAAACTAAAGCAAATTCTTTATAGGGAAAAATACGGGAATTTGATTACACAGAAAAGATGATGTTTATTTAAAAAAAAAAAAAACCTACAACAGCAGCAACAACAAAAATCCCAGCCTCCAGTTGCCTTTTCTTTTCCTCCCTTTTTTGGTGACTTACCAAACGGATCGACCTGCAGCCTTTTGGGCTAGATCCTGAGACAGGCTATTTTTCTTACTGCTGCACCAACATCAAGTTAAAGAAGGAGAAACACCTCATGGACGGATGTGCCTCGCCCGTCTTTACCGGCTAATTCCCTTCTGTAACTGAAGGCACGCACGGGTCAGCAAGGACTTCCGTTCCCAGTGGAAATCTGGAACGGAAGAGGCATCCTGAGCCTCGTGTGTCTGTGACCTCCTCTGTCTTAATCCGCACTCAGGGTAAGGATGGGGATGGCCTGGAGATGGCGGGCGCCGGGGGGCGGCAGAGCTTCTGTGCCCGGGGCTCCTTGGGGCGGCCCGGCCTCCAGGCCGAGACAGGTAGCGGCCGGGGCCGGCCCTGACGCACCCACCTGCTAACTCCAGACACACGCTGCAGACTTAAAAATAATCATCTCTTATTTTGGAGTGGAAGGGAAAAAAAAGTCATTCTCACAGAGATTTTTAACAAACACGCACTCATATTACCTCCCTCTGCCACCTTCCTCCTTTCCTCGCCCCACCCACCCCTAGAAGAAAAGTATGAATTCATGAAAGAGAAAGACAAGATGTGCTTCTCCCCAGGGAAGGGACCCCCCCACACACACACATACCCATCCTGCATCCGGTCAGGTCAGCTTGCCTGTGGGCGTGCCAGTCTTGCTTCCCACTGTGGACTTCTCTGCCCCAACTCCAAGGGCAGCCGACCCCCTGGTGTTCCTCCGTGCCCCGCCCCCCTCGCCTGTTGTCGGGGGAGATGGGACCCAGAGCAGGGCCCAGGCCTGGAGGTGCGCAGGTGTCCGAACGGCCTTTTCCAGCCTCTCCTGTTCCTCATTTTAAAAGCTCACCCGTGCTGCTCCCCACGGCTGTCCCCCGGCCCGAGGAGCCACCCCCCGAGCTCCGGCCATGTCTCCACCAGGGCTGGAGACCTGGGGCTGGACCGCGGGCTCCCGCCCAGTCTGGCCTCTTCCGACCTAGGGGAGGGTGGAGACAGGGTGGAGCCTTGCAGGTCGCTTCCCGGGGGAGGTGCTTTCACTCACATGGTGCGAGTCCAGACCCCTTCACAAGCCAGTAGACCAAACCTGACTACTGGGTCAGTGATCCTTTCACAACAGTCAAGAGCCCTTCCTGACTTGACTTGGAGGCCCCAACATTTAGCCACTGGGCCGCCAAGGCCCCAAGAGACCCACTGCGCCCCCCCCCCCGGGTCCCAGGCCCGTCCCAGGCACCTTGTCCCTATTGCCTGCTGCACTGATCACGAGGCCACCGGTCACTGCCACGCGTGTGGTGCACATGTCGTCGTGCTCGCTCCCGACGGGCACTGTGGTAGGGGTGTCACCCAGCCGTTTTCTCAGTCCCAGGGGCCGGTGGCTGGTTTTGAACTTGTGTTGACTATTGATACTTATTTACTGTACAAATATAATTTATCATTTGTATCATGATGCGGTTTCTGGCTGTGTCTCTCCCTCACCCCCATCCGTATCGGTCTCCCACCTCAGGCGGGTGGGCAGGAGCCGGTCCTCGCGCCTGCGTGAGCCTCTGCACGTGCGGGACAGGTGGCCTGCAAGGGCGTTGGTGCGTGCGCCTCCCCACCCGGGGACTGGGGAGCCTGTGGTCAGAGGCAGTGCGGCTGAAGGACAGCCTCCTTTCCGGGCAGTGGTGGAACAGGTGCTCCGACAGCAGGAGGATGGGTGGCATAGGCTAGGACGGGGTGGAGAGGGCGGCCTGGGGCGGGCATGTGGCTTCCCTCTTGTGAGGACCCCTGGCTCCAGCCTCCGCTCTGGGGCAGCCCTGGCCTCCTGAAGTCCACTCAGGGAGCAGGACTCCACAGGGGCCTGGGGAGGGCTTGCCGGAGTCCGGAGCAGCAGGGACTGCCACTCCCCGGCCTGGAGACAGCTGCGTGTGTCGGGGTGCACAAGGTTACACTGCCTTCACGGACCACTTCTCCGTGGCTTCGAAATACTGGTTTACTTCTCACAGAGCCCACTACCTCCACGGGCAGCTTGCCGTGGAAGGGAATGAGCGAGCCGAGTGAGGGGGAACGCAGGCTACCTTGGTGCCCTGGGGGACGGGGAGTGGGTTAGGGTCACACGCGGCTGCTCTCCGTCCCAGCTGGCCTTCCGCTCGCCAAATACGGATTTCATTCCTCTACACACAGCGTATGCCTTGCCCCAAGAAAGGCATCCTGGGGTTGCTTCCAGAATCACAGGTCACGTGTGGTGGTCTTGGGCGACAGTGTTTGGGGACAGTTCATTACGCAGCAGCAGATAACAGGCACGCACGTTAATTCTTCCTTGCTGCCTTACCCCCATGCATCTTTCGGCTTCCTGGTAGCTACTCTTGGGGCCCCTTGGGATAACGTGGGAGTGTAACCCCTTACATCTGATACTTAACCAGATGGCTGAGTTACTTGTCCCCGCGAGAAGTTTTTACGAGGACTTGAGTGCTGGAAGCGTTTTTCCTTATCTTATCCCATTTCACTTCTAGACAGTTTCCTTTTCCAAACTTTCGATCCCCTCAAAGTTTTGGATTCTGTTTCTGTCATTTCAGCTTGCAAACAGGCCCTTCCTTTTCTGAGCTCACTGCTTTCCTGTGCTAGCTTTCCAAATGCAGCCGACAGCAGCCGACCCGCCCCACGCATCCTGTCACCCACCCCTGCCTGCCCCTGGAGTTGGCCCACCAGGCAGGAAACCGGCCTCCCACGTTACCACAAGTATCTAGTTCTGTGCTCGCGTAATGGAGCTCTCCTGCCATCCACCCTTTTCTCTGTGTTCTTCCTGCCTGTCACCCACCTGCTAAGCCAATACCCCATACACTTGGTTTTGGTTTGGGTGACAGTGGAAACGCACTCCTGATTTCCAATTTCCGTGTCAGACTAGAATGCTTTGCAGAAACCTCCCCCAAACTCTCTGTGGCAGAACACGATAAAAGTCGTTCATCAGCTGCCCAGTGGGGATGTTCCTGGCTCCTCCCTTGCCGTGTTCTGTCTTCAATATGTGGCATGCAGGTGCCATGGGGAAGGATGGAAGGATGGACCACGGAGTTTTTTTTTTTTTTAAAGATTTTATTTATTTATTCGACAGAGACAGAGACAGCCAGTGAGAGAGGGAACACAAGCAGGGGGAGTGGGAGAGGAAGAAGCAGGCTTCCAGCAGAGGAGCCTGATGTGGCTCGATCCCACAACGCTGGGATCACGCCCTGAGCCGAAGGCAGACACTTAACCGCTGTGCCACCCAGGCGCCCCTACCACGGAGTTTTTAAGTGGGTCAGACCTGTAAGTGCGGAACAGCCTTTCAACCCACCTTTCTTTGGCCAGAACTACTCCGGGGACCCGCCTGTACACAAGGGGCCTGGGGAATGGCCTTGTGAGCACACAGCGTCGTCACCGTGGAGGACAGAACGGACAGTGGGGAGTGAACCTGGGGCCACCCTTGCCTGTTACTCATGTGGATGGTCCCAGATCTCCCCCCTGCTCCCTGCTTCCCAGGCACAGAGTGCCGTCAGCCTCCCAGGTTTCCAGCCTTGTCCTGCCTTGACTGAGAGAGGTGTGTGGCAGCTTTCCGAGGTGATGGCAGCATTCTAGACCCTGACTAGGCGTCAGGCACGCATTGGCCACAGCTCCGCGAGTAGTACACCTGAGATTTATGCATTGCGGTCCACATCTGTGTTCCCTCGAGAGACACAAATGACACCTAGGAACAAATACCATCTCCAGTCATGGACAGGCATGCTGAAACGTATGGCGCCTGCGATTTGGAAATGCACTAAAACCAGGCCGGATGGAAGGAGGGATGAGAACCCAAGTATGGGAGGAGGGCAAGGGTGGAATCCGGGCGGCTGGCTGATCACGGTGACCTTATTTGCACTTCATAGGGAAATGTTGATGAAAGCGCACGATGGAACAGAACGAGAAGGGGGTGAAGCACTGTCAGAGGGGCTGGCGGGCCAAGCCTGACGTGACAGGGGTCTCTGGGCAGCGAGGGCCCAGAGGCCAGGAAGGACTGCTGGCAGGGGCCCCCAGGAAAGGAACCAGCAGGAGGCGAGGGGCTGGTGAGGGGCCAGGCCAAGGTCATCGCAGGGGAGGAGGTGGGAAAGGGACGGTGGTGGTGTCCAGAAGGGCGGAGAAGCAGCCCGAGGGCGAGGTGGTCAGGTCTTCGGTGGGCGTCTCAGGAGCTGGGACCGGGGAGGTGGAAATGCTAGTGGGGGTCCGGACGCAAACCTCGTCTTTAGGCCTAAGGTCCACGGGGCAGGGCAGCTGAGGAGGGCTGCAAGGGGCACTGTGGGCTTCAGCCCAGGACCGAGTTTGAGGGAACTTTCCATTCAGAAAAGACGGTGAGAATCACAGGAATGTTGCTGACACCAGACCACGAGTTGCAGAGCACACAGGGAGCCGGGGGTGCCCGGAGAGCTAAGTGAGACGAGGGGCAGAGCAGTGGCAGCTCGGTGGGGTCGTAGGGCAGGCTCCACAGGCAGCCAGGACAGTGTGCGGGGGCGAGGCCGGTGGTCGTGAGGCTGGGCGGCGGGGGCTTTGTGGTTCCCCTTGAATCGGACTGAGGTGGTACCGGGTGGCAAGGAGACCGGGCAGGCTGCGTGTCCCGTCCCCAGGCGGGGGGCAGGCTGGGAGGGGGACTCCACAGCAGTGCCGTGGTGACCTGTGCATTGCGGGCTCCGCTCCCCGTGTGCTGGGAGCTGGGCTGCAGGATTGGGGGCCTCTCCCTGCGACTCCTACGGATCCCATTCTCCCCTCCTCGCACAAGGGCCGGGCGCTCCTGAGCCCCAAAAGCCTCTTTGTCTCCCTCCCGTGTTAGACAGGAGTGCGTGGAGGCGAAGGCAAGGCCACACAGCCATGAGTGGGGCTGAACCAGAGCTCACATCCCAGGTGGCTGTCGTGGTGTGCCTCTCCGGGCAGCTTCTGTCCCCAGGGACCTGCTGCCAGGGAGTGGGGGGCGGTGCCAAGGGGAGGGGAGGCAGCTCCAGGCCTGGCTTCTGTGAAAAGGTGATGCTTTATTATATAAAAATCTCCCCCGCCTGCCCCCACCCCCGGCCCCCGAGGCTGCACATCAAGCAGATGGATCCGGGGCCAACTCTCCGGAAGGACAGCCCCGCGTTCTCGGGACGCCGCCTGGCCTGTGCGGCTGTGTGGCCAGATGCCGTGGCCCTGGCCGTGGCCGGGTGGGTGCTTTCACTGGGGGAGGCCCTGGGGTGGGCTGGGCCCTGAGGCACGCTGCGTGTCAGGAGGCCCAGTGTCGTAGCCCAGCTTCCTCATGTCCTTGGTCACCACATTGAAGAGGAGAGTGACAAAGCCCTGCGAGCGGACACGGGTCACTGGGGAGAGAAGGGCAGCGTCAGCCAGGCTGCTCAGGGAACGTCTCCACCCCAGCAGTCTCTCCTGTAAAATGGGAACGACTGGCTGGCCCATGCCCCTCCTGGGAGGTATGGGGGCTGCACCAGGGACCGACAGACGTGGCAGACCCCCCACATTCCAACCAGACCCAGGTGGGAGCCACGCTATGGGGAGAGACCCAGGGCTGCTCCCGAGGTCTGTCTGTGTGCCCGGCAGGTCCCTGGCTTCCACGCTGTCTCCTGGGGGTCCACCTAGTCCCTCCCGGGCTCCAGCTTGCCTGTGGGGTGTGTGGGGGGGTTGAGGGCATCAAGCTTTACCTTCCCGGCCTTCACCCTGAGCCACCACCTTGGGGTCTGTGTACTCGGGCCGCCGTCCCATGAACCAGCTGGGGAGACGGGAGAATGCTGATGAGCGGATCCTCGGCCCGGCTATCCCTGAGCCGAGACAGGGGCTCTCTCCCGGCTTCAGAAACCGGCAGCCCTCCTCCAACCCCTGCCCCAGGGCCAGGCCCTGGCAGAACCTTCCCACGCCCCCTCCCTCTGCCAGGGAAAGGGGAGGCTGGGTGCCGCAGGTGGCATCCACGGAGGCCCGGCGGGCTGCCCCCAGGCCTGTGGTGCCCTGTGCCCCACCCCTCCCCAGCCGCACGCCCAGCTTTCCCAACATGATTACCCGTGGCTTTGAGGGAGATGTGGGGCTGGGTGCGCAGTGGGAGCCCAAGTGGAAATCCCAGAAAGGGGGCAGCAGCTGGGGGCAGGCAGCGTGACCCCCCGGGGAAGGCAGGCCCCGTCCCAGAGTTCGACGTTGGCCTCTTTGGGGTGGGCAGAGGGGCCAAATCCGGGCCCTCCACTTTCCTCTCCATAGTGTGGGATCCAGGACAAGTGACTTCTCATCTCTGAGCCCCAGTTCCTCTCAGCCGTCCCCAACAGTACCCAGCTCACAGGGCTCGAGGTGAAACATTCATCCTGTTATTGATGGTTCTTGCTCCCAGGTTCACGTGCTCCAAGGACGGGCTTGCTCCGGGGTATCGGCCACAATCCTCTAACCCCACAGTCACAGGCGAGGGGTGTGGCCCTCTGCTCCCCCCCCCACATGCCCACTGTCCACCTGCCCCTCCCAGGAGCCCCGCTCTGTAAAGCCCCCCCCTTCCAGAGGCTGAGAGCAGTGCAGTGACCTGCCCCAGGCCACACGCAGGGAGGTGCAGGCTGGACACGCAGGGGTGCTGTCCCAGCCCTCCAGCTCCAGGCCCCGCAGCCTGAGCCAGGGCAGCGCTCGCCTCTGACACACCCACTCGAGCCCAAAACAATCTAGGTGCACATTCCCGGCCAGTGGGCCAGGCAGACGGGGGCGTTGACCCATCCAGGAGCGCCTCCAGCCTGCATTTTGGGGGTCCTGCCCCGGGGAGGCCAGTGATGCAGCCGCAGGACAGGGAAGGACACCCCTCGGTCGGTCTGTCTGTCGAGGTTCCCGCGTCCCCAGAGCAGGCTCCGCCCTGCCTTCCGCTAAGTGGCTGACCCGGGAGGGCCCCAGCGAAGACAACGTCCCCCACCAGCAGCCCCTCCAGCTCTGTGGGGTCTCCCCTTGCTCCAGGCCACCCGACTCAACTGGTTCCCGGCCCCCGGGTGCACACTGGGTGCTGCCTGGGGGTGGGGCTCCGTCCCAGCTTACACTGGACAAAGCAGTGACTGCCCCCTGCTGTGCAGGCCATGGGGACAGCCAGTAAAGGGCTCCCTGGCTCCCAGCCTCGGGAGAGGGGGTGGGGAGGGGGTCTGGGAAGCTAGCGTTCTAGCCAGGGCCGGATGGCAGGCCATTGCCTCTCTGTGCCTCAGTTTCTCCACCTCACAGGCAGGGGAAGCAGCCACAGAGCCTGGCACACCCCACGTACTCCTACTCAGAGCCCCTGGAGCCTCTGCATTGCTGTCTCCTGAGGTCCACAGGGACGGGCTGTTCAGGGCAAGGGGGAGCGGCCAGGCCCGGGCTGAGGTGGGGAAGGACCCAGCGGGCTGGAGGAAGCAAGTCCAGGGGCACGCAGGCAGCGGGGAGGGCCCAAGGTCGGCGGGGCAGGAGAACGCAGGGTCCCGCAGCACCCAAACTGAGGTTAATCCTCAACGCAGAGATGGGCTTGATGTGTTTCTAAAGTCATGTGTTTCGGAAAACCATCTCGGTCGCTCTGGGAGGGCTAGGTGGGAGGCGGGTCATGGGCTGGGTAATGGCCCCAAAGATCCCAGGTCCTCCTCCCTGGAACTTGCAAATGTGACCTTATTTGGGAAAAAGACCTTTGCACATGTGACTAAAATAAGGATCTTAAACATGGGGGGACTGTCTTGGATTATCTGGGTGGGCCCGAAATGCTGCCACGAGTGTCCTTCTAAGAGAAGTGGAGGGAGAGGTGACACACACAGGGGAGGGGGTGACATGTCAGGTCACACACGTGACCACAGAAGCAGAGACTGGAGTGACGGGCCGAGCCAAGAAGGCCGCAGCCACCAGGAGTTAGAAGACGCCAGGAACAGTTTCTCCCCAAGAGCCTGGCGAGGGCGGTGGGGGGGTGGAAGGGAGCAGGGCCCTGCCGGAGCCTTGATCTCAGCCCCCTGATTCTGACTTTGGACTGTGAGACAATACGTTTCTGTCATTGAAGCCGCTGAGTCTGTGGTCATTGGTTACAGCAGCCCCGGGAACTAATACAGGGCTGAGTGGAGGAGGGCAGGCGGGTGGACTGAGCAAGGGCTGGCCTCCACGGACCAGGTCTGGGAAGATTTTGATCAACTGCCTTCCATCATCAGACCTTTCCCCAGTGTCGGGACTGCAAGCACACGCCTTGCCGGGTGGAGACCGCCCCTGCCGCAAGCTGCTAGCCTCAGGCACCGGCAGAACACCCAGAAACTTCTCCAGCACTGAGACCCTTTCCTCCCAGGGACCTGGCCCTGGGACCCAAGCTTTCCTCGGAGCTGTGGGGCAGAGAGCGGCACAGACACCCCAGCTAGGACAGCGGCACGGGCTCCCGTACCCACTGATGGGCCCAGCCCCCATTTTCAGACAGTCTGCGGGGTAGGTGTTGTCCCCTCTAGCTTACACTGGCCCAGGGCACCTTCCCATCGCGGTGGTCTCCCAGAGGGGCTTCTAGGGGCGGCGGACACCCAGATTCTCCCCTCCAGGCCTCAGAACTCAGTGAGGCTTCCTCGGCACAGGCCCAACGCTGTCCCTCTGCCCCGCAGGGCTCCGGCCAAGCTCGCCCCAAGACTGGCCAGGCCTGCTCGTCAGCTGCCACCTGGGCACCCAGGTGGTCCTCCATTTCCACCACCCTCAACCCGGCTGTGAACAGAGGGCCCCTTCCTGGCTGACCTGGTGGGGAGCGGTGGTGGTTTGCCGCTGAGCTAAGCGGACAGCAGCGTCTCTCCCCAGCCCCGGGGGTCAGCCGGCCAGGGCCTAAGGGTCTAAGCTTGGGCGGATGTGGTCAGGGGCAAGAGGCTCCCTGCCTCCCTGGTGTCTCCCCCACATTCTCTTTGTCACCACCTACCAGAGACACCCCATCCTGGCTGCTCCAAACACAGTAAGCCCATGGACCTTGCACTGTTTCCTACGCCTGGAACGTTCCTTCCCCAGATCACCCGCACGGGCCCTCACCTCCGCTCTAGTTTCCATTCAGACGTCACCTCTTCCAAGAGGCCCCCCACGTGTGAGGCATTTCCAACCTGATAGAAATTGCCCATCGGGAAGATGACTACTGTTCTGTGTGGCTCTTACTGCTGTCCCCTCCTGTGTCCTGCCTCTGTAATGTCCTTTTACGTCCTGAGCATTTCCCCGTCTGACGAGGGCTTTTGCTCTGTTCTGACGCAAAGACCACAGAGTATAAAGGAGCACAGCCTTATGCAGCTGGAACAGCGGCTGAAGGGAGCCCAGAGACCCGCTGACACCCCACAGCCCCCTCTTCCATGGGCCCCGAAGACAGAGCAGTTGGGAGACCCGACGAGGTCACCCGGCACAAGTGAGGGGAGGACAGCGACAGCCCGCCCTCCACTCCGATTACTTGGGTGGGGAGCAGGTGCTGGCGGGGACGGGTAGAAAACTCGCCTTGTAAACTTCTGCAGCTTAGACGTGGATTCCGGAACAAACATGGGGATGGTCCTTTTGTGCCTGAAACAAATGTTTTCACGGGCAGATGTGCTAACAGAAACGTGCGACTTTCCGAGGCTCCCGCGCCAGGAGCGACCCGGCAGCACCAAGTCCGGGCCGAGGCCAAGCGGGCCGGCTGCGCGCATGCGCCGTGCGCGCGGCAAGTGAGTGCAGAAAGCGGCCAGAGTCCCCGCGAGTCTTGTTTCTTGCTAAGGCTCAGGAGGGTGCTGGTACGGCCATCACACCTGGGGCCCCGCCTCACACTGGCCCCTCAGAAGCCCTGTCCCCCACATGTCCAAATCCTCCAGGAAGCCCCTGACGATTCCCGGGACCTCACCCCCCCTGCGGCCCCTGCCCCCGTCCTGCCCTCCGAGCCTGGGGTCCTGCCGCTCACCTCACCGCCCCAGCCCCTCCACCCTCTCCACACGCCTCCCCCCACATCTCGAGCTCTCTGCCTCGGCATCAGTGCGCAGAACGTCTGGCCGTTCTTCCACCCTCTTCTACCCTCTCTAGGCAAACTCCTGTCCTCTGCGCCCCAGAATACCCTGTCTACACCTTGTCACATGCTTAACAAAAAACAACTAACTGCGTCTCCCCATCTGGGTCTACTCCTCTGGGGGCTCCTGAGGAAGGGCCCACGTGGTCACACATGATGCCAGCAGGGCCGAGCCCATGGGGGCATCAGTGAGGGCTCATGGGACAGAGCGGGGGAGACACGGAGGAGGGGACTGAGTGTCTGAACTAACCCCAAACTACCTGCGAACTCTGTCACTGGACCCAGCCCGTCGCAGGTCCCAGTGCTCCCTGCCGGGGCCTCCAACACTCCCCTCACCCACCTGCTGTTTGGGTGGCAACCTTGGCCTCACCCATCTGGGCCTCCTCCCAGATATGGGCTCTAGCTCCACCCCCCAACCCCCAACTCCAGCCGCCCAGGCGCCTGGGGACCCCAGTGCCCTCCCAGCCTAGCAGTGAAGTCTGTCCCAGGAAAAGCCCTGTGAGGAGTGCCCTGGTCCTAGGCCAGCATGGCCCAGGAAGGGATGGACTGTGGCCCAGGGAGCCAGGCAGAGCCGGAACCTACCTGCCGGGTGAGAAAGGCACGTGCACTGCCCCGTAGCCTCGGACCACATCGTTCCCAAACACGTCTGGTCCGTACACACTGAGCACGATCTGTGGCCCTTGGGAAGAACAAGACAAGGGGACAGCCGGTGGGGTGACTCAGGGGAAGACGCAGGGCAGAGGACAGGAGCGGACGTAGGACCCCGCCTTCTCCACTAAGGGCTTCTGCGACCCAGGATCCGGGGAGGCGGGCAGGGACAGGGCAGGGGGTGGGGAGCACGACCTGACGGCAAGGCCCCCTGCTCAGCCTGGATGCTGGGAGGCCCCGCATATCCTGTACCTTGATAATACAGGGAGGGCCCCTGAAGGCACTTTTCTCCTCTGTTCAAGGCACAGGGACCCAGCTGGGAAGTGAGCAAAGGGGCCGCTTCCCGGGAGCGTCCTTTCTGGTACAGGTGTTCACATTCAAGCGCGTACTGCACGGGCTCACAGGCCACAGGGGCTGGCTTTGGGGTTCTGCAGGGGAGGTCAGAGGGAAAGAAAGACCTTCCATGCACTCTCCTTTAAATGATCACTGATCCCACCTGTTCCCGGTAAACACGGAGGAACATCGGGTCCTTTCACAGGGGTCAGTACATTCGTCCCCTAAATGCAGGGGAGAAATCATGGCCCGGGGTGACAGGTGAGGTGGGGGAGACCCAGGGAAGCCGTGCTGCCAAGCTGACCTGTGGCCTGTAGGAGGGGCCTCAGGCATCAATCACCTCACCTCCCAGCCTCTCGGGTCCCTCACCTCTAAGACACGGAGAGTAGCGCCTGATGCAGGACGAGGGCTTGGTAAGTGTCAGGGACAGGTTTGGGCCCTCCCATCACTCCCCCTCCCCCGGAGGGAGCCACTCTTCCGACTTGAGGAAAGTATTCCTTGAAAGGCTTTCCCACCAAAGAATGCATCCCAAACATGGTACTTTGGTTTTGCCCATTTTTAAAAAAGATTTTGTTTAATTTTGAGAGAGAGCGAGAGAAAGAGCAGGTGAGCGAGCAGGGGGAGGCAGAGGGAGAGGGAGAGACTCCCAAGTACACTCCACGCTGAGCCGAAACCAAGAGTCAGACGCTTAACCAACTGAGCCACCCCGGTGCCCTGGTTTTACCCATTTTCTTAAAAAAACTTTATACAAATGGAATCATGTCATCTGTGTCTTGGTATCCAGGTTCTTTCATTCAACATCATGTCTGAGATTTGTTCAAATTGTGTCATGTCAGGGATGTCACTCGTTCTCAGTGCCAGAGAACATTCTAGCTCTGGACAGACCGTGGGGACATGGTTTGCTCCAGCGCCGATGACATGTGGGTAGGTTCTCCTTGGGGGTCCCCAAGCGGCGAGGCTATGAGCTCTCTGCCACTCCCGTCCAAGCTCTTGCCCCACGCACGCACACATCTCTGCTGGGTTCGAAGGGAGTCGCACAGGGTAAGCAGACGCTCGCTCTGCAAAGAGAACACGGAGCGCTCTTCCAAAGGGGTCGGATCACCCCCCCACTCCCACCAGTCACTGGAGTTCCCATCACGCCGGGGGTCCTCAGTCTCCCTGGCTGGAGTCCTTCTGCTGCGTGGGCCGTGGGACGGCTCACCGTAGCTTCCCTTTGCGTTTGCCTTCACTGCAGTGTTTCTTACTAAAATAAAGACCTTGCTCTCCTTCCCGGTCACTCCAACGTCCTCCCTTGTTGTTGCTCCCCGCCAAGTGGGGAGCCCGACGCGGGGCTCGATCCCAGGACCCTGGGATCATGCCCTGAGCCGAAGGCAGACGCTTAACCGACTGAGCCCCCCAGGCGCCCCTGATGTCCTCCTTTGTGAGGTATCTGCTCAGTCCCCTGCCCCATTTCTACCAGAGGGGGCTTTTCCTTGTTGATGTGCAGTGTGCATGTGTGTGAATTCCGTGGCCTGTCTTTTCAGCTGTTCTATTTTGATATTATTGTAAAGAATGTCTTTTTTAAAAAATATCATTTTTGAATCACTTTTTGCACACAAGAGAATACATATACTATTTATTTTGATACAAAAAGCCACTGGTTTCTGCCTATCTCCTAAACAGCATTCACACCGATTTATCATTTCTAGTAACTTATCTGTACATTATTCTGCAAATTCTACACACATAATGTCACCTGTGAGAAACAATAGTTTTGGGGCGCCTGGCTGGCTCAGTCGGTGAAGCGTCTTCCTTCAGCTCAGGTCATGATCCGGGGTCCTGGGATCGAGCCCCACGTGGGCTCCCTGCTTGTACTCTCCCTCTCTCTCTCAAATAAAAAAATCTTGAAAGTAAAAAAGAAAGAAAGAAAGAAAGAAGAAAGAAAGAAAAGAAGAGAAGAGAAGAGAAGAGAAGAGAAGAGAAGAGAAAAGAAAAGAAAAGAAAAGAAAAGAAAAGAAAAGAAAAGAAAAAGGACAGTTTTATTCTTCCTAATTCTTGCGTCTTTTGTAGTGGCAACAAGGAAATCTTTCACCGTTTCACTTAGAAAAGGTGATGCCTGCTCTAAGGTTTTTGTAGATAGCCTTTATCAAATTAAGAAAGTTTCCTTCTAGGAGCGCCTGGCTGGCTCAGCTCCTGATCTCAGCTCAGGTCTTGATCTCAGCTTAGGGGCTGTGAGTTCAGGGCCCGCGCTGGGTTCCACACAGGGCCTGGAGCCTACTTTAACAAAAAAAAAAAAAAGTTTCCTTCTATTCCTAGTTTGCTGTGTTTATCGTGAATGGATGTTGAATTTTATCATGGTTTCTACATTTATGGGGATGATCGTGACTTTCCTTCTTTTTAAAGCAGTGAATCACGATGGTGGATTTCAGATATTATATAAGCTTTGTATTTCTGGAATAAACCATTCTTGTTCTTATCCCTTTTACATCCTGCTAGATTTGGCTTATGAATATTTTGTTTGGGAGTTTTTGCAACCGTATTCACGGTCTGGAATGATCCAGAGCTGGGCTGGTCCCACTTCTCCCTTCCTCCCCGGGTGCGGCAAGCACTTCGAGGTCTCCGTCCAAGTTGCAGGGATCTTCCTGATTCTTGCGTCCTTAGCCCAGAGCAGCTGTCAAAACCTCAATCAGCCTCTCAATCACCTCTGGTTGAGTTGGCAAATACTCTCAGGGCGATGTGAGTGGGGTCACGTTTCTAGATTTCTATATTCTCCTGGACCGTGGCCTGGCAAATCTCTAATACTTTGCTAGCTCTCAGATACCTTCGAATAGTTGTGTTTTGTTTTTGCTTTTTAATACTGTATTGGCCTCTATCTCAGCAGCAGGAGACTGGTCCGTAATCTAGTGCCCTGTTCCAGGAAGCCTATGGAAGCATTCTTACTCGTGGATAATGACAAGGAGGACTGCCAGGCAGCCCCTGCTCCAGACCCCCTGTACCCGGCAAGCCTCGGCCCCAAGCCACATGCAGCAGAAAGGCCCAGACTGTGAAATCAGATGGACCTGAAATCCAGTCCGTGTTCAGCGGCTAGATAAAAAGCTGAAGGCAAATGATGTTAGTTTTTGGCATCAGTTTCCTAATGTGAGAAAAGAAACGGAGAGCAATCCGTCCATCACATAGGATTAGGAAACTAGGCCAAGCCCACCCGGGGCGAGTATTCATAGCCCCTCTGGAGCCAACCCCAGGGCTTTGCACACAGTAGGCGTTTATTAAGTGACAGTGGATGAGAACTACCAGGCAAGGCAGCCAGGAGACACTGTGAGCAAGGAGGGCTGGGAAGGAGGTCAGAGATGGCAGCGGGAACAGCCCAACCAAGGCTTAGAGGGGCGACTCAGGGGCGTGCCCAGGAGATGCGGGTGGAGCACGACACGTGATGGCAGGCTGAGGGCCATCAGGGACTGCAGCGGCCCCGGACCCCGGGCTCTGCCCTCCCCGGGCACGGAGCCACCCAAGGCAGCAGGCTGGGGTGCCACCTGATTCGCTCTGAGCTTCCTAAAGGTCAGCCCCACCGCCTGGGGTGGGGGTGGCGGCAGGAAGCGGAGAGAAATGGCCAGATGGCAAGACAGCACCAAGGGCCGAGGGGACGGGCAGAGAGGAGCTGCTAGCGGATGGCCCTGGGGGCGCCCCCCCCAACCCGGGTGTCCCTGCGGGGCCCCTGCACACTCACAGCCATAGGGGTTGGTGCTCTTAAAGGTGACGTCGATGGGGAAGTTCCACACCAGCGCTCGCCGCACATCCTGGCTCTTGGATGTGATCTGTGAGATGCCCTCCTCCAGGCCCTGCGAGGACGGGGACCGCGACAGCTGATGCCCGGGCTCCGGCTGCCACCCTCACTACCTCCTGCCCACACACCGACGTGCGTGCAACCCGAGCGCCGAGGGACTGGAGCAGCTCCCAGGCATCTCCAGGTTTCATCTCGTCAGGGCTGGCCGACCCGAGCACGGCCCAGGCACAGGTTCTCGCCCCCTCGCCCGGGGAAGCAGCTGCGGCCAGCGGTTTCCGCTTGTGTCACTGCCCCCTCCCCCGGGGGTGCTGCATCGGTGCCCGCGCGTGTGCCAACTTCTCCATCGAGCACCAACGCCCACTCTACGTCTTCCTCCGCCCACCAACCCATTCGTAGCCCCCCGGCCGGGCCGAGCCCTGGGAACAGGCTGTCCATACTCTCCAGCTCTCACTCCTTCTCTGCTTTCCTTTCGAGAAACTCCAGCCGGATTACAGGCTCCCACTCTATCAAAGTGTGTTTGCCGAGTAGCACCAGTGACCCCGGCGCTGCTGGATCTGTGGACGTTTCTCTGTCCTCAGTTTCCCCGACTTGGCCGCAGCCCTGGACACCCTCCCTCTGCATGGTTTCTGGGACACCGTACGTCTTTGGGGCTTTCCTCCTCACAGTGGGGGCGGGGGGGGGATCCCAGTGTTGCTCTGGCCACTTCCTTTCCATGTGGTCTGTCTGTGGCTGAGTCCCAAACGCGCGTCTCCACCCTGGTCCTCACGTCCGGCCTCCAGAGCACCACGGCCCCGCCTCGGCTGCCCGCCCTGCACCTCCGCCTGCCCATCCAGCGGGAACCTCAACCTCAACACACGCCAGGCGGAGCTCTGGAACATTCTCCCAGACCTGCTCTATCCAATCTTCTCATTGAATGGCAGCTCCGCTCCCAAGCGCCCGGACTGAGAAGCTTGGTGTTATTCTTAACTCCTCTCTCGCACGCCCCACTTCTGTCCAAGAGGAAACCCTGTTGCCTCCATTTTCAAAGATATACTGGAAATGCAAGCGCCTGCCGCCACCCCCGCGCCGCGCCTTGTCTACGTGCTGTCTTCACGCCTGTTTCTGGTAACAGTCCACGGTCTCCCTCGTTGGCCCTTGCTCCCCCTCTACTCTGGACACACAAGCCAGAGGGAGCTATGAAAAACACGAGGTGGGTCACTGTCTCTGTTCCAGACTCTCTGAGGGGGTCCCATGTCACCCCTGCGTGAGGCTGCGGTCCTTACTCTGCCTGACAGTGGCCTCCACGGGGCCAGCCCTTCTTCGACCCCTGCTTCAGCCCCAGCCACGCTCCCGCCTCGGGGCCTGTGCACCTCTGCTCCTCTGCCTCCAGAGCTCTTGCCACAGACTTCCACGTGGCTCGTGCCCTCACTTCCTTCAGGTCTTGGCCCAAAGTTACCTTCTCGGGGAAGCCTTCCCTGGCCCCCTTACCTAGATTCCAGTTTCTCTCTATCCTCCACACCTCCCTTCCTGACTGTACTTTCTCCTTGGCACTTTTTACTAGAACATGCTAGAACATTAGTACTTATTGTCTGTCTTGCCCCACAAGGATGTGCGCCACGGAGACTGGGACTCTTGTCTGGCTGTCTGGAGGAGACAGATTGCTCCAAGGCAAGTCTTGCAAGGAGAGCTTCTATTCTGCCTTCTGACTCCCCAGAGTCCTCCCCACGGGCTAGGAGAGGGGCAGACGCACACATTCCTCTTCACTGCCGCGCACAAGTTCCCGGGACAGGGTGTGTGAGCGCGCGTGGCTTTGATCGGGGAGCCCGCCGGGGGCTGCACTCCCCACTCCAGCTTTACCAGGAACGAAGTCATGTTTGGAACCCCCTGAACTCAGTGTCTAGCTCTCCATGGGTTCTGAATTGGGAGCAGAAGGGGTACGGTGGACACCTGCAGGAGCCCCATCAGTCATAGAGGCTGTGAGTGAGGGGGCCCGGAGCCCAGCTTACCGCCGTGGGGGCCCAGTCCTGGCCGTACACAAAGCAGTACTTGCAGTAGAGCTCGTCGTACTCCGGAAACTGTGGGAAGAAGCACACACGGCTTCTGTTCACAGGGACCCGCGGTGAGGCCGACGCGTTGGCTAGGTAAGGGCAGCCGATAGGGATTCTGAACACCAGGCACCCGGCGTGGGGTCTAAGAAACAGCCAGGGATGAGGACACGGGGTGCAGCAGAGGGGCTGGGGCCCAAGAGGGGCTGGAGTCCAAGGGACAGTCCCAGGCTGCTACCGCCCTTGAGCCTTTGCCCGGGCTCTGGCTTCTGTCTGGCATGCCCTTCCCATTCCTCCATCTGGCAAACTCCTGTTCGTCCTTCAAAACTTACCTTCCAGGGAGCCCATCCTAACTTTCAGGCTGTTTTAAGTGGCCCCCCCAACACCCATCCTGGCTCTGTCGGCCCCTGGTCCTTCCCTCCATCAGAGCTTTGATGGCTTGTTTATTTCTGTCAAGCCCATTTGACTGTGAACAGGGAACAAGTGTGGTGGCGTTTTTGTGTCCTCAGTGCCTGGCACAGGGTGGGCACAGAGGAGGTCTAAGGGAATGGTGCCGAAGTGAAAGATGCTATCAGGACATGAAGGATACTCAGGGCTGGAGCTCAAGGCCTGGAGAGAGGCAGAGACCCAGAACTAGTGGGAGGCACAGTGAGGCTGGCATGGGTGCTGACAGTGCAGAGAGAGGTGATCCAGCCCAGCCAGGGGCCCCTAATGGGACAGAAGAGAAGAGGGGATGGCAGTTGTGGACACTAGGCAAGGGGCGGGTGGACAGGGTGGGAGCACGGGAGTACAATCTCGATGAAACAGGAAAGCAAGAGAGACCCAGAGCTTTACCCAAACCATCTCACTTAATCCTCACAATAATACAATAAACACCATCTTCCAACAGCCTGGAAGGGTAATGCAGCAAAGTTCTGGCAGCAGGCACACCCGGGTTCAAATCCCAGCTTTGCCACTCTCTTTGGGCAAGTGTTCCCATCCATAAAATGGGGATGCTACTAATACCCACTTCAAAGGGCTGTTGTGGGGACTGAAAGAGCAGTGCTGGGCGCCAAGTCTGGCACAGAGCGAATTCATGGTGAACATATCTATGTATATATATGAATATGACAAACGGTTCGTATAAAGTGTAGGGGATGGAGAGTAGCGTCCCCTTCTGTCCGACTGGACAGACCCTCCCTGGATCTTTCCACCAGCACCATCGTTGGATCAGATGCACCAGATCACCTCCACTTTAACCCAAATTCATGGATCTGAGGGTTCAGAGTGCAGAGCGCTTGAGGACCGAGGCCCAGCGTCCCGGTAGGAGTCTCGGCTCCTCCCCCCACACCCGCATTAGGCTCCTGCCCGTGACTCAACGACCTGGACATGATCCGAACCAGCGTGCCCTCGGCACTAGCTCAACCTCTCGAGGTGTGTTTCCACCCGCGCACATAGGGCTGAGGATTCGCAGCCAAGCCTCTCAAATGCTGGTTCCCCTCCCCCGCCTAACCGAGGGAGACGGAGGTTCGGAGGAACGACGCACCTCTCCGGAGCCACGCAGCAGCCCGGGAGGTCGCGCGATGGGCCCCCGAGGAGACTGGGGGGAAGGAGGGCAAGATCCACGGCCGCTCACCTGGGCGCTCTCCACCTGCCCGTTGACCATGAGTAGAAAGACGCTAGGACCGGCGGCCGCCATGGCAGCGCTGGGGGCGCCAGGAAACGACCCTGGCTGCGCTCGGGGTTGCTAAGAGGCACCAGGTTGCCCTGGAAACCGACGGCGTGGCGCGTGGGACATGTTTCTTGGGACGGGAACTTCGCTAAGGCAAGCGTGGGTGCGGCAGTGCGCAGGCGCAGCCGGAGGAGGCCGCTCGGGGCGGGTCCTTGGAGGGCGGGGCTCCGAAGCCCCACCCCTCTCCGGGAAAGCCGGGGCTGTCCACACAAGCGGGGCGGGAGCGTGGACCTGCTGTCTGGAGCCTAGCCGCGCCGCGCGATCCGGTTACACAGCCGGGAGTGTGTGTCCTCTCGGCCTCGGCCCCGCCCGCCCCGAAGCGCGGAGGCGCTCCCTTATTCAGGCCGGCGGGAAGCCATGTGATACAGATGCCCTCCGCCACGAGATGGCGCTGTGGCGCTACCGGGAGGACGGCTGCGGAGGGGAAGCCAGCGGGGCGCAGGTGGACCGCCACCGCGAGCTGGAGGTAACGCGGGTGAAGGCCACGAGCCACGCCAGGGGTAGGGCCGCCCGGGTTCTGTAGAGTACCCAGCTGGGGCCCAGCAGCTGCCTGCGTCAGGTCAGGGGATGCCCCCTTGGGGCTTTTGAGGCCCCTGCCCCCCCGCAAAGTTTATTAAACAAACTTGGAAGGGACCTCAAAAAACCTTTGGTCCAAGCCACGGCTCCTTAATGTGAAGGGGGATACACTGAGGCCCACGGAGGGGCAGCACCTGTCGTCCCAGTCATCCAGCCATCGGAAGAAAAGTGAGCCAGAACCCAGGGCTTTGCCAGGTTAATGTTCAAATAACAGTTACTTCCTGGCGCCCTGAGGAGGTCAGAGCTTCTGTTAACACATCGATCCCGTTCCTCTTAGCGCTCATATCATGGTTTATATTTGCACATTTATTACTGTATGACTCAGGCAAATGCTTGCCTCCCCTCCCCTAGACAGCCCGCCTGTTCCATGAGCCCAGGGGCCACACTGATCTTGTGTTCTGGTTGCCTGGCACATATAGGACGCCCTGGTAACAGTGTTGGATGAGTGAATAATTGAATACATCGCCTTTGCTCGAAGAGGGAGCAGATTCAGAGAGGGGAGGTGGCTGGACTACGGACACAGCAGCAGGTAAGTGGCTGGATTCAGGGTTCACACCCAGGACTTCACAGGCTAAAGGCCTCACTGCCTCCTCTGTCTGGTCCCCAGCCAGACCCAAGGGTGTAGACTTCTGTGAGGCCAGGCCTCCTGCAGGGACCCCAGGTCCTGACGCCCAGCAGCGGCCAGCTGCTAGCTTGGAAGCAGACCAGGGAGCTCCCTTCAGACATCATTGCAGGAGAGGGAAGGAGCCAAAGCCAGCCCGGAACACTGACCACTCCCCGAAAGGCGAGCAGAGATACTGATCAGGGGAGGGGGCCGTGGGCAGCCAGGGTTCACACCTCTGACGGGAGATGCTGAGGCTGGGGAGGCCAGATGGGTGGGGGCCCCAGTGCGACAACACACGGAGTCAGAGCTTGGGTGGGAGTTGACTGCCTCTCCAGGGACTTGGTCGTACTCCCTTCCCCCACCCCAAACACCCTGTTTTCCAGTAAAAATGCTGTCTCCCACAAATTCTACCACTCTTTCCTCCTCGTGGCTTTTGAGGCTCAGTAGTTTGCAAAAGTCAGTTGTCAACAAAATGCGTGATTATCAAATAACCAGGGGCTTTCAGTAGTTTAAAACCCGGCTGTGTCAGGGGCGCCTGGGTGGCTCAGTCGCTGAAGCGTCTGCCTTCAGCTCAGGTCATGGTCTTGGGGTCTTGGGATCGAGTCCCCTGCATCGGGCTCCCTGCTCAGCAGGGAGTCTGCTCCTCCCTCTCCCTCTGCCCCCCAGCCACTAACCAACTGTGCACACTAGCTGTCCGGCTGGGTGATATGGAATAGGAGACCCTGGGTAGGGTGGGACGGTGGCCAGGCCTAGCTCTCCCAAGTCTGGTAGCCTCAGGAAGGACTGCAGGGGAGGGGGCATCTCGGGCCTGCTCAGGGCCCAGCTGGAATCCTTATCACCAGTTCAGGTGGGCCGGCGGGAGCCTTGGTGCACTGGGAGCCCTCAGGCAAGCTGATGCGCAGGTCGGGACAGTCAGGGTGGAGGTGAAAGGCGTCTTTGCAGGTGTGGATGTGCAGTGGTCTCAGCGGGACACTAGCAGCTCTCAGGGTGGGATGTAGGGATCTGCTCCGGGAGGGTGCGTGGGGGGCGGTGTGGGGCAGACCCTCAGCCAGGACTGATACCCAGCAGGTTTGCACCATTTCCTGCCCTGCCAGTTGTTGGCATCCTGCAGAATTTCCCTCCCTGCCCTGAACGTCCTCCCTGACACTCCTCCCCGAAACCCCCCTCTACTAGGGCTCCATCCTCCCCTGCATCCTCACATTCCTCCCAGGGAAGCTTTAAGCCTGGGGAGGGGACCGGGAGAGTGCCCAGTGCCGGCCACCGGGGCTGGGAGCTGACTCAGGCAGAGCGGGGTGTCCGTGCTCAGCTTCCCCCCTGCATCAATCGGCTGGTCAGAGCCAGGCTATTCCCTGGGGCTCAGGGACCCTGGGGATTACTGCTTCTGCAGGTGCCCAGGGCTCCACCCTGGCTGCCTGCCTCGCCTGGTCCAGCGCCCCCTGCTGCCCTCAACATCCCAGGCCTCTGCTCCCATCGTATGGAATCCGCGTCAAACACTTGGGCCCAGCAGAGCTCCCAAGGAGGGTGGAGGGGTGGGGGGGAGGAAGGGTTGGGACCTGGTGGCCAGAGGAACAGGCTGCAGAACACTGCTGAGAGATGGTGGCCTTGCCAGCAGGGCCAGGGCCAGGCCACCAGAGCCAGAGCCCTCCCACCCTCCTGGAGACATGCTCTAGAAGTGTCTGGGCCCAGGGTCGCCCTGAAGTGGGACCGAGGCCAGCTTAGAAAGCAGCAGGTGGTGAGTCTGGGGGCCTCCCTCCTGGAGCCCCTCTCCACCATCCTCCCGGGCCCCCGCACCCATATACCAAAGCAGCTGGTGCCCGTGAGCACCCCCTCTCAGGAGATGAGGGCCCCCGCCCTGGTACTGGGTGTCCAGGAAGATGCTTGCCTGCCAAGGCCACGAGGCTGGGCCCTTCCTGCTGCTGTAGGCCTCGGCCAGCCTGGGTCCCGCACCTCAGGAGAACGAGCCTCACAGCTCCGCTCTGGGGTCCCTGGACCCGGGTAGCCTTCCTCTCTTTCCTATCTGGCACCCTGCTTTTCCATCCAGGCCCCTGCTAAGGTCTGCAGCCCCAGCTCCTACCTCTCACCCCTCCAGCTTGAAGTCAGACTGCCTGCCATGTAATCCTGGGCGACTTGGGCCAAGTTGCTTAACCTCTCAGAGCCTGTTTCCTGGTTACACCCAGGGGTTCATTCTCAGGATTAGATGGGATAATGTAGGTCAGATAGTTAGAACAGACTGAAGTTCGATGCATTTTTAACTCTTCTTCTTATTAAAAGCAGCTCTTGGAATACTCATGCCTTTTTGTGCTCTTCCCTCTGTCCAGCACACCATCTCCCTGCCCACCCAGAGAACTCCTATTCACCCCTCAAAGCCCACCTCCGTGAAGTCTTCTCTGGATTCCTCTCCCCAGCCCCTCACCATCTTCCTCCCGGGAAGATTTCGTCACCTTCCTGCCCAGAAGCTGGTTGTCGGTGGGGTATCCAGCTCTGCTTGCTTTTCTCTCAAGACAGGGAACTCACTCGTGACTAAGGCAGCTGGGTCTCATTTAGGTGCCCCACCCCGTCCATCTGGTCGCACGCTCAGGATCCTCAGAGGTCAGGTCCCATCCACATGGAGCTCCTCCCTGCAGGCTAGACGCACCCCCCCCACTACCTGTCACCATGTCTGTCCCACACCCAAGTTCCTGTTACTCGAACCCAAGTCTGGGTTGCCAGTTTTAAGAGAATGTGGACTCCCAGCCCTCAAGGGATGGGTGGCCCCGCTCGCTCCCTCGCCCCCATCCCAGCCCCCTTCCCGCAGCCCCTCACCAGAGAGCAGCTGAACGAGCACAGGCAACATTTATGCAGCCGGCCCTGGGTCTCTGTCCCCGCAGGGTCTGGCCTCCTCCCTGTCACCCCAGGACATTGAACCTCTCCGGCACCCCCTCCCCACCACCCACACAAGGCGCACGTCGGTGGGCAAAAGGGAACTGGTGTGGGGAAGAGGAAGCTTCTATGGCCCGGCTGGCAGGGGGCAGGTGTCCCTCTTACAGACCCAGGCCCATCCGGGTGACTCAGGTGTCTCAGGTGACGGAGAGGGTAGCTGGCCAGAATCCACAGCAGCGGTGATACTCCCACCCTCCCTCTCCTGACATCCCACGGAGCTCTGGGGCACCCGCATCGAGGGTCCCCTGCAGCAATGCCACAGGAGCGGTGCTCCAGGGCAGTTGAGGTCCAGAGAAGTGACTGACTTGGCGAGATCGCTGTGTTGGAGGCCGAGTTGGATTCAAACCACTGTCTGTGCGACTCCAAGTCTCCATATCCTTCCTCTCGTAGCGCTTATCGCTCCCCCTTCCTGGCTCAGGCTCTCAGCTCTTCAGTGGAGGGGCCGGACAGGAAGATGCAAAGGCAGGCCCTCCTGCAGCTGCCCGGCCATCCCCTGCCCCCCAGCCTCGCAGTACTGCACCCCTGCACCCACACCGCCTTCTTACAAATCCTATGTATTTATGTTTCGTTCAGGTGGAATTCACATAACCAAAAATAACCATTTATTTTAAAGATTTTATTTACTTGAGAGAGACAGGGCATACGTGCACACACACGTGAAATGCAAGGGGGAGGGGGGAGGAGCAGAGGGAGAGACAAGCAGGGCTCGATGCCACGACTCTGAGATCACGACCTGAGCCAAAGTCAAGAGTCTGGACTTCAAGGTCCAGATAAGTGTCCCCTCCTTCAGCCTGCCTTTTTTCTGTGCCCCGCCCCATGTTGGTGCATGGGCTTTCTCTGGACCCCTCAGCCCCTCAGCACAGCCCCACCATGAAGAAACTGTGGTCCGACTTGTCTGGACCATCCTGAGAACTCCATGAGCGCCCATGGAGGGACGGCACATTAGAGCCTTTGTTGAATGACCGCACGAGTGAGTGAATGAGAGGAGGTCTTTGGGGGGACACTTTAGAGGGTGGGGCTGGAGGCTTAAGGACCAGGGCTGAGCCCTCAGATTCCAGCCAGAGAGAGGGTGTAGATTCAAGTGGGGGGGGGCAGAGAGAAGACTCAGGGACCCCAGCCTCCAGCAGCACGACATAATAATCAGGTCTGGGTCTCGGGCAGAGCCCGACCTAGAGAGTAGGGCCCTCGGTTCCCATCTTCAGCCTGTCTCCCATTTTTAGTATGACCCTGGGTAAGTCATTGCCCTACTCTGGACCTCAATGTCTACATTAGTAAGAGAAGGGCAATGCCTGGACTATCGCATTCTCCTGTTGAGCTATTTAAAAGGCTGGGGGAATCCCTGGCGTCTCTAAACCTGGCTCAGGGACGGGGCATGCTCTCTTAACCTCTTGAAGTTCAAGGGAGAAAGTGTCTGGAGTGGCTTCTTCCAGGAGTTAACCAGTAGAGGGAGCTGTAGAGAAGTGAGTCAGTCAACACCGGGTTCTAATCCAGGCTCTGCCCCGCAGTAGCTGTGTGAGCTTGGGCTGAGTGCTTCGTGTTCCTGAATCCCGGCTTTCCAGGTACCTAGCAGGACGCGGTAAATGGGAACAAGGGTCTCCACAGCGAAGGTGGTGATGTGATTGGAGTCCATGTTGCTTGTAGACAAAGTTGACTTGCTGGCCAAATTCTGGAAAACACTCTAAGTCTTTAAAAACCCATTCATCTCTACGCAATGGCAGCCAACGCCGGGCAGTGACCCGAAGCGTGCCAGGAGTTCATGCAGTGGGCCCGTGGCATGCCAGTTAGGCTGCACGGAACAGAAAACTCAGCTGGGGCTTAAAGACATCGAGGTCATTTGTCTCGAACATCCAGACAGTCCCGAACTGACGGCATGGGCTCGGCTCTGCCATCAGGGACCCAGGTTCCTTCTATCCGCCCACTGCACTTTCTTCGTATGTGGTTTTTGTTCTCGTAACCACCAGACGGCCAATTCAGCTCCCGGGATAGTGCTGTGTTCTGGGCAGAAGAAGAGGGGAAAGACAAGGGGATTCTTGACACGTAGGACGGGACACCCTCTACAAACCGCTGATTGTATGAGGACTTTCATACACAGCCCGTTAGCCAGAACCGCATCACGGGGCACGTCTAGCTGCAAGGGAGTCTGGGAACTTGAGCATTTCTCTGTCCAGGCTCCCCAGGACAGGACAGCAAGGGACAAGGCAGTGAGAATGAATGTTGAGTTAGCCAATTCCTCACTTGCATGAAGAACCATGCCTGCTTCTGTGTATCTTAACAAGCACATCTCCACTTCCAGCTTCTGTTTTCCTCCTCTGTTCAAAGGCGTGGTTGCCACTAGTTACTTTCTCCGCTTTAAGAAAACACAACAGTTCAGGCGTGGAAATAAGCAAGGGAATAAGGGAAGCTGCTTTGCCTCGGGCAATTGTTGAGGATGGGGGTGGTGTTTAGAAGACCGAATAACCCTTGTAGTGGGGTGCCGACCCATGCCATCGGATGCCCAGTTGATCAAAACTATGCCCAAACCAGCCTGCCTGGATCGGACTGTTTCGTGCCCACAGGATACCAGGCTTGGTTATAGGAGTTTGGATTCACAGTTGCCTGAAATCCTGCTGCTTTAAAGACGGCTGGAGGGCTGCCTGGGTGGCTCAGTCGGTTAAGTGTCTGCCTTCGGCTCAGGTCCTGTTCCTGGGGTCCTGGGATCAAGCCCCACATTGGGCTCCCTGATCAGCGGGGAGTCCGTTTCTCCCTCTGCCTCTGCCCCTCCCCCCTCACTCATGCTCTCTGTCTCTCAAATAAATAGATAAATCTTAAAAAAAAAAAAAAGACAGCTGGAAAACTTTGTCATGTCCGGTGAATTTTCAGGTGACACTATGTGGGTCAAAAAAAGCCTGTTGGTGACTGGTGACGTTTAACGCCTCGTCTTCGAGTGCACTAGCTTGTGGGAGGGGCGGCAGGTGCCTGTTGCCCTTCGTGGGCCTGGACACCACTCCCCACACCTTCCCTGCTCCCTCACCCCACCCTGGAGCTCCAGCCGGGAGGGAGCCGGGTGGGGAAGGGAAGGGAAGGGAAGGGAGAGAAGAGCCAGGAGACGGTGGGAGAGGCTCCCTGGCAAGAGAAAGTGCTGAGAACGAAGAGAATCTAGGATGACATCACTTTTAAATGGACCAGAGTCACCAAGGCTGGGAAAAGGGACAACAGAAGGGTGATTTTTTTTTAAGGTGTCCCAGATGACAAAGCCACGTAAGTGTCTCCATGCTGTGCTGGAGAGGAATTCTAAGCAGAGACTTCCTCTGTTCCATGAGAATTTGTGATTTTAAAAATGCTGTTAGGGGCACCTGGGTGGCTGAGTCAGTGAAGCGTCTGCTCAGGTCATGATCCCGGGGTCCTGGGATCGAGTCCCACATCGGGCTCCCTGCTCAGCTGGGAGTCTGCTTCCCCTCTGCGCTCCCCCCTGCTCATGGTCAGTCTCTCTCTTTCACATAAATAAATAAAATATTTAAAAATTGCAGTTACAGAATAAATCCAACAAAATGTAATTTGATATTGTTTGTGGCTCTTTTTGACAGATTGTTGAAATTAAATGCATTGAAAGGGGAAAAAAAAAACCCAAAAACCCGAGTTTTGATAACATATAAAATCACACTGTAACCTGTAAAAAAACAACAGGAGTTATGTTTTTACATCCTATGAGGCCGATAAGTACTTCTGACAGTTCTAGCATGTTCCTTCCTCATAGCTAGAAGATGTTTTCCCCTCTGAGAAATGGCGGGGTGGACGGGGTTCCCGGTGCCATGTTTTAGGGGCTGTAGATATTACCAAGGACTTCCCATCCGTTCAGCCGCCTGGCCCCCCAGTGTAGTCCTGGTGGTTGAAGTTAGTAGCTCCCTTGCAGGGGACAAAGCCACGATGCTCAGAGATGGACAGGGCCTCACCAGGCTGCCCAGCGAGGTGGGAGGGGGCTGGGCTAGAATCCGGCCCCGCCTCCAGCTGGTGGGGGCGTGGCCTCGGTGAGGGCAGGGCAACGAACCCCTCCCACCCCAGGCTCGTGGGGTGTTGGAATTGCTCCCACTGAGCATAAAAACTGAACAGCAAGGTCATGAGAGCCTAGAGTTACGTCTCATTCAGTAGGTATTTACTGAGCAGCTCCTGTGTGCCAGGCACTGAGCTGGGTTCTTGGGATGAAGTTGAAAACAAGACAGACACACCCCTTGCCCTCATGGATTGACTTTCTGGTGTGTGGGGGGGTAGACAAACAACTCAACAGGTGTTCACAACGGTGTGAGACAGGGATAAGTGCTAGGAGGGAAAAATAAAGCAGGTAAAGGGCTGGGGGCGAGCACTTCCAGACAAAGCACAGTAGGTGCAAAGGCCCTGGGGTGGAATACGCTGGAGGAACAGAAAGGCAGACTGGAGCCTGCTTACGCTGACTTGCAGTGACTCACTAGAGACAATTATGCGCAACTCTACCTTCAGGGATGTGATGTCGGTAGCGTGACAGCCACAGAGGGAACGTTTACACCATGGAAATCAGCAAATGCTAAAATCAGGACTTCTGATTTAAAAAAAAAAAAATTTTTTTTTAAGTAGGCTCCACACCCGACGTGGAGCCCGATGTGAGGATTGAACTCAAACCCTGAAATCAAGACTTGAACTGAGATCAGAAGTCGGACGCCTGACTGACTGAGCCACCCAGGTGCCCCAGGGCTTTTGATGTTTTATATTTTATTTTCGTTTTATTTTTTCCAAGAACGGCCTCACCAGCATAGCACTGGGGGTAGGAGATGGGTTTAGAGAGCTCACCAGGGCGTCAGAAGGGGTGCAGGGTTTTCAGCCGTGGAAGGACGTGAAGTGGCCTGGGTTTTACCAGAGTCTTCGGCCAGCATGTGGGGAAGAGACCATGGGGGGGTGTGTGTGTGTTGAGAGGCCGGGGGCGGGGGGAGCTGGGAGGCCAGGGAGGAGGCAGATGTGGCCATCCAGGTAGGGTTGGAAGATTTAGCAAAGGAAAGTATGGGATGTATGCAGTATTTCGTAACCAAGCAGCAAATCATTGCTTACCTGAAAGTCCGAGGTAACTGGGTGTCCCATGTCTTAGCTGCAGCCCTACCTAGAGGTACCAGGCAAGAGAAGGCTGTCCACAGCTGCTTCTGGAAGGCTCACTGCCCAGTCCCTGGGAGAGAGACTTGCCTGTGGCCATTCCCCCCTCCTGGATCCCCACCAACGTCCCTGTGACCCAGCCCACACTACAACCGACCCCAGACCAGCACACATCCTCCAGTCGTTCCCTCCAGCTTTCCCCAGCAGATCTGACAGAGGACACTGGGCAGGGAGCAGATCCCAGATGGGTGACGGGGGTGATCTGACAGGAAACAAGATGAGCTGTCATCCACACCCTGGACTCGGCCTCAGGCCTCAGGGAAGCCGGTCCCTCCACCTCCCCTCCCTTCTTCAAGAGGGGGGCGTGCAGGCCGGTGATGGACTTGTCCTCTGGGAGGACGAAGCTCCTGCAGGAACATGAGCTGATCTGTGTTTTCCGAAAGATCTCTCCAGCTGCCGTGCAGGGACTAGGGTACAGGCGCAGGAGAGGAAGCCGAGAGGACAATGGGAGGCAAGGCTGGTGGAACTAGGCTGTGAGCAGGAAAGATGGTGCTTCTCCCACTGCAGCTGCCCAACTCACTCGGCTCCAGCTCCAGCTCCCTCCCTGTTTCTCCACCACCCCTGCCACAGGGCCTTTGCACTTGCCGTTCCCTCTGCCCAGACCGCTTTTCCATCAAATCTCCACAGGGCGCATTTCCTCTCCTCCTTCAAATCCTTGCTCCCACATCACCGTCTCTGTCCGGCCTTCCCTGACACTCCATTGAAAATTATACCCCCCTCTCCGCCCCCATCAGTCCTTCCTACCTCTGTCCCCTGCTTCATTTTTCTGCGTGGTGCTTATGACCTTTGAAGACGCTGTATAATGGAGTCGATTTACGCTGCTGCTCTCTTCCAACCAAAATCTGAGCTCCTCAAGGGCAGAGATTCCTGTCTGTCTCATGGCCCGAATCCCCGACCCGGGAATGATGTCTGGCATGTAAAGAGGGTCCGTGTCATGGAGTCAGTGACCGGAGTACGGATTTGGGCCCGTTGGAGGTGGTAGATTGGAGGGGTAGATCGGGGGTGGGGGGGGGTCACGGGTGACTTGCAGGTGCCTCCCCTGGATAGAGGTGCCATGTGCTGCGATGAGGAGCCTTGGGATGGGGAGCTGGTGAACGTGGGGTTCGTCACAGGAATTGGGGGGGCTTGTGGGGTGTCCGTGGGGAGATGTGGGGAGCACTGGCTGTTGGAGCTCGGGGAGAGGGCTGGACTGGAGCAGGGTTGAAAGTGGTCAGTGCAGAGATCTCAGGGAGGAACAGAATGAGGAGGGGACAGGGCCCAGGCTGAGGCCTGAGATACCAACATTCTGGAGAAGGACAGAAGACGGGGGGAGGGGAAATCAGGAGAGGCAAGTTGCCACGAGGAGGATATTCCTGATGACATTCATCCTGGGATCCGTGGCTGACCTGGGATCTTTCCGAGGACGGAGCAGATACAATTCTCCATCCCACACCCAGGGCAATCACAGGCAGCCCTCAGGAATGTTCTGGGCTGGGCAAGGTCAGCCTCAGTGTGTTTGCTCAGCCCCTGGGTTCCCCAGGGACCGCAAAGGATGGCGGCCCCAACAGGGGGACTCCAGACATTGTGACAGCTGTGACGCTATTCCCCCCTCCCCCGACCCCAGCATCCCCACCCAGGCCTGGGTAGGCCAAGTGCTGGAAGCAGGGGTCAAGAGGGGTGCCCAGAAACCACAAATGGCCTCAAGCGGGAGCTGTCTGGCCATGAGGTCAGCCCACCCACCCAGGCCTTTGGAAGCCAGGGATGGGAACTTGCTGGCAGGCTTCCTGTCCTCCCCTCCACCCAAACCACAGTGAGCTCACAGGCCAGTCTGGGGGGAATCCCTCTCCTCTGGGGGTGCGGGCATGCAAATACCCCCAGCCACACTGAGGTCCAGCTCTGTCCCATCCTGTGTCCCGGAGCTGGGCCCCTGACAGCAGCCCCCTTGTCCCCCCCCCTGGTCCCCCAAGTCTGGGAGTTGACAAGCCTGCCCCGCATGGCAGGCCTTTGCCTCTCTGGAATAAGCATGGGCCGCCCCAGGCTCTCGAGTACAAGGCACTTCCAGGCAGAAACCGTCCCTTCCGGCGGGAAAAACAAAACAAGAGGAAATCAGAGAGGGAGACAAACCACAAGAGACTCTTAATCTTAGGAAACACACTGAGGGTCGCTGGAGGGGAGGGGTGGGGGGATGGGGTAACTGGGGGATGGGCATTCAGGAGGGCACGTGATGGAATGAGCACTGGGTGTTGTATGCACCTGATGAATCACTAAACTCTACCTCTGAAACTAATAATACACTATATGTTAATTAATTGAATTTAAATTGAAAAAAGAAAAAGAAATCATCCCTTCCGATTTTCCCCATGACCTACGGGGTGGAGGCAGCTTGTCCTGGCCGCTGGGTGCTGAGGCAAAAATAGACCAAGTACAAGCACTGGCGGAAGGAAGGGGGGGGTGTGTGTGCGCGCGCGCATGCGTGTGCAAGCCCCCGTGCGTGTCCCACAGCTTGCATATCCATGCGGACGTGTCCCTGCGTGTGTATTGCTCCTGTGTGGATGCGTGTGTCTCTGTGGACCTCTGGGAGTGTGAATGCACTTGTGCGTGCACGAGTGTGTCCCCGTGCCTCCGTGCGTGTGTGTACGTAGCAGTGTCTCTGTTTTGTCAGTCCCTCCGTGTGTGGGTACGAGCACATCTGTGTTTCTGTGAAGCTAAGTGGATTGGGGGCACACGTGGGCATGGGGAGGGGGCTGACTTTAGTGCGCACGCATGTCACGGCGTGACTATGCGTGGCCTGGGCTTGGCAATGCTGGGTGGTGATCAGAGGGGCAGGCCGGAGCTGCCACCCGGCACGTGCCTCACACCCAGCCCTGCTTGTCGCCGGGGAGACACTAGGCTCCGGGCTGTGCGCGGCCTTGGCACCTGCTACCTTTTGGAAAGAGCATGGGAGTCCCGAAGACTGGGAGAGATGAGGAGGGTGGTCGCACTGGGGAGACTATGGGCCCCGAGTTGGGGGATCTTGGCCCCTGCCCAGGCTGCCAGCCTTCAGGGGCCCCAGAAGAGCCTCATCTTGGTCTTGGGGACTAAGACACCTCCCACCTGCCCTTGTGACCAGTAGATCTGGCTTTTCCCCATTTACCTATAAGCTAGCTACTCAGTATCCGCTCTCCACTTCTTCCTTTCCAACAAACCCCGATTTGTGGGGCAGCAACGTGCCTCTGGATGCACTGGATTTCTGAGCCTACCTTGCAGCAGGGGATGGTCTATGACACGGTTCTAAAATGTAAGTGCACGTCTGCTGGGGGCTACCAGGAAGGCATTTGTTCTCGTGATGATGGGGGACGGATATAGCACCATGTCCTTCTCCCTTCTTTATTCGGTCTGGAACCTGAATGTGATGGCTGGATTGCAGTAGCTGCCTTGCAGTCATGAGTTAAGGGAGGGAAAATGTCACGAGGATGATGGCAAAGTAAATACAGCCTTAGTCCCTGACAAGGTAAGCCAAGGTCAACAGTACTTCGGATTTCGGGGTGCCTGGGTGGCTCAGTCGATTGAGCATCTGACCCGGTTTCCACTCAGGTCGTGATCTCATGGTCATGGGATTGAGCCCGCATCAGCTTCCATGTTCACTGGGGAATCGGCTTGAAGATTCTCTCCCTCTGTCCCTCCCCCAACTTGTGTGAATGCACACGTGTGTGCATGCGTGCGTGTGCTCACGCGCTCTCTCTCTCTCAAATAAATAAATAAATCTTAAAAAAAAGAATGCAAAGTATTTGGGATTTCTCGTGATGAAAGAAAAATACATCTTCCTGTGTTAAGCCAGGGCTGGTGGTTTTCTGTTACTTGCAGCCTTGTGCAATCTTAACTGATCATTCCAGGTTGAGGGCTGGGAGAATGGGCCACCCTGTCTTCCCCACCCCCACCCCCAGCTGTGGGGTCCTCTCTCCCTGCTCACAGTCCTTCCCAGCTCCAGCTGCTGTTGCCATTAACACCAGCACCCATGTTCAGATCAGGACTGGAATCAGTTATAATTTAGACCAGCTCCCCATTTTCAGTCTTGGAGAGACTCCTTCCTGAGTGATGGGAGACTAGTTTGCTACCCTCATGACAAAGAAGGGGAGACTGAACTTCGGAGGGGGCTGAGGCTTGCCTCAGGGGATTACAACTCAGTCCTTACCTCTGGTGAGTTCCATGGGCTCATAGAGGAGTTCTTTTCTTTTTTCTTTTCTTTTCTTTTCTTTTCTTTTCTTTTCTTTTCTTTTCTTTTCTTTTCTTCTCTTCTCTTCTCTTCTCTTCTCTTTTCTTTTCTTTTTTCTTCTTCTTCTTTTTTTAAAGATTTTATTTATTTATTTGATAGAGATAGAGACAGCCAGCGAGAGAGGGAACACAAGCAGGGGGAGTGGGAGAGGAAGAAGCAGGCTCACAGCAGAGGAGCCTGATGTGGGGCTCGATCCCATAACGCTGGGATCACGCCCTGAGCCGAAGGCAGACGCTTAACCGCTGTGCCACCCAGGTGCCCCTCTTTTTTTTTTTTTTTAAGATTTTATTTCTTTGTGAGAGAGAGAGAGCACAAGCAAGGGAAGGGAGAAGCAGGCTCCCTGCTGAGCAAGGAGCTGATGTGAGACCCCATCCCAGGACCCTGGGATCATGACCTGAGCTGAAGGCAGACGCTCAACCCACTGAGCCACCCAGGTGCCCCCATAGAGGGAGTTCCCGCTCCCAGCTCCCGTCGCCCACCTGTCTCGCAGGTGCCTAATACACCCCCTTTGAGAACCGGCGGCGTCCTTCACACGTTCATCCATTAAACTGGCCCCCTTCTTGGGAGGGAGCATCGTGTCTGTGATATCCACAGGCCACCCTGTCCCACCGGTGGCACCAGGCGCAGGAGGGCTCGTTGAGGAAAGCAGGGAAGGAGAAAGTGGAGGGGACCCTGCCGACTGCTCATTGCCTCCCCTCCGAAGAGTGGGGCCCCGGGAGAAGCTTCTGTTGGCCCCGGTCAACATGGGTGTGAGCTGTGGTCTGGCCACACGGGCTTTCCCCGCTGCATGCCCCAGCCGCTCACTGGGTGGCTGAACCCAATTACTCACAGCCGCCTGCATTAGTCAGTGAGGTGTGTCTGTCTGTGCAGAACGGGAACTGGGTACAGGGTGTCCGGAATGCAGAGGCAGCCCCCCCCACCCCATGCTTTGTGGCCTTGGGTCACTTTCTCTCCCCAGCTGAGCCCATGTTCTCAGTGATTAATTGTGACAATGCCTCTGCCTGGAAGGGGAAGGTGAAGACAGAAATGTTCACACATGGAAGATGCGGCTTAAAAGAGCCCGGGCTTAGGGGGAGTGCGTGGGAGCAAGGACGGCTGGTCTAACACTTCGGAAGATGCCAGGCGCTTTCCTGGCTGTCATTTCTCAAATCCATGAAACAACCCAACCAGGGAGGTCTGAGCATCCCCACTTTACAGATGAGGACATTGAGGTCAGGGCTGTCCAGTCCTGGCTCCCTCCACGGCCTCTGGGTCCTGCAGAGTTCAGGCCCCATCTCTCCTCCATTCTCCTGGCTCCTTTGGCTGGCCGACTCGTGCTTGCCCTTCTGGACCCAACTGAGATGTCCATTTGTCCATCCTTGACTTCCCCAGCTGGGCGAGAGGTCTCTCCGAGCTCCCCGGTATCTGAGCATCCCCACCTTGTCACTTCTCACGGGGGACAGTGGCTGTGTGGGTAAGACGCTGTCTCCCCTGTGAGTGGGCTGGGACCGTATGTACGCTCATGGTGTTGACCCCAGGACACAGCTCAGACAATAAAGAATACCATGGCTGTGATGTGGCAGAGAGGGGTTCAGACCCAGGGGTTCCTGGTCCCAAAGCACATCTTTACACTGTGGGATTGGAGAGGAGGCGGTAACGCAGGATATCAGTTTCTTTGGCTGGAGACCACCCCTTGCTCCTCTAACTTCAACCACCCTTCTCTGGCGGCAGAGGGGTGTGGATGGGCAGGTCGTATCTACCCTTTTGACTGGCCTAGCGCCCGGCCCATCTTCCTAAAAGCACAGGTTTACTTTGGGAAAATGGCCCTCTGCTGCTCACAGTCGGGGGCGTTTGGCTGGGGCTGGAGTCCCCTCCCCCTTCCAGCAGAAGACAGGGGACAATGGTCTAGCCACCAGCACACAGCCACAACTCAGAGATATTGCGGGTTCTGCTCCAGACCGCTGCAGTAGAATGAATATCACGACAAAGGGAGTCAAATGGGGGTGCCTGGATGGCTCAGTCATGACTTCGGGGTCCTGGGATCGAGTCCTGCATGGGGCTCCCTGCTCAGTGGGGAAGTCTGCTTGTCCCTCTTCTTCTGCTGCTCCCCCTGCTTGTGCTCTCTCTCTCTCAAAAAAATAAAATCTTTTTTTTTTAAGGAATCAAATGAGTTTTGGGGTTTCCCAGTGCGCATAAAGCTTATGTTCACACCATAATCTCTTAAGTGTGCAATAGCATTATGTCCTCAAAAGGTACAGAACTTAAGAAAAAAATACTTTATTGCTGAAAACTGCTCACCATCCTTTGAGCTTTCCGCGAGCCCTAATCTTTTTGTTGGGGGAGGGTCTTGCCTCAGTGCTGATGGCTGCAGACGGACCAGGGTGGTCAGGTTGCTAAAGGCTGGGGCGGCCGTGACAATTTCTTAAAATAAGACAGCAATGAAGTTTGCCGCATTGGTTGACTTTTCCTTTCCTTTCCTTCTTTTTTTTTTTTTTAAGATTATTTATTTATTTATTTGACAGAGATAGAGACAGCCAGTGAGAGAGGGAACACAAGCAGGGGGAGTGGGAGAGGAAGAAGCAGGCTCCCAGCGGAGGAGCCCAGTGCGGGGCTCGATCCCAGAACGCTGGGATCACGCCCTGAACCGAAGGCAGATGCTTAACGACTGCGCCACCCAGGCGCCCTGACTCTTCCTTTCACGAATGATTCTTTCTGTAGCAGGAGATGCTGTGTGATAGCAAGATAGCCACAGAACTTCTTTCAACATTGGAGTCAATCCTCTCAAATCCTGCCACCAACATCTTATCAACTAAGCTCACGGAATATTCTAAATCCTTTGTTGTCATTTCAGCAGTCTTCACCAGGAGTACATTCTGTCTCAAGAAACCATTTCTTTTCTTATCCCTAGGAAGCAATTCCTCATCCATTCACGTTTTATCATGAGATGGCAGCCATTCAGGCTCCATTTCTAGTTCTTGTTGTCTTGCTGTTTCCACCATATCTACAGGTACCTCCCCCACTAGAATCTTGATCCTCCAACTTGTAAAAAAGTGCATTATCGGGGCGCCTGGGTGGCACAGCGGTTAAGCATCTGCCTTCAGCTCAGGGCGTGATCCCGGCGTTCTGGGATCGAGCCCCACATCAGGCTCCTCCACTATGAGCCTGCTTCTTCCTCTCCCACTCCCCCTGCTTGTGTTCCCTCTCTCGCTGGCTGTCTCTATCTCTATCAAATAAATAAATAAAATCTTAAAAAAAAAAAGTGCATTATCTGTGAGGCGCAAATAAAGCGAGGGATGCCTGTACTCCCTCCCCGGGCTTTGCCTGCCCAATGAGAGGCCACCCCAAACCTTGGCTGGGACTACTGACTACCCCCATTGCCACAGTGGGGGGGCCCTGGAGGTTGTTGGAACAGTTACAGTTGGTCTTACCTTTTTTTTTTTTTTTTTTTGA
>NC_048234.1:11247662-11258003 GCF_002007445.2 Ailuropoda melanoleuca | reverse complement strand
CCTGCTTCTTCCTCTCCCACTCCCTGCTTGTGTTCCCTCTCTCGCTGGCTGTCTCTATCTCTGTCAAATAAATAAATAAAATCTTTAAAAAAAAAATATGCAGGAAACCATGGTGCAAGTGAAATGATGAATGTCATCTGACAATTGGACCGTGCTGGGGCGGGTGTTAGGGAATGGTGGGGACTGTGGTAAACTGGAGAGCCCATGCCCTTCCAGTGGTGGGGGTACTGCTCCGTTCCAACCCATTATTGCTATGTGTCCGTGCAGGTCTGAGGCTGACAGATCTTCTGGTTTTCTGGAAGAAACCAGAAATCGGAATTTTTATGAGGTATCTCCCTATTTTTAACATAGGCAATAATTCCAAGCTTTAAAAAAAGCTCTTGTGAGTCATCCCCCCTACTGCTGCTAAGTCTAAATTGGTACAATCTCTAAGGACCGAGTTTTGAGATTAATGATAAAATTGTAAGTGCGATATCCTGGAACGTGGCGCTTAGACTTCTGGATAGTCAACCAGCAGATACACTTGCAACGTGCACAATGAGATGTTCAAGGTAATTTATTTTAGGATTGTTTCCCATGGCAAAAAGTCTGAATGCATCTAAATATTCCCCGATAGGGTGCTGCTTAAAGAGATTATATTGGTAAAGGGACACTATGTAGCCGTAAGATATGACACAGCAAAAGCCCAAGTGACAAAAGACCAAAATAGGTAAATTGGAATTCATCGCCATTCAAAAACTTTCAAATTTTAAAAACTTCTGTGCTTCAAATGATACCATCAAGAAAGTGAAAAGACGGGGCGCCTGGGTGGCACAGCGGTTAAGCGTCTGCCTTCGGCTCAGGGCGTGATCTCCGGGTCCTGGGATCGGGCCCGTGTCAGGCTTCCTGCTTGGTGGGGGGGGTCTGCTTCTCCCTCTGTCCCTCCACCTGCTCCTGTGTTTCCTCTCTAAGTAAATAAATAGAATCTTTAAAAAAAAAAAGAAAAAAAGGAAAGTAACAAGTATTGGTGACAGTGAGGATGTGGAGAAATTGAAACCCTCAAATATTGCTGGTCAGACCGTTTAATTAATGCAGCTGCTGGGGAAAAGTGTGGCAGTTACCCCCAAAAATTAAACTTAAAAGTTTACCGTATTTGGGGTGCCTAGGTGGCGCAGTCATTAAGCGTCTGCTTTCGGCTCAGGGCGTGATCCCAGCGTTCTGGGATCGAGCCCCACATCAGGCTCCTCTGCTAGGAGCCTGCTTCTTCCTCTCCCACTCACCCTGCTGTGGTTCCCTCTCTCGCTGGCTGTCTTTCTGTCAAATAAATAAATAAAATCTTAAAAAAAAAAAAGTTTACCGTATGACCCAGCAAGGTCGCTCTAAGGTTTAGATCCAAGAGAAATGAAAACATGTCCACACAAAAACTTGTGCGTGAATGTTCACACCATCATCACTGATAATCGCCAAAACGCAGGAGTAACCCAAATCTCCCCCCACTGATGAATGAACCAAGTGTGGTCTATCCATACGATGGAATGCTTTTGGTCTTAGAGAGGAATGAAGTTCTGATGCATGCAAAAGGATGAACCTTGGAGACATGCTAAGTGAAAGAAATCAGGCAGAAAAGGTCATATACTGTAAGATTCCATTTGTAAGGAATGTCCAGAATGGGCAAATCCAGAGACAGAAAGTAGATTAGCGGTTGCCAGGGGCTGGTGAGGGGAAATGAGGAGTGACTACTAATGGGGCTCTTCTTGGGGTGAAGAAAATGTTCCAAAATTAGGCTGTGCTTGCACAACTCTTATGGACATACTAAAAACCACTAAATTGTACACTTTGAAGTTTTGCGTGAATTTTATCTCAAACAAGCTTTTGTAAAACAATGAGGGTCCTCTCTGGTTATTGAGACTTACCGATCTTCAAGGAAAGTGTACATAATTTGCTACCTTGTAATATTTTAAGGAGGCTTTGGACAAGAACGCGTATTTATATTTGCTTGTGTTCACTTTGTAGAGACAAAGCAACCCCCTAGAGTTAGGACCAAGATTTTTCACTTAAACCTTCTTATAGTGAGTTTTGAGCCAAATGAAACGATTTTCTGAGATTTTATTTATTTGACAGAGCGACCGAGCACAAGAGGGAGGGGAGGGGCAAAGAGAGAGGGAGAAACAGACACCCTGCCAAGCAGGGAGCCCGATGCGGGGTCAGATCCCAGGATCCTGGGATCATGACCTGAGCTCAAGGCAGCTGCTTAACTGACCGAGCCACCCAGGCGTCCCTGAAATGACTTTTTCCTAAAGAAATGGTCAATTGTATCAGCAGCAGCAGAGCTCAGTAATGGCAAGGACTGGAGAATGTCCATTGGATCTGACTACAGTTAGGTAATTGATGACTTTTCCAAGACAGAGTCAGGGCCGAGTGGGGGTAGAGGCAAAGCCCCTCATAGTGGATTGAAAAGTAGATGAGAATCAGTTTTCGTCAGAGAATGTTGGATAGCTTGTAACTTGTATAACCAGCCTAGCTGAACTATTTATAGAGAATTAAAGTAAACATAGTTTAAGAGTCTCTTGGGAGATTTTGTTTTATTCCTGGATCAGACAGGACCATCACGCAGCTGCCTACTCCGTCCCCTGAAAAGATGTGTTTGTGTCTTGCTTTTGCAGGCTGTCTACTTACATTGAGGGTCACCGCGGGCCTTATACGGCTTGTATTTCAGAATTAGGGAAGACTGTCTAACTGTATCCCACCAAGGAAGGCCGTCAGAGAAATACTTTCAGGCCTCAGTGACAGAAAAAGTTCATTTTCCCCAAGTATGGTTTATTGATTAATATTCAATGCAAATCATGTAACACATAATTTGGCTTTTTGCTCGGCTGTGAGAAAAAATCAGAAACAAATTTATGGTTCAGCCTTAACTGAGGAGACCCATATGATCTTTATACATCTTTTTTTTTTTTTTAAGATTTTATTTATTTATTTGACAGAGAGAGAGGGAACACAAGCAGGGGGAGTGGAGAGGAAGAAGCAGGCTCCCAGCAGAGAAGCCTGACGTGGGGCTCGATCCCAGAACTCCAGGATCACTCCCTGAGCCAAAGGCAGAAGCTTAACGACTGCGCCACCCAGGCGCCCCTGATTTTTATACATCTAAATACTAGATAGCTGTTTTTCCAGAGGCTGACCTAATACTTACAAATATGTTTTTCCCTGGGTGTTTAAAACGCGGTATCTACTTTTCCATTTTAATGTATGATTCCAACAAACCTCTGAAAATATGGGAAAAAATTACCAAAAACAAACTGTCACCATTAGAAAAGAGAAGGAACTTCTGAGCAGCTGATAATTTATCTGAATTCAGCACAACGTATTAAATTTGTGAAAACTGAACTATACACTTAGGTCTTTCTGCGTGTGAAAAGTAAACAAAAACAACAGTGCGGAATAGAAACAAAATTTTTGTTTAAAACAAAATTTCTAAAAAGTGTGTTGGCTTGCTAAAATTCCTTTCTGGTCTGGATATAAGGAATAGACCCCTCGATCTGGCGCTCAGAGTCTTAAGTATTAGGTTCCATCCACTGGTTATTATTCAGGGCAAAGACCTGCAAAACCTGCGTTCCTCTGGTTCTAGGTCTCCACACCTTTGCTTACTCGTTTCCCCAGCTCCAGAGCCCTTCCTTCTCTTCTCACTTGGTGGAAACAGCCACTTTTGGAGTGCCAACTTCAAAACGCTCTTCCTTACAGCACGACCTCCAGCTCCCTGCTGAACACCTCTCCCCCCCACCCGGTTCCTACTGCCCCCCTCCCCCCGGTGTCACCGCGGCCTCCTCGGAGCTGGGCTCTTGAGGGATGGTGCTCGATAAATATTTGCTATTCGAATGAACTACCGGGCTCTGGAGAGGGGCAGAGCACCTGGATTCCAGGGCGGGCTCTGCCCTCTCTGGGCTCGGCTGACCGCCGGCTCCACGGAGGGGCAGAGGCCGGACGCCCCGCCCGCTGTCCCCCTCAGGTCTCCCCGAGCCCACTGCGCGGGAACACTGGGACAGAGCCACCAAGCGGTGGGAACACGCCAGACACCTGCAAAACCCCGGCAGAGGCCCAGGGACGCCGGAAGCTGTGCGGCAGACCAGCCACCGGAAGTCAGTAGAGGCTTCAAGCCGGACGCTCTCGAATCCCGGAGGCCCAGCGTCTCTGTGGTTGGGACGCAACGGATCAGTCTACTTGGGGTGGAGCATTACCAGAGCCGGGCTCCCGGGAACCGATCGGGAAAATGAGGGGGTGGTGCACAATTCCTCGGGCGATGGGGATTGACAGGGGAACAGGGGCCTAAAGGAGGGGCATTTCGTGAGCCGGCCGACAAGGTAACAGATCCACGCACCCAAGCCCCTCGGAACTCCCGGGACCGGCAGCAGTCAAACCCGTGGATGGCTGTGCGCAAGCACGCACGGGGGCGTTGCCTTCCATTCGCGCGGCGCCTGAGGCTGCTAGCGCGCATGCGTCGGAAGACGGCGCCGGGCCGAGAGCCTGAGAAGCGCCGAGCGCCCTTTGGGCGGCTCCCGCGGGCAAGCTGGACAGCGGCGCGCGCGCGCGCGGACGCGGGAGAAGGCGTGGCTTCCTCTGCAGGTGGTCTCGGATTGGACGCAGGAAGTCGAAGGGGTGGGAACCTCCGCAGAGACCGCCCAGCGATTGGCCAGAGGCTAGAGGGAGCGTGGTCTTGGGAGGCGGGGCGGGGGAACCGGCGGGGCAGGGAGCGCCGCTGAGGTGGTGGCGGCGGCCTTGAACAAGTGAGCGAGCGGCTCTTGGAGTACCCCTTCACTGGGGACGGGAGCCCAGGGAGGCGGGGAGCGCCGGCGACTTCCGAAGGCCCGGAGGAGGCGTCGGAGTGAAGCGCCATTCGGTGAGTGTTGACCCCGAAAAGCGGAGTGCCCCGCCCCTCCCTTTCTTCCTGGACTGCGCCTGGCGGCGCCTCCCCCACCTCCCACCCTGCGTTCCACCCCGGACCTGAGCTCTGGGTTCCAAGTCCGGGTGTGGGACGACTACTACGTGCCAGACGATCTCTTTCGCTCCCTATCCGGCCCCCATCGGCTTAGGGAACTTGGAAATTCCCTGGTCCTGCTCCCCAGCCTTACAAAGGGGAAACTGAGGCCTGGCGGGGAAGGCGGGCCCCTCCTCACCAGCGTCTCCACACAGACGCCATGGCCGAACCCCTGAAGGAGGAAGAAGGCGAGGACGGCTCTGCGGAGCCCCCCGGGCCGGTGAAAGCGGAACCCACCAACACCGCTGCCTGTGTAGCGGCCAAGAACCTGGCCCTGCTCAAAGCCCGCTCCTTCGATGTGACCTTTGACGTGGGGGACGAGTACGAGATCATCGAGACCATAGGCAACGGGGCCTATGGGGTGGTGTCCTCTGCGCGCCGCCGTCTCACCGGTGAGCTTCCCTATTGTGCACCGCTTACAGATGTGGAAGCCGGCCCCAGAGAGTGAGAAACCTGCCCCATCTCAAGCAGCCAGGAAGGAAACCTGGGATCTAAATTCTGGTTCAAGTCAACAGTGCTGGTTAGGTGCCTAATGGGTGCCAGGCTCTGCGTCGGGCACAGTTCTCTGAAACTCCATTTCTTTAGAAAAACACCTGTTTCTTTAGAAAAATGACAGTCCCAGTTAGACCAGGATGGAGATCCTGTCTTTGGTTTCTAAAAGAGAAATGTGTTCTGAAGCCAGAGACTGGTGCAAGGAATTGGTGGTGGGATGGGCGAGGTGTGAGACGGAGAGAGAGAGTGTAGGGAGGTAGAATGAGCACAGGCGTTAGAGTCGAGACCCTACCACTAATTAGCTGTGCAGCCCCCAGCAAGTCGCTGAACCAGGGTTTCGTCATCTCCAACTTTGAACCCTTAGTATCTGCCTCAGGATAGATGTGAAGGGAAAATCTGATCTGTCCATAAAGTGCTTACTACAGGGCTTGGCACGTAGTAGCCTCTTGCTCTATGGTGGCTGTTATTTAGTGTACGGTAACTGCATTCTAGAAGAGAGGTGTCGAAAGGGGCTTTTGCCAATCTGCAGCTGTTCTGAGGTACCTCATGGTATCTGCCTTTTTCCTGCTCCCCAGGCCAGCAGGTGGCCATTAAGAAGATCCCTAATGCTTTTGACGTGGTCACCAATGCCAAGCGGACCCTCAGGGAGCTGAAGATTCTCAAACACTTCAAGCACGACAACATCATCGCCATCAAGGACATCTTGAGGCCCACCGTGCCCTATGGCGAGTTCAAATCTGTGTAAGGAGCAGGGATGGGAGGGGAAGGCAGAGGTAGGACCTGACGTTTCCAAAGGGCAGCTGAACCTAATGTAAGGCAGGCTGGGAAAATTCTTGTGATTCCAGGACCATTGTCCCTTAGGGCTTTGCCGGGGACAATTGTGGTTGCTGGAGAAGAGGCAGATGTTACTGTTTTATAGAATCTTAGTATGTAGGATGGCCAGTGTAGGACATTCATACCATAACTGTACTCTTTTACTCTCATAGCACATATCCCCGGTCAGTCATAGAACACTTTCTTAAAAAAATGGGCAAGCCTTCACAGTTTTCCCCAGTCTTTCAGGCAGCCATACCAAACAGTAGCGATGGCCCCAAAATTAAATCTATCGGCCAGTCCTGTTGTAGTTCAACCCCATCTTTTCTTTGATGGGGAAACTAGATCTAAAGAGGAAAGTGATTTCACTTCACTTAAGTTCATGGAAATGGAGAAAATCTAGAATCTTCATACCATGCCATTGGCCTCTGCAGAATGCAAAGCTGAGGCCATTAACTCTCGAGCTGGGAGGGTGTAGTGAGGCTGGGGCTGGCACGTGGGCGAGGTAACCATGCCTGGCTTGTCCCCTGTAGCTATGTGGTCCTGGACCTGATGGAGAGCGACCTGCACCAGATCATCCACTCCTCCCAGCCACTCACTCTGGAGCACGCGCGTTACTTCCTATACCAGCTGCTCCGGGGCCTCAAGTACATGCACTCGGCCCAGGTCATCCACCGCGACCTCAAGCCCTCCAACCTGTTGGTGAATGAGAATTGTGAGCTCAAGATTGGTGACTTTGGCATGGCCCGTGGCCTGTGCACCTCGCCCGCTGAGCATCAGTACTTCATGACCGAGTACGTGGCCACACGCTGGTACCGTGCTCCTGAGCTCATGCTCTCGCTGCACGAGTACACGCAGGCCATCGACCTGTGGTCTGTGGGCTGCATCTTTGGTGAGATGCTGGCGCGGCGCCAGCTCTTCCCAGGCAAAAATTACGTACACCAGCTGCAGCTGATCATGATGGTGCTGGGCACCCCATCGCCGGCCGTGATCCAGGCTGTGGGGGCTGAGAGGGTGCGGGCCTACATCCAGAGCCTGCCACCACGTGAGCCTGTGCCCTGGGAGACCGTGTACCCAGGCGCCGACCGCCAGGCCCTGTCACTGCTGGGGCGCATGTTGCGTTTCGAGCCCAGCGCCCGCATTTCCGCAGCTGCTGCCCTTCGCCACCCCTTCCTGGCCAAGTACCATGACCCTGACGACGAGCCTGACTGTGCCCCGCCTTTTGATTTTGCCTTTGACCGCGAAGCCCTCACTCGGGAGCGCATTAAAGAGGCCATAGTGGCTGAGATCGAGGACTTCCATGCACGACGAGAGGGCATCCGCCAGCAGATCCGCTTCCAGCCTTCCCTGCAGCCGGTGGCCAGTGAGCCCAGCTGCCCTGATGTTGAGATGCCTAGTCCCTGGGCTCCCAGTGGGGACTGTGCCATGGAGTCGCCTCCGCCAGCACCACCGCCATGTGCCGGCCCCGCACCCGACACCATTGACCTGACCCTGCAGCCGCCCCTGCCAGCCAGTGAACCAGCCCCTCCAAAGAAGGAGGGTGCCATCTCAGACAACACCAAGGCGGCCCTCAAAGCTGCCCTGCTCAAGTCCTTGCGGAGCCGGCTCAGAGGTGCCTTGCGGAGGCAGCGACTGGCCGGGGAGTGGGGTTGCATAGGGGTACTCCCAGCTTGGACAGGCCACAAACTCTTACCTTGCTCTTGCCAACTTCTCTGCAGATGGCCCCAGCGCTCCCCTGGAAGCTCCTGAGCCTCGGAAGCCGGTCACCGCCCAGGAGCGCCAGCGGGAGAGGGAGGAGAAGCGGCGGAGGCGGCAGGAGCGAGCCAAGGAGCGGGAGAAGCGGCGGCAGGAGCGGGAGCGCAAGGAGCGGGGGACCGGGACCTCTGGGGGCCCATCCACCGATCCCCTGGCCGGGCTGGTGCTCAGTGACAACGATCGCAGCCTGCTGGAGCGCTGGACTCGCATGGCCCGGCCCCCAGCCCCCACGCCAGCCCCAGCCCCAACACCAGCCCCAGTGCCAGCCCACGCCCCCGTCCCAACGCCCAGCCCAGCGCAGCCCAGCAGCCCTCCTGCTGGCCCCCCACCACAGCCTGTAGGCTCCACCCCTGGTCCTGCACCGCAGCCCGCCTGCCCACCCCCTGGCCCTGCTCCCCACCCTGCCAGCCCTTCTCCACTCCAGACTGCCACCTCTAGCCTCCTGGCCCCCCAGTCGCTTGTGCCACCCCCTGGGCTGCCTGGCCCCAGTGCTGTAGGTGTTCTGCCTTACTTCCCATCTGGCCCACCCCCTCCAGACCCTGGAGGGGCCCCTCAGCTCTCCACCTCAGAATCACCCGACGTGAACCTGGTGACTCAGCAGCTGTCCAAGTCACAGGTGAGAGGCTATGGAGACACCTGGATCTGGACCCTGGGAAAATGGGTTTGCGAAGTCCTTGCTGTTTGGCAGGGATGGGGACAGGAGAGGCTGTGGTGTCTCTCTATTCCGTGACAACTGAGTGGCAGGTGGGGCTTTACCTCTGAACTTGTCCTCTTGCTCTTAAAAGGAGCACAATGACAATGAACAGGTTGTTGGGAGACAAAGAAGAGGCTTCCTAGGAAGTTCCTGGCCTGGAGACGGGCCCTCGACCAGCACCCAGTGATTGTCCAGGCTGGTGCTGTCACCCGCGGCTGTCCAGAGTCACTGGCATCGTTGGGACAGACTTGCAGACTTCTGTCCGCTCTTGGTAGTGTCTGGCTTATAACCTGCCATCGTCTGTTGCAGGTGGAGGACCCCTTGCCCCCCGTCTTTTCGGGCACTCCAAAGGGCAGTGGGGCCGGCTATGGTGTTGGTTTTGACCTGGAGGAGTTCCTAAACCAATCTTTTGATATGGGCGTGGCTGACGGGCCACAGGATGGGTAAGACGGCTGGACCAAGCTTCTGGAATGGGGCTGTGGGTAGGGTTTCCTGGTGCAGGAGGAGCTTGCCTGTGGGATGGGCAAGGAGCCAGCCTAGGCTAACGGTGCCTCTCCCCTCCACTCTCCCTGCTTTCCCTTCTCCCTGCAGCCAGGCGGACTCAGCCTCACTCTCGGCTTCCCTGCTTGCTGACTGGCTGGAGGGCCACGGCATGAACCCTGCCGACATTGAGTCCCTGCAGCGTGAGATCCAGATGGACTCCCCAATGCTGCTGGCTGACCTGCCGGACCTCCAGGAGCCCTGAGGCCCACAACCTGTGCCTTGCTGCCAGGGGCGGACTCAGCTACGAGACTCACGGGAACATTTCTAAGGGTTGGAGCCCTGGGCCCAGCAGTGGAAGCTCGACTTCAATTATTTGCAGGTTCATCTCAGACACACTCTGCAGCCTTAAGCAGCCACCTGAGCCACCATCAACCCATGGCAGGACCAAGAAACCTCTACTCCCTGAGCGATCCTTTTCAGTATTGTATTTTTATTATTATTATTATTATTGTAATTATTATATTAATATTATGGCGCAGTCTTTTTGCCATCAAAACGAGGCCTGTGAAATATAAGGTTCCGTTTAGTGCCTAACTCTAGGTGTCTCTTTGGAGTTGAGGGCAGGGTTGTCAGGGGAGCAGGGAGGAGCCCGGTACTCACATCTGGGGGCCAAGAAAACACATTTGAATGCACAGCAGCCAAAGCCAGTTCATTCCGGTCCTGAGGTTTATTGAGTTCTTCACTCCCCACCTGCTTCCAGCCCCACAGAGGTTGTCCTCTGCCCCACCACATGGTCAAACCTCAGCCCTGAGTGGGGGTGGGGGGAACCCCATATCTATGCCTACCTTGGTTGTAACTGTTTAGAGTGGCGTGCAATAGCTGTGGTGAAATACGGTTTTGGCATTGAGCTTTGGGGGCCTGGGACAGGTGGGAGGGGACAGCGGATTAGGACCGTGAGGTGGGGCTCGGGGTCCATGGTGCTCACCACTGGGAAATGAGTTGATGGGAGGGAGGCGGAGGATGGGAGATACTCTGAGGACGGTGGGGGAGGAGGTGCCGGGGGGTGGCAGTGGTGGCCGCGCACGGGTGGCCTGGG
>NC_048234.1:11221358-11247562 GCF_002007445.2 Ailuropoda melanoleuca | reverse complement strand
GCTCGGGGGGCAGGGGCGGGGGGGCGCGCAGCGGGCAGTGCCAGCCCTGCCTTCTCGCCCGACGGCCCCGCGTCAGGCCGGCAGCCGGGATACCTGCCCCGCCGTCCTCGAAGCCCGCCACGTAGAGGGTGTAGCCGTCCTCCTCCGCGCTGACCGCGTTGGGCGAGATGGAGAATTCGGCGTACTTGGCGGCCGCCGTGTTGTTCTCGAAGTCCTCCAGGTCCACGCGCAGCTCGTACTTCTGCTTCAGCGTCAGGAGGTGCAGATTCTGCAGCCCTGGGGGGCGGGGGCAGCCGGTCAGCGGAGCCTGAGCTCGGGGCGGCCCACGGGACACCCCGTTCCCCGCCTTACCCAGCCAGTACTCCCCGTCGGCGCGGCCGAAGCCCAGCTTGTAGTCGTTCCAGCCCCGGAAGAAACTCACTGAGCCGTTGAATCTCTTCTGGAAAACCTGGGGCAGAGAGAGGATAGGCCTGGACGATCAAGAGTCCAGAGGGCGGGGGGCGCCTGGGTGGCACAGCGGTTAGGCGTCTGCCTTCGGCTCAGGGCGTGATCCCGGCGTTCTGGGATCGAGCCCCACATCAGGCTCCTCGGCTATGAGCCTGCTTCTTCCTCTCCCACTCCCCCTGCTTGTGTTCCCTCTCTCGCTGGCTGTCTCTCTCTCTCTCTGTCGAATAAATAAATAAAATCTTTAAAAAAGAAAAAAAAGAGAACAGAGGGCGGGAACCTCCCCCAGGCACAGACCCTGTCATGCAGATGGGGTTTTGTTCAGAGACTGAGCCGGGCCCGGTAGGCCCGGCCGGCCCCAGGCCCCTTAGAGAGCAGCTCCTGGCACCTGGAAAAGGTTAAGGGGGGAGGCTCTAGAGTTCCAGCCGCCGGCAGGGAGTCCCGGGGGTGGGCTTTGTGACCTATTACTTCACCTCCCAGGTTTCAGTTCCCCTGTAAAGTGTACCTTTCTCCCAGAGTTACTGTGGGGGTGCAGGTACTAACCTGCCTCAGGCACCTAGAATTCAGCGTCGGTGTCGTGATCCCTGTTTTAGACGTGGAAAAACTGAAGTGCAAGGAGGTGAAGCTGGGTCGCACAGCGGGGACCAGAACCAGGCTTCCGTTCCCTCCGCCCACTCACCGTCCACTTCCCGCCCTCGGTGGTCATGTCACAGAAGACAGGCACGGGCACACTGGGGCCCGAGGGGTAGATGAGGTACACGCCGTCCACCTGGTAGCCCTGGGCGTAGATGTCATCGCAGTCCAGGGGCTGCTGAAGGCAAGCCCTCTCCAGAGCTGGGGGCGGGGGCGGGGAGCGTGAGGACCAGGGGACCAAGGCACAACCGGCCCCTCGGCGCCCTGCGGTTTGCCTCCCTCCCCAGGGTCCCAAGAATTCACGAGGGGGGATGCTCGAATTTGATCTCCACCTGCCCCGTGGTAGAGAGGAGGGGATGGCATCTGGCAGGGGCTCAGCCCTGAGGCCTGACTCCCAGAAATGATGGCTCGGAGTCACCTCTCCTCACCCGGCCTGTTGGCCAGGCTGCTTACCATCTCCCCGGATCCCGGAGACCTGGGGGGCGCAGGGGGGCGTGGAGAGAAGCAGCAGCAGCGGTGGCAGGGCCAGGAGGGCCTGGGACAGGACAACAGGGTCAACTCACCGCACCCCCCTGCCCCCGCCAGCCCCAGAGTCCCTTGAGGCTCTGCACTTGTCCCTCCTGCAAACCACCCGCTGCCGGGAACTCCTTCTTTGCCCTTCGGCCCCTCTTTCTGCGCCTGAGAAACCCCACTCTCTGGGACGGGCTCCGGGCCCTCATAGCTTCCGAGTTTCAACTGGATCACGAGGATCCCGTGCCTTCACAGGCCCCTCTCTGGTAAGGGTCCTCCTCCCGGAGTGGGCTCAGGTCCCCGATGCCATGAGCCCCCCAGCCCCAGGCCCGGTACCTTCATGCTGCCAGTTCAGCTCAGAGCGGCTGGGTGTCTGCTGCCCCAGACTGCGCCCCAGACTGCACCCGCCCAGAGTTATGTGCTGGGCCCTGGCCAGCCGCCCCGGCCCCGCCCCCTGTCGCTGCAGAGCCCCCCTCTCCCCTCCCCCCGGCACTGAACCAGCATCTGCTTCCAGGGTCAGGGGGCCGGGGGAGGTGGGGCCCGGGCCAGGGGACCACCTGTGTCTCATTAGGCCTGTCAGGGGCAGAGCACTAAGGACGTTCACTCCCTGCTGAGTCACACTGCTCCCTGGAGCCCCTCTACCACCCGCCCCCCGGACCTGTGGACCCCCTGGTACTCCCAGCCCATCCTCTGCTTCCTCATCCCCCCCATGTCTGTTTATTTTCTCCTCCCCTGGCCTGTGTTTCATCAGCCTTTGGGGGAAGGCTAAAGAGTGGTGGGGAGGGTGTGAGTACGCCTGGGTTCTGGGGACGGGAGGCCCATTCTGGGGGAGCAGAAGGCTGGGGAGGCCGCTTCTGAGCTCCTGATGTGGGAGCCTGTCTGGGGCTGGAGGGGGTTAGGGGCAGCAGGGGCCAGGCAGTCTCCTGGCAGGGCTGGGACATTTCTGAGCCATGAGCACAGCCTGCAGGCGTCCAACTGCTGTCTGCCCCAGCTCAAGCCAGGGCCCCTCTCCAGCCTCCGTCCAGCCCCCTTTGCTCGGGCCCCTCAGGCCCCCTCCTTTCCCCTCCCACAGAGCTCCCCGGTGATGTGTCTGGCTCACACACCCGCAAGCGTGGGGCAGGCGTGGGGCCTCTCTCGTTTCTCTTCACCTCACCACACCCCCCTTCCTTCTCTCAACCCCACCTCAGACTCCCTCCTAAGTAGTGTCCCATTTTCTCAGCCCTGAAAGCCCACCTCTTGCCTCCTTGCCCACCTCCCAACCCGCCCTGAGGCCCATCTGCTCCTTTCTCCACTGAGGTTCCAGGCCTCCTTTTGGGGTGCTCATTGCCCCCAGCCCCTTCGTGGATGTCCCCACTTCTGTTCTCTCCCCCTCTGTCTATCTGTCTGCACAGGCTGCCAGAACGCTCTTTCTAGAGGGCTGTTCGGTCATCACCTGCTTAAAGTCTCGGGTGGCTCTCTGCAGCCTCAGGGCTGAGGCTCAGTTTCTCACCTTGAACGTGAGAGGAATTTTAAGTCTGGCTCACGCCTACCTTAAGGACCTTATCCCAGACTGCTTGTGACTCATAAGGCACGATCTAGCCACACTGGATTTCTCGCCATGGAACCCCCCACCCCGCCTTTGCCTGCTCAGTTGTTCCCTGGGGGGCCCACCTGTTGGTCTTCTCTGCTTGGCCATGAGCGCGGGCTGGCAGGGTCAGCGTCATTCCTGCACACTTCGCACACATCCCAGAGCCTGGCACGCGCCGAGTCACAGGTCAAATGTCTTGTGAGCACCTACTTTGTGCCGGCTGCTGGGGATGGGGTTTCGGCCCCTAACGAGTGGCAGACGCACGCATTAGACACTTCGTTGTATGGTGCCAGCACCTCTGTGGAATGGACGAGCAAACGAAGTATCCGGGGCACAAAGTAAGAAAGAGAGTGGCTCTGCCTCACGTCCCCTCTCCTCACTCCTAAGTCAGTAAGCCCCTCGGATGAGCCCAGGCGGCTCATCCGCCGGTACCAATCCAGGCTGTGCCACCTGCTAGCTGGGGGACCTCGGACAAGTCCTCTCACCTCTCCGTGCCTCAGTTTCCCCCTCTGTAAAATGAGGATGGTCACAGTATCTCCTCCAAAGGGCTATGGTAAGGATGAAGGACTACATAACCAACAACACGCAGCTATGCCTCTGATCGGTGAGTAATAAATACGAGCCATCTCATCATCAGAAACCTCGCGATTGTTCTTTACACGAGCGGATTGTCTTCCATGTGATTTTTATCCTTGTCTGTGGAATAGTGGCCTGCCTCTCAACACCCAATTTCCCTCAGTCCTAAGTGGTAAGGTGGATTGTCCAGCCTCCATGGGTGGGGTCACAGGTCTGAATTTTGGCCACGGAGCTGCAAACAGAAGTTCTGTAAAAGTGGGGAGCTATTCCCTCCTCTTCCCGCTGTTTGGCCTGTTGCGGGGCGCGATGGCTGGAGCTCCAGCCGCCATCTTGAACAGTGAGGATGAGGCCCCAGCAAGAGATGGTAGAAGGTGGGTGCACGCGGCTGGCTCAGCTGGTAAAGCATCTGACTCTTGATCTCGGGGTCGTGAGTTTGAGTTCCATGTTAGGGGTGGGGATTACTCAAAGAAAAAGAGCGGGTGGAGGGTGCTCAGAGAGGAGCTAGGTTCCTCAAGACCTCGTGGAGCGGGTCCAAGGCCAAGCTCTGGACTGCCCTTCCCTAGGCCTCACGTGGAGGAGAAAGACGCTTTTATCTAGTTTAAGCCTCTGTTGTTTGTCCCCTGCTGCACACAGCTGAATCTAATCCTAAAACATCTCTCCTTTCAGCAAATGCCCGCTAATTTTAGCACTGGCTACAAATAGGAAAATGATGAAAAAATCAGTCATCAAAAGAAATAATAAAACGTGTAGAATACAACTAATAAACGAATGTAGGAACACAAGGAAGAATTAAGCAATGAGGGATCAACCACTTTTCGCCCATTAGTCGTTTTATCCTCTAACTGCACAGGAACATATGTAAGTGGCGAAGCAGTCAGTGTGTTCCGCTCGCTGGATGTGGTTGGGAATGAGTTTAACTCTTCGGGGAAAGCAAGAAAGGGTTGGTAACACAGCCCACGGCAGGAACACCGCTTTGAAGATGCTGTCTGAAGGGAATGCTCTGACATACTGAAAAAACGACATGGATTAGTCAGTGGTCGTATTCGTTGGCTGCCCGTCGTGAGAACCTTCCCATGTTTGGGGGTCCCCCCCACCCCGCCCCAACTGGAAGGCAGGTGCCTGCTCTCCCAAGCTTGCTGGCAGGGCTGTTGAAAGCACGTGACCTCAGTGAAGCTGATTACATGCATCACCCTGGGCTTTGTTTTGGGAGATAACTGACGTAAGGGGCAGGAGAAGGAAGAACTCACTCTCGGGGTGGTAGTGACCCCAGAGGCGTCTGGCTTCCAGCTTCTCTGGCCGGCTGCTGGTGACTTTGCAAGCATAGTGCTGAGTCATACTGGCTCTGGCTTGGGCTGCAAAGCCCTCAGCTGGGTTCTCCACTCCTGGCAATTGCTTTTTCTCTGCCCATGATTTTTTTTTTTTTTTTAAAGAATCCCCCCCTCTCATGGGTGAAGATGTTTATATCGGGGCCTTTTCACGCCCAGCAGTTGACGCCAACTCTGACCAACTTTGTTGGGAGGCTTGCAGGGCCTGGGAGTTGTGGAGAACTAGCTTGACGGGGGAGTGGGGATGGGAGCTGAGGCTGCCCCAAGGCTCTGGGAGGCAGGTCCTCCGTGGTGGTCTCATAGTGGGGCCAGTCTGTCAGGGTGATGCCGCTCACTGGACAGGCCATGTCTGTGTCTGCTTGAGAGCCAGGTTCCTGGAGGCGGGGAGCACCCATCCCTCTGGCCTTGGCGTGGGTCACTTGCCTACCCACTCGGCATTTGCCTTTCTACCCCATCTTTCTCTGTCCTGCTCTAGTGGCGATGCCCCCGGCATCGCTGTGTTCCCATGGCCCCTGGCTTCTGGCTGGATTGGGCCAATGGGAAGCAGCAGCTGGAGATGGAGGAAGAGAGTGGTTGGGGTGTTTCTCCCTGACTCCTGTCATTCCCAGGACTGCAGTTTCAGCAATGGCTGTGCCGGCCTCCCTACCTCCAATTACAGCTCCTGCCCTAACCCCCTTCACTGGATCCCAGACCTCCATTTCCTCCCCTTACCCCTGCAGCCTGGGACGGTAAGCCCCCGTCCCCCCCCCCCCATTGCTAGTCCCAGGGGGCTCCAGCATCCCGTGCTGGCTTCCTAAATGCCCACACCCAAGTAAGTAGTCCCTTCACTAAATTCCTCAAGAACGAGACAAAACAGCCGAGTCTGCCTTTGTTTCCTGCCAGGACCCTGATTGCCCCAAGCTCTTACTTTGGTTTCGTTCTAAAAGCCAGCAGCCAGTGGAATATCTTAGACAACAGCTGAAGACAAGACCTCCGCACGGCTCTGCAGGTGCCCGGCGCGCATCATCTCCCCCTTGACCTTCCCTAACTGCCCCTTTGCTCCTCACCCCGCCTTCAGCCGGAGCCAGAAACGGCCGAGGAGGGGAGTTTTCAAAGGAACTCAAGAAGGGGAGAGGGGGTGTCCCGCAACCCAGGCCAAGTGAGGGGGCTACGAGAAGGATGAGGCTGTTTGCCAGGTGAGACCCTGGCTGAAATAGGACGCTCCTGCAGCAGGGGGAGGGGCTGTGGGGAAGGGGGCGGGGCCCGCGGGGCCACCTGCCGGACAAGGATGCGTCCCTTGAGCTCCTACTAGGACACATCAGGCACCCTTTAACCCCTATATAGGCAGCAGGGAGCAGACACAAGCTTCAGCTCTCCTGGAGCCAGAGAGGGAAAACAGTGAAAATGAGTGAAATGATGACAAGCAGTGAAAAAGAAAGCGGGGGGTGGGGGCGGGGGCTGGGGCGGAAAAGAAGGACTTGGTGAGAATGGTCGGTGGCTGGCTCGGGATCCACGGTCCAGCATGAGCTTTCGTGGTGGGGGACACGTCCGTCACTCCCCATATTTTCTTTCCCTGGAAAGGGCGAAATGAGGAGGTATTTGGTGTCTGTCCCCACTTTTTTGAGCAGTTTGGGGCAAGTTCAGTGGATGGAGCCCTGTAGGTTGGAGAGGGAGGGTATTGAATTCCAGGGTAAGACTTTTGAAGCTGACCCTGAGGCCTTTGGAGTTAGGGTATGTTGAGATAGGATCTCCCCTCTCCTGTTGACCACCTGGGATTTACGTAAGTTGGGTGCTTGATTTTATTTTGATGTGTGAGAGGTGCGGCTGCCGCGTCCCGGGCAAAACGCGTACAGATCAAAGGTTGGCTTTTGTTTTTTGAAATAAATGAATGCATGCCAGAGTTGGGGAAAAAAAAAAAAAGATTGCAAAACAGCAGTCCCCACCCTGGTGTTCCTGGGGGTGGGTCTTTTCCGGTTCGTTGTGCGGCCACTGGGGGGCCCTTCCACACAGGAGGCTGTGTCCTCATTCTGAGAATGTGAGGCTCTCTTATCCCTTCTTTAACTGCTTTCTTCTTCTCCATTTTCTCTGTTCTCTCTCTTTCTCTCTCTCTCTTTTTTTAACCTTTAAAGATTTTATTTTTAACCAGTCTCTACACCCAACATGGGGCAGGAATTTATGACCCCGAGATCAGAAGTCTCAGGCTCCACAGACTGAGCCAGCCAGGTGCCCCTCTGTTCCGCTGATCCGCTGGATCTCCCGAATCGATCCTTATTTGTTCTTATTTGTTCTTATTTTTTTGCCTGACATTTTCCATCGCTGTGTTTTTAATTCTGATTTCAGGAGCACACGCTTAAGGCCCAGCATTCCTAGTGACTAAAAAATTAGCTTTTGCGTTATTTTTATTTTCCAGTCCCTTCTGGTTTTAAGGGTTTATTGGGAGGTGTAATTTACATATTGTAAAATCGTCCATTGTAAGTGTATAATTTAACAATGGCGCCTTTTAAAGAATAGCCTTTATTTTAAATTATTTTTTAATTTTTTTCAAAGATTTTATTTATTTGACAGAGAGAAAGAGAGCACAAGCAGGGGGAGGGGCAGAGGGAGAAGCAGGCTCCCTGCCCGATCCCAGGGGACCCTGATCCCAATGCGGGGCTTGATCCCAGGAACCTGAGATCACGACCTGAGCCGAAGGCAGATGCTTAACCAACTGAGCCACCCAGGCGCCCCTAGTCTTTATTTTTTAGAAGACTTTTAAGTTCACAGCAAAACTGAGAGGACGGTGCAGAGGTCTCCTATACACCGCCCGCCCCCGCGATAACCTAGTGGAGTGGGACATTTATTACAATGGATGAACCTATGTGGACACATCATCATCACCAAAAGTCCATAGTTTACATTAGGGTCATTCTCGGTGTTGTACATTCTTTTTTTTTTTTTTAAGATTCATTTATTTATTTGAGAGAGAGTGTGCATGCAGTGGGGGAGGGGCAAAGGGAGAGGGAGAGAGAGAATCCTCAAGCAGACTCCCTGCCAACATGGAGCCCGATACCCAGCTTGATCCCAGGACCCTGAGATCGTGACCCCAAGAGTCGGCTGCCCAAACAACTGAGCCACCCAGGTGCCCTGTCGGTGTTGTACATTCTATGGGTTTGGATGGATGGATAACGCCATCCCCCCATTAAAGTATCGTATAGAATAGTTTATGGCCCTAAGAATCCTCTGTACTCCACTGATTCATTCTCTGCTCCCCACCCGACAACCACAGATCTTTCTATGGTCTCCATAGTTTTCCCTTTTCCATAATATCATATGGTTGGAATCATACAGTACGTGGCCTTCTCAGATTGGCTTCTTTCACTTAGTGTTACACATTTAATGTCCCTCCATGTCTTTCACGGCTTGATAGCTCATTCCCTTTTAGCACTGAATAATAGCCCACTGTCCAGACGTATCCCAGCTTATCCGCTCACCTACTGAAGGACGTCTTGGTTGCATCCCGGTTTAGGCAATTGCAAATAAAGCTGCTATATTTGGGCAAATACCAAGGAGTGTGATTGCTGGATCATATGATAAGAGTATGCTCAGTTGCATAAGAAACTGATGAACTGTCTTCCCCAGGGGTCGTACCCCCTTGCACTCCCACCAGCAATGAATGAGAGTTCCTGGTGCTCCACGTCCTTGCCAGCATTTGGTGGTGTCAGTGTTTTGGAGTTTTACCCTCTAGTAGGTGTGTAGTTTCGTTGTTTTAATTTGCAATTCCCTAATGACATATGACATGGAGCTTCTTCTCATATGCTCACTTGCCACCTGCACGTTTTCTTTGGTGAGGCGTCTGTTCAGATCTTTTGCCCATTTTTATTTTATTTATTTTTTTAAAGATTTTTTATTTATTTATGTGACAGAGAGACAGCCAGCGAGAGAGGGAACAGAGCAGGGGAGAAGGAGAGGAAGAGGCAGGCTCCCAGCCGAGGAGCCCGATGTGGGACTCGATCCCGGAACGCCGGGATCACGCCCTGAGCCGAAGGCAGACGCTTAATGACTGCGCCACCCAGGCGCCCCTTTTGCCCATTTTTAAACCAGGTTGTTTGTTTTCTTACTGTCCAGTCAATTACTCCTTTTTAATAGCACAAAGTGTTTTTGTTTTCATTTTGTTTTGTTTTATGAATTCCTATCTTCTCTTACTTCTTTGAGGCTATAAATTATAACTGAAGTTTTCTTCTGTTGCCTGCATTGTCTCTATTTTCTCCATTTGTTTGTTTGTTTGATCTGGTCACTGTCTCATGAGTTTAAGGCTTTCTTCAAACACCTGCTGCTGATTTATTCCCATTTGGGAGAAGACACTGGAAGCTGTTAAGAAGATTTGTGGACCCGGGTGGGGCTAGGTCTTGCTGTGGCCAACGGGTCAGAAGTGTGTTCTGCTCCACAGGACAGAAAACCCAACTGGCACAACGAGTTGGAGATAATTTATTTTTCTTTTCTTTTTCTTTTTTTTTTAAAGATTTTATTTATTTATTTATTCAACAGAGATAGAGACAGCCAGCGAGAGAGGGAACACAAGCAGGGGGAGTGGGAGAGGAAGAAGCAGGCTCATAGCCGAGGAGCCTGACGTGGGGCTCGATCCCATAACGCCGGGATCACGCCCTGAGCCGAAGGCAGATGCTTAACCACTGTGCCACCCAGGCGCCCCTTTATTTTTATTTCCTTAAAGATTTAATTAATTTATTTGACAGAAAGAGCACAAGCAGGGAGAGGGGGAGAGGGAGAAGCAGGGAGCCTGATGTGGGGCTCGATCCCAGGACCCTGTGATCATGACCCAAGCCAAAGGCAAACACTTAACCGACTGAGCCACCCAGGAGCCCCAGATGGAGATAATTTGTTTTTGTTTTTACGCAACAAACAAACAAAATACAGAAATGGGCAGAGCAGCTACCTCGGTATTGTAACTTTTTTCATTTCCTTACTGTATTTTCAGTGGGTTTTGAAGGAAGAGGAAATACTTGTGAGACATAAACCCACTAGATTTAACCTCCTGGATTATTGACACACTTCATCTTATTTTAAATAATTTCTTATTGTAAGCACAATTTTCTGCCTTTTATAAATGAAGAAACCAAGGCTCAGAGAGATAGCAGGACTGGGGTTAGAACCTGAAGCTTGTCCTTTTCCCACGTTCCTGGGAGCTCCAAGAGACGTGTGCCCCCATGGGACAGGAGAACGTTAAGTTCTTGAGACACATGTGGGAGCAGAGCGGGCCACAGGTGACAGAGGGAGATCCAGGTAGGGAGGAGGACAAGGACTCATAGCCCTTGGAGGGTGAGGGAGGCTTCTTAGGGTACCAGGTGGCTGGCATGACACACGGCATTTTCTGTGGTGCCTGCCCAGTGGTGCGACTCCCTGATAGCTGATCAGTCAGCCAGGTCCTGGCTTCTGTGACCTTGCTTCCTCTGCCTGCCTGCCCATCAGCTCCCCAAGGACAGGAGCTGGTCCCAAGCCTGTCCCCTGGCACTTGGCACCTGGCAAACACCAAGGAGACACTTTGAGGTGCTGATGCAGGGGTGGGAGCAGCTCTCTGCCCAGATACCAGCACCTGCTGAAGGAAAAATGCGTGCCTTCTGGGATCCCCAGGAGAAGGAAGGAGCAGAGTCATGGAAGGGAGGGGACAGGGAGTCCAGGGGCCTGGCAAAGGGGAGTGGGAAAGAAGGAGAGCTGATGCTGGGGGTCGGCTCATAGCACAGGAGGGCTGGAGGGCTGAAAGTGATGTTGCTTTGTAAACTGGGAAGTGCCCTACACATTCGAGAGCCTCTTCCTGGAGATCTCTTGCCCTCTTCTCCCTTCATTCCGCCCGTGCCTCGGTCTTTATGGAGCACGCGGTGTGTGGCAGTCACTGTGCTGGACGGCCGGTTACAGCCCTGAAAGGCACAGGCCCCACCTTGGTGCTTACAATGCTGAGAATTTAGGGAGACAAATGAAAAGAACAGTCCTGCACATCCACGTCCTTCCTGGTTCACACTGCAGAGCCCTGACAAAATGCCACTCTTGGAGCAGGGCGGTACACCAGGAGCAAGGCCTCCACTGGGGGACAGACAATAAACATGACGCATAGGAGCTTATGTAGCTGGCTGGGTGGTGAGGAGTATAAGGGAAGGAAGACAAAAAGTGCCTGTGGAATTGATTGAAAGGGACTGAAATTCTAGATTTAGGCGGGGCCGGGGAGGGCTCAGTGACAAGGTAAGATGGGATGAAGCAGGCCTCCGTGAGGGTCAGATACTAACTATTTTAGGCTTTGTGAGCCATATGGTCTCCGTCACAACTCTTCAACTCTGCCGTTGGGGCACAGAAGAAGCCGGAGACCATCCACAAGCTCATGAGTAAGGCTCTGTTCTGATAGAGATTTGCTGACAAACAATGGGCGTTGGGCTGATTTGGTCCACAGTGTGCCAAGCCCTGGAATAAAGATGTAAAGGAAGCAAGGGAGGGAGCCGTGAGGATATTTCAGTAAAGAACAGTGGGAGCAGAGGAAGCAGCATGTGCAAAGGTCCTGAGGTGGGAGTGTGCCAGCATGTCTGGGGGACACTGAATGAGCTGGGGTGGCTGGAGCAGAGAGGACAAAAGTGGGAATGTAGTGGAAGGGTTCAAGAGGAGATGGGACAGATTCTCCAGGGCCTTGTCCGTGCAGGAACTTTGGCTTGTGTAGTTATCAACTGTGGGAAGGAGGGGCTGTAAAGGACTCCAGGGCTGGTGCATAACTGTCTTCCTCTGAATACACCAAGACTAAATGTCTAGTTCCCGCCTGAGGTAGGACTAAGAGCAGGTCCTTCTTTTTTCCAGCAGAGAATTGGTCATGGTCTAGGTCCCAAGAGTCTCGCCAGGTTGAGAAAAACCAAATGCCCTCCCCCTCCTTCCAGACACAGCAGGCACCCCCGCCCAGGGCCAGGCGGAGAGTGGAACCAGGCAGTGTGGGGGGGAAGGATGTGTGTCATCCAGGTCACCTGTGTGCCCCCGCCCCAGGGACTGGGTTCCCTGATCCAGTGGTAGCATTGACAGCTGGGTGTCTTGAGACCTCCCAGGTCCGCCCTGGCTGGATGAGGCTGATCTTGGCTCTTACAAGCTGAAGGGCAGTCACATCCTGGCATTTTGAGGACAGCTGGAGCCAAGTTCAAGGTCTATCAGCCTGACGTCATCATTTTTCTTTTCTATTGATGTATGACAATTGTACAGGAAAGGGGGCGCACACCAATTTAGCGTCCAGCATGATGAATCCTTACATGGGTAAACAGCTGGGTCACCACCCCTAGGTCAAGAGAGAGACTATTTCCAGCCCCCAGGAGGCTCCCCCCGCCCCTCCAAGTCTGCATGCCTACCCCAACCTGAGGTAACCTCTATTCTGCCTCCTCTCACCTTACGTTAGTTTTGCTCCCTCTTGAACTTCCTGTAGATGGAATAATTCGGTATATATTCCTTGGTGTCTGGTTTCTTTTGCTCGACAGAGGAGATTTTTTTTAAAGATTTTGTTTATATATTTGAAAGACAGAGAGAGAGAGAGAGCACAAGAGGTGGGGATGGGGGAGAAGCAGGCTCTCTGCTGAGCGGGGAGCCCAATGTGGGGCTCGATCCCAGGACCCCAGGATCAAGACCTGAGCTGAAGGCAGGCGCCTAACCAACCAAGCCACCCAGGCACCTCAACTCAGGGGTGTCTCGTTGTTTTGGGTATGCATAGTGGTTCTCGAAGTGTCATCTGGGGTGCCCCTGAGACCTTTTCAGGGCATCTGAGAGATCAAAATGATTTTCACAATAATACTGAAATGTCATTTGTGGGGCACCCAGGTGGCACAGTCGGTTAAGCGTCCAACTCTTGGATTCTGCTCAGGTCATGATCTCAGGGTCGTGGGACCGAGCCCCGTGTTGGACTCGCACTCAGTGGGGAGTCTGCTTGGGATTCTCTCTCTCCCTCTCCCTCTGCCCGCCCCTCCCGCCCCGCTCTTGCACTCTGTCTCTCTCAAATAAATAAATAAATAAATAAATAAATAAATAAATCTTAAAATGTCATTTGCCCTTTCACTCTGGTTTTCTCGGGAGCATACAGCGGAATTTTCCACAGGCTGCACAGTGTATGGTATCTCAGTGGACTGAATGAAGACATGGACAAGAGAACCCAGCTGCTTTTGATTAAGCCAGATAATAAAGAGATTTGCAAAAACATAAAGCCGATGCCATTCTTATCGCTGATTAGTGTGTGTGTGTGTGTGTGTGTGTGTGTAAATAGGGTTATTTTTATAAAAATAGGTTATTGATGTAAATACACCACAGATATGTTATTGTCATTTCAACCAGTTGAAAAATGTATTTTTGTAGTGTTAGTTTTAATTTCTAACTTGGCCACTAACATATTTCTAACATAACCCACAGAAATGGGTTATATGGGCTCTGTGTGGCCCTCGATCATTACTAAGAGTACAAAGGGGTCCCGAGACCAACATGTTTGAGAACCTGCTGCTTCAGAGTATTTCACTGCATGAATGTGTCCTAATTTGTTGACCCGTTCTCCTGTTGGTGAGCATTTGGGTTGTTTCCAGTTTGGGTTATCACGAATCATGCTGCTGTGAATTTTCGTGGATCTGTCTTCCGTGGACACAAGCCCTCACTCTCTGTGGATATTTGCCGAGGTGTGGAGGCTGGACCACACTCTCCACAGTGGTTGTACCAGCTCACATGCCCAGTGGTGAGGTGGGACAGTCAAACTGGGGTTCATCTGGCTTACTGAGTGCAGCTAATTCAGCACATGGTCTGGTGTCCAAGATGGAGGCACCCCAATGTACAGTGGCTCTTTCTGGGGCACTGTCCTTGTGTCCCACCAACACAGGCACTGTGGCCGTCCGTACAGGCAGGCTCCGAATAATCACAAGTGGTGTATGAGGGTAGAGTCTAGTGTGTGGCCCCCGAGGGGCTGTGTGCAGGAGAGAAATGGACCCACTCCATCTGGAGGGTTAAGGAAGGTGAGGGAAATCTAAGCAGAGACTTGAAGGATGAGGAATAGTGGCCAAGACAGAGGAGGGGAGCGGCATTCCAGGCTGAGGGAGCCTCTCAGAGGCCTGGGCTGTGGTTGAGAGGCATAGAGGAGGTGTGGGGAGTGAGCGAGTGGAGTGGAGAAGGGGATGGAAGGCAGAAAACCTGTGGTCTGGGCAGGCCACGTAGGGCTGTGGCATCCATGGTTAGCAAGATGTTCAGACTATCCTAAGGGCAACATAAAGCTGTTGGAGAGTTTTTAAGCAGGAAGAGACACATTTTTAAAAAATTTGTATTTACTTATATTTTTAAGTTAGATTTTTTATTTTGAGATAATTGTAGATTCACATGCAGTTGTATGAAATAATACAGAGAGATCTCATGTATTTTGTACCTAGTTTCCCCCAATGGTAACATATTGTCAGATTATCATTCAGTATCACAACCAGGATACTGACATGGATGGAGTCAAGATACAGAGAATTTCCACCACTGCAGGATCCCTCCTGTTGCCCTCTTATAGTGACACCCACTTCCTACCTCCCCCACTGCCTCCTTAACCCCCTGGGCAACCACCAACTGTTCTGTTTCTATAATTTCGTTGCTTCAAGAATGTCATATCAATGGAATCATACAACATATCACCTGTTGGAATTGGCTTTTTTCATTCAACGTAATTCTCTGGAGATCCATCCAGGTCATTGCATGTGTCAATATTTCATTCCCTTTTAGGGATAGGTAGTATTCTGTGGCCTCGGTCTACCACTTTGCGTAATCATTTGGCTGTTGAAGGCCATCTGAGTTGTTTCCAATTTGGAGCTATTATGAGTAGAGCTGCTATAAATATCTGCGTACAGGTCTTTGTGTGGACGTAATTCTTCTTCTTCTTCTTTTTTTTAAGATTTATTTATTTTTTTAAGAGAGAGAGCACAAGTGGGGGGAGGGGCAGAGGAAGAGGGAGAGACTCTCCAGCAAACACCGCTGAGCTTGGAGCCTAATGCAGGACTCAATCTCATGACCCTGAGATCATGACCTGAGCTGAAATCTAGAGTCAGATGCTTAACTGACTGAGCTACCCAGGCGCCCAGAACTTAATTCTTTATTTCTTTGGGATAAATGCCCAGGAACACAGTTACTGGGGTCATATGGTAGTTGCATGTTTAGTTTTTTAAGAAACTCACACTTGTTTTCAGAATGGCTGTATCATTTTACATTCCTACCAGCACGGTAAACATGTGAGTGATCCAGTTTCTCCACATGCTTGCCAGCATTTGATATCACCATTATTTTAACCATTCTGATAGAAATATAACGCTATCTCATTGGGATTTTAATTTGCATTTCCCTGGTTGTTAATAATGTTGATCTTTTCATGTGTTTATTTGCCATTTGTCTGTCCTTTCCAGTGAAATGTTTGTTCATGTGTTTTGCCCATGTTGTAATGGGGTGGTTCACTTTTTCACTGCCAAGTTTTGAGAAATCCTCATCTATTCTAGATGATAGTCCTTTGTCAGATATGTGACTTGCAAATATCTTCTCCAGCTTAGTGACTGGTCTTTTCCTCCTCTTAACAGAGTCAGGCTTTCATAGAATGAACACTATACATTTTGATTAAATTGAATTTATCAAATTTTCCTTTTAATGGATAATGCTTTTGGTGTCATGTCTCAACCTTTTGCCTAGGTCTGGGTCCCAAAGATTTTCTTCTATTTTTTTTTCTGTAAGTTTTATAATTTTACATGTAGGTTGATGATACATATTGAGTTAATTTTTATATAAGGTGTGATGTTTAAGTTAAAGTATTGTGGGTTGTTTTTTTGTTGTTTTTGTTTTTGTTTTTTTGCCTATAGATACCCAATTGCACCAGCATCATTTATTGAAAAGACGATCTTTCCTCCATTATATTATTTTCATACCTTTATGAAAAATTAATTGGGTTTTTGTGGGTCTATTTCTGGGCTTTCTAGTTTGTTCTATTGATCTATACGTCTGTTCCTCTGCCACACAGTCTTGATTACTGTGGCTACATAGTAAGTCTTAAAATTGGATAACCTCATTTATCTTACTTTATTTTTTCCTTTTCAAAAATTGTTTTCACTACTCCAATTCCTCTACCTTTCCATATGAATTTTAGAATAATCTTATCTGTGTGTAAAAAATGTCTTGGTCTTGGTCTTGGTGGGATTTTTATAGGAATTGCATTAAACCTAGATTTTAATTTGGGAAGAACTGATCAACATCTTTACTATGTTGAGTCTTCCAATCCACGAACATGGTGTGTCTCTCCACTTACTTAGATCTTTGATTTCTTTTATTGGAGTTGTGTAGTTCTCGGCATACAAATCCTGCGTGTGGTTTGTTAGATTTACACTTAAGTACTTTTTAAAGTGATTGTAAATACTCAAATATTGTAAAAAATATTGTATTTTTAATTTCCATGTGTTCATTGCTAATCTATAGAAATAGGATTGATTTTTGTATGTTTTTCTTATATACTTTGACTTTGCTGAATTCAGTAATTCCTTCTAGGAGGTTTTTGGCTCTCTTTTTTTGGTGGATCCCTTGGGATTGTCTACACATACAATCATATCATCTGAAAATAGGGACAGGTTTATTTTGTCCTTTCCTACCTGTATGCTTTTAAATTTCCTTTTCTTGCCTTATTGCATTGCCTAGAACTTCCAGTACTATGTTGAGTGAGAGTAGTGAGAGCAGACATTCTTGCCTAGTTCTTGGTCTTAGGGGGGAAGTATTCAGTCCTTCACCATTATGTATAATTTTAGCTTTAGGGTTTTTGTAGATACTCTTTATCAAGTGGAGGGATTGTCCCTGCGTGCCTATTTTTCTGAGAGTTTTTGTTTTGTTTTGTTTTAACCCAGAGTTTCACTGGGTGTTGAATTTTGTCAAATGTTTTTTCTGCACCAGTTAATATGACTGTGTGACTTCTGTTTTTTAGTCTGTTCATATGATGGATTGTATTGATTGGATTTCAAATATTGAATTGATCTTTCATCCCTAGAATAAATTCCACTTTGTCATGGTGAATATTTCTTTTTATATATTGCCGAATTGTATTTGCTAATATTTTGTTAATGAACTTTGCACCTGTTCATGAGGCATAGTGGTCTGGATATTTATTTTTTTGGGGACTGTCTTTGGTTTTGGTATAGGGCAGTACTAGCTTTATAAATGAACTGGGAAATGGTTCCTCTTCTTTCCATTTTTCTGGGTCATGTTGTATAAAATTCATACTAATTCTTCTTTAAAAGTGTGGTAGAATTCTCTAGGGAAACCATGTGGGCCTGGAGATCTTTTCCTTCCTGAAGAACACTGCTGCTTCTTTCTACCTGCATGGTTTTTGAAGAGAAATTTGCTGTCATTTGAATTGTTTTCCCCTATAGATATGTGTTGTTTTCCTGTGACTGCTTTAAATATTTTTATTTGTCTTTAGTTTTCAGAAGTTTAATGATGAAGTGTCTTGCCTTGAATTTGGAGGGGGGTATCTTGTTTGGAGTTTGCTCATCTTCTTTAATCTGTAGGTTTATGTGTCTTGTCCAATTTGGGAAGTTTTCAGCCATTATTTCTCTGAGTACCTTTACTGCCCTCCTTCTCCTCTCCTAGGACTCCTGTGACACAAATGTTAGACCTTTTGTTATAGTTACACAGATCCCTAACTCTGTTCATTTTTTTCACATCTTTTTTTCTTTGAGTTGTCAGATTGGGTAATTTCTGCTGTTTTACCTTCCAGTTCACTGGTTCTCTCCTCTGTCTGCTCCATTCTGCTGTGGAGCCCATCCACTGAGTTTTATATTTCAGTTATTGTATTTTTCAGTTCTTAGATTTCCATCTGATTCTTCTTTATAGCATTTATTTATTTATTTATTTATTTATTTATTATTTATTTATTTATTTATTTATTTATTTATTTTGGTGAAGCTTTCTATGTTTTCATTTGTTTTAAGTGTGTTTGTAATTATTTGTTGAAGCATTTTGTCATGGCTGCTTTAAAATCTTTGTTAGATCCTTCTAACATCTTTGTCTTCTTGCTGTCAGCCTCTATTTATTGGTCTTTTCATTCATAGTGAGATCTTCCTGGTTCTTGGTATTGAGATAGAGGAACTGAAGGGACCCCATTAAAAAAAAAAAAAAGGTGTTTTTAATTTTGCTCCTTTTCCTGCTCCTATTCTTGCTAGGACCTGTACCCCGCCTGATACAAGCTTTACAGAACAGATAATGTATGTTCTCCTTGTAAAGGTCAAGGAATTAATGATTTCTGTGGAGTCTTCCAGCACAATTGATAACATCAAAGGAGTTACTGGGTAAAGTTGCCATGAAGGTTTTCCAAGACTGACTCATCAAGACGTGGCTTATGGAGAACACCTCAAAACTTATCTTTGGGGGCGCCTGGGTGGCTCAGTCATTAAGCATCTGCCTTCGGCTCAGGTCATGATCCCATGAGCCCCACATTGGGCTTCCTGTTCGGCAGAGAGCCTGCTTCTCCCTCTCCCTCTGCCTGCCACTCTGCCTACTTGTGCTCTCTCTCTCTGTCAAATAAATAAATAAATAAAATCTTAAAAAACAAACCCAAAAAACCCCCAAAACTTATCTTTGTTCCTGGATTACTGACTGAGAGGACACGTGCCCCAGACCACTATCCTCAATAGAAAGACTCACTCTTCTTTCCTTTCTGAGTCTCCCAGACACTCTGTCTGTATCTACACTCTCTCTACAACTTTAAAAGACTCTGTTCTCATTTTCTCTTGGCTCACGTTTGATTTTGAGCCTGTGCGAAGCCAAGGACCCTCTTGGCTGGTCCTGCAGACCCCCTCTGGGTCCTCAGACCCAGCCAGCCTGCATCAGTATGATGAGTGATTTTCAAATGGAAATTTTCTGATTATGTTACGGGACACTAGGTCCTATTTAAATCTATCTTAGCTGGTTTTCTCTGACACCCCTCTGGCAGGGAAAGGGGGGCACTGCCTCAGTATTCCAGGTGAAGGTAGAAGTCCAGGTTTCTCCTTCCACCTCACTGACACCCCAGCAGGGGCTCCTGTGACTGCTGGGTGGGTCAGAGTTTTGGCTCCCCTGTGGCCTCTACTAACACATCGTGGTCAGGGAGAGCACTTGTTCCTGGCTGGGAGGAAAGTCAACCCCCCCCTACTTGGCCTTCTCTGACACCAATCAGGTGAGGTGGGATGTCTGGTGGTGTGAGTGGGGGTGGGGCTGCATCTTTTCTGTGTTGTCTGGCCGGGGTATTTATTGTCTAAAAGTCTCCTGTCTTGGGGCGCCTGAGCGGCTCAGTCGGCTAAGTCTCTGCCTTGGGCTCAAGTCATGATCCTGGAGTCCCAGGATTGAGCCCCATGGTGGGCTCCCTGCTCAGCAGGGAGTCTGCTTCTCCCCCTGACCCGCCCCCTGTCGTGCTCTCTCTCAAATAAGTAAATAAAATCTTAAAAAAATAATTCAAAAGTTCCCTGTCTTGCCAGGCTGTCCTTTTCCTGGGGCTTTCGCTAGAAAGACAGTCTTTTTCAGGGGCTTTTTTTTTTTTTTTTTTTGCTTACATTCACTGCCATTTCCAGATTGCACTCTCTTCCAGCCCCCAGTCTGTGACAGTGAGACAAAAAGAAAACCCAGGACACGCACCTCCCTGTTACTCCTTGGGTTCCGAGGTGCCCAGCCTGTCTGCTTTCTTTTCTCTACCTTTCAGAGTCCTTTTGTATATTGTTATAAAACGAAATCACAGAGCCAAAATGGCGTCACTACATTAAGCCCCACCAAGAATACCTAACCTAATTGCAGTTTCCGCCTCTCCCAAGAGTAGAATTTTAAACCCATCCATCTGGAATTTTCTGGTCAGCACTAGTGAGGTAATCTGCTTGAGAAGACCCCCTGCCTTCCCCTAAGAGAAGGTGACCTTGCCTGAAACAATCTTTTGCTAATAACATCCTGTCCCACCCATTGCCGCCTATAAAAAGCCTTCCATTTTGTGCAACTCCTTGGACGATCCTTCTATTTGTTATGGTGGAATTGTTGAATAAAGCCAATTAGATATTTCAAACCTATTTAGTTGAATTTTTTTCTTTGACAGTCGCTAATGTCCACGATTTCTTGTATTTTGCACAGGAATAGGAAGAAGCATATCTACTGATTTTCCTGCAAGTAAAAATCCCTTAAGCAAATGATAAAGAGGTGTAATTTACCTGCAGTGCGGTAGACCCGTCTTCACAGACACATACGCCCGCTCACCACCACCTAGATGACACATTTCTAGCAGCCCAGCTGGCTCCCAGGTCCTGGGAAGGACTCATTGTGATTTAAATACCCTGGGCTGGCTGGGATAGAGGGTGGATTGGTGAGAGGCAGGGAGGGAATGGGCTTCTCAGCCAGTCATCTGTTCTCAGTGGCCCCTGTGGGTGNAGCAAATGATAAAGAGGTGTAATTTACCTGCAGTGCGGTAGACCCGTCTTCACAGACACATACGCCCGCTCACCACCACCTAGATGACACATTTCTAGCAGCCCAGCTGGCTCCCAGGTCCTGGGAAGGACTCATTGTGATTTAAATACCCTGGGCTGGCTGGGATAGAGGGTGGATTGGTGAGAGGCAGGGAGGGAATGGGCTTCTCAGCCAGTCATCTGTTCTCAGTGGCCCCTGTGGGTGGGTGCCTGGGCTCTGTGGATCGCTCCCAGGTCTGCTCAGGGCTCTCAGCTGACCGCGTCCCCTCCTCTCAGCACTAGGACATCAGTTGGGATGCAGCGGCCTGGGTTGTCTCATCAGGGCGGAGAACTGCCCTTTTGCCCCCAGACTCATGGTCGGAAAGCAGGGGAGGATGGCAGCTGGGGCGATGTGGGCTTGCCCCTCAGGCTGATTAACACCTAGCATTGCTTGAGCACCAACTGCATGCTAGGCTGTCTGCAAGAACTCTGCACAGGAGCAATGATTATCTTCAGTTTCACTGACCAGAAACTGAACTTGAGTGAAGGGAGTGACTTGGCCCAGGGAACTGGGTGGAACCAGCATTTGAACTGAGGCCTGCTTGATGCCAAAGCCTGGGTGCTACCCACTGTCCCCCACAACCTTGCTGGTCTGGTCCAGCTGAAGGAAGGTTTAGGCCAGCTGGCCCCTGGGAGCTCTATACGCAGAGGTCTGGACCACAGCCGGCCCCCAGCTCTGTTCAGTCTGGCTGTCTGCCCAGGTCCAGCTGCAAGGCGCTGGGGGACATGGGTCCAGCTGGGCAGAGTCTGTGATGGGAAGTTTGCTTCTCAGGGGCCAGCTGGCTACGACTCTCAGCTTCTTGGCTGACGGCCTGGACGCTGCAGACCTGGGTAGGCGGCATGGGAGTCGGAAAGGGGGTGGTGCAGGGGAGCGGAGGGTCTGGAGCCAAGTCTAGAATCAGATTTGGGGGGATGATGATGCATGAGGGTGGGCCGGCTGCCAGCAGCCCAGGACTCCTGCCAGCCAGCATGAACCTCCAGAAAGGGGCTTGTGGGGCTTCCAGAAGCCCCAGTGATCACCACTATTGCCTCCTTCTTCCTCTTCTGCTGTCCCCCACATTGGTTAGTGGTCCCCCCTGTACATCCTGCTTGACCCTGCCCTTGCAGCACACCTTCCTATCTCTTAATATTTGAATTTTGGCTTCTCTCCTCTTTCATTACACTCAGGAGATGGCTGTTGCCCCCCGCCCCCCAGGCCTGACCATTTCAGCTGCTGAAACTTCAGTGAAGGAATGGATGTGAAGGCTGAGGAAGTCATTTAACCCCTCAAGTCTCAGTTTCCTCATCTGTACAATGGGGCAAGGGTTAATTCTCATATCAGGGCATCGTGAGGGTTAACAAGCCCCAGGGCACCTTGTGCCACTCCTCCCAACCCCCACAGACTGGCCCCCGGCTCCTCTCCCCTTCTGATCTCCCACGCCAACCACCAGAGTGAGCATCCAAATGGCCTACTGAAAACTCCACTTTTCTGGTTCCCAGTTTTATTTTTAGGGGACAGAGTCTAGTTTTCTTAGCCTGATAGCCAGGGCCTTTCTAGCTCCCGCCAGCCCCTCTAAGCATCTCTCCTCAGCCTCTCCATCTTCACATGCTAGTCACCCACTTGGGGTCTCTTGTGAGCTGAATCATGTGCCCTCAAAATTCCTATGTTGAAGTCTTAACCCCCAGGATCTCAGAAGGTGACTGGAGATGGAGCCTTTTTTATGTTGATGGTCTTTTAAAAATAATTTTCAACCTTTTTTTTTTAACTGTAATACACCTTTTTATTTATTTTTTTTTAAGTTTATTTACTTAAGTGATCTCTACACCCAACGTGGGGCTCGAACTCACAACCCTGAGACCAAGAGTTGCATGCTCTTCTGACTGAGCCAGTCAGAGGCCCCAGAAATAGAGCCTTTAAATAGGTAATTAGGGTAAAATGAAGTCATTGGGATGAGTGAGTCCTAATCCAATGACTGGTGTCCTTACATGAAGAGGAGACCGGGACACAAACACTCACAGGAGGCAGACACGTGAGGTTGACCCAAGGAGAAGGCAGCCATCTACAGGTCAAGGAGAGAGGCCTCAGAAGAAACCAACCCCGCTGATATCTTGATCTTGGACTTCTTCTAGCCCGCAGAGCTAGAATTTTTTGACAGAAAATTAATTTCCGTTGTTTAATCCCCACCACCTTTTGTGGTCCTTTGCTATGGCAGCCCCATCCGATTCACACAGAACCCATCACAGCCCCGTTACCAGGGGCCTCCCATTTAGACCGCATGACTTCTTTGTTGTTCAAGGCATCCCTTGTAAAATTTAAAAATATGTCTCAGCTTCCACAACCCTGTATTGGCATGACGTCATTTGTTCATATGCCAGAAACCCCCCGAAACCAGAAAGTGGCAGGGGCCTCCCGATCTTTGCGAGATTCCTCCCTCTGCCTGCAGCGCCCCTGTCCCTTCTCACCTAGTCTTCTCTTCTCCTGAAGTCCGTGGGAAGTGCTGTTCCTTGCAGGTCCTTCCCTGCCCACTGCCCACGTGGCGGGGGTCTCAGGGGTTGCTGCCAGCTGTGCTGATGGGCAGCCAGGGTGAGCCCCTGAGGCTGGGCTCCATCTGCTGCAGGCGAGGGTAGGTGCCACGTACCCCTCCTATCTCTCATATGAGAAAATCAGCAGGGTGTGAGGGGCTGAGAGGGAGAGAGACAATCTCAAGCAGGCTCCATGCCCAGCGCAGAGCCCGGATGTGAGGCTCGATCTTGCGACCTTGAGATCGTGACCTGAGCTGAGGTCAAGAGTCCCACGCTCCACCGACTGAGCCACCCCGGCGCCCCAGTAAGACCTTGGATCCTAATCAGGAATGGACTCAGTCCAAGGGACAGGCCTCTGGGTGCCCAGCAAGCAGTAACAGCTTCGCCTAAGTAACCCTGGGTAATGTTTAGTTATATAATCATCAACTATCTATTTATAACTGGATATTTAGGAGGCTTTCAATCTTCCCCTTTAAAAGGAAAAAGAAAAAAAAAAAAAAAACAATGACCCCGTGCGTGTCAACAAGGCAGATGGATAACCTCAAAATCCTGGAGCGAACTCGAAACGCTGCGTAGACCACAGAAGCGTCTTTCAACACGTGCAGCTGCAGTTGGCCAAGATCAAAACGTGTGATGAGGCGCCGTGTTGGTCAGGACCTCCCGAGGTCACATGACGCAGGTGGGACGTGGTATCAGAACAGGAACGATCATCAGAGCACTGCAGGTGGCAGCCAAACGTTCGCGATAGGCTCTTGAGCTCTGTCACCAGGGCACGGGGTGGGTGGGGGACTAGCTACGTCTTCAAAGATGCACAAGAGATGTGGCTATCCAGAACCGTAACCAGTCTCCTCTAGGGGACAGACTAGGCAAAGTAACGGCTCAGGGACACAGATCTGATCACGGGCTACCTGCGACAAATCATCCTGGTTCCCATTGTCATGCAGGTAGGTCGTCTCCATGGCCCTCGACCATCGGTGCTCTGCTGACTGCACTCTGGGCGCCCTTGCCCTGCGTCGACTGTGCCTCCAGCACCCATGCTGTGCCATACGCTTTGCACATGGCCTGAAATCCCCTCACTCCCCATTATCTGGCATGGGGTTCACAGCCACTCTCCCTGCAACCGCAAGCCTCAGTGGCTTCCAAGTCTGGGAGAGGGGCTTCCACAGGGGCTTCTGTACCAGCCCTGGCCCACAGAGAGGCAGCTGCCTGTCTCCTGGTTTGAGCTCCTGGGGGACAGGGACCCCATCTGTTACTTGTAGCCCCTGCATCCAGCCTCATGCTTGTTTGGCACATAGGAGGCCGTTTCTAACTTTGAGAAGCAAAGGGGAGGTGAGGGAAAGATGGGGAAAGTTCCTGCAGGAAGTCTGAGCCAACCTGGACCTGGGTGACAATGGTGAGGGTGTCCCAGGCAGGGGAATGGAGAGACCCTCTGGACACCCTAAAGCACACGGAACCTGGGGGGCGGGTTGAAGGGGTGACACAGGCCTGGGAGTCAGGGAGCCCGGTTCCTCCTCCAGGCCTGGCACTGGAAGGTCCCCTCAGCTTTCTAAACCTCAGTTTCCCCATCCAGAAAGTGGGGCTAATGATCTCTGTGTTGCGGTGGGAATCAGCAGAGGCGGTTCACGTGGCAACCTGCTGCAGATCCGAAGCTGCTAAGCAAACATTGGATCGTTTTTTGTTTTTGTTTTTGTTTTTGTTTTTATTATTATGAAAGGCACTTGAGGAAGCCTGGGATCAAACTGATGATGGGGGCTTTGAGAAGGAGGCTGGGGAGCTCAGACTTTCCTCTAGCTGCTGACAGAAGGTTCCAGAAGCTGGCAAGCAGAAGAAGGCTGCAGCCAGGGCATCTGGACTGTCTCCTGCCCAGCTATCGGGTTCAGGAAGCGGCCTTGGTGTCCCTCCCTGCTGACTGCCCCCCCCCCCGCAGCTCTGAACACAAAGATGGAAGCTAGATACCACTTGTAACCATGGCCATCCGTGGGATGGGGAACTTGTGGCCTCCCAAGCGAGGTGGCAGCAGCCTCCCCCCATGTCATCAGGGTCTCGGGCAGCTGGGCTGCGGCCTGGAACGGGTCTTGCAACCCAAGGGGAGGTCTCAGGGCAGGGCTGGGGCCACCTGTGCTGAAAGGGGACTGATGGACCCCGGGAGAGACAGTGCATTTAGTGGATACCTTGTTTTCTCTCCACAAAGGCAGGAATTCCGCCCTCTTGATCTTTATTCAAAACTTAAAGATGCCAGCCAAGTGTGGCAGGTGCTGGGGGACCTGGCACCTCCTTCCAGCTCTGCTGTCTCTGGTCTGGCTCTGGTCCCACTGCTGTCCTTCAGCTGAAGGAGTCCTGCCCCCTGGGCCCGGCTCCTGGGCCGGGTCTCTGATGCTCACACAAGGGGGCCTGGCACGGAGGCACCTTGGTGAGGGCCAGGGTGAGAGCAAGGGCAGCTGCTGGGCCCCTTCGGGCATAGGGAGCACATTCTGCCGTACCTTGAGGGCCCGTACCTGTGTTGGCATGGGCACCAGAGCAGCTGTGGCTCCCACAGCACTTGCCCTGCCCAGCTCACCGCGCCCGACAGCACCCAGGGGCTGCTGGCCTGACAGGATAGGGGGCTCCTGAGCCCCGCAAGAGAGCCGTGTGGGGCCGGGCATGAGGGATGATGCCAAAGGCTGGGAGGGTTACCTGCCCCTGGGTGTGGCCCCCGTTCCCCTTGCTTCTCCTCGCTTCACGAGCTACATAAGGGAGGCTCTTTATCTTGAACCTCAGGGTCTTTGCACGTGCTGCTGTCCCTGCCAGAAATGTTGTCATCCCACGCCCACAGCTTTGCTGGCCAACTCGTGTTCATCCTTCAGGCTTAGCCTGGGCATTGCCTTGTGCAAGATGTCTTCCCAGATGTCCAGATCCGCGTGAGCTGTGGTCCTCCCGCCTCACCCCTCCCTCACCCTCAGCAGAGAGCTTATCACCCAGGACTTGTCTGATGACCTTTCTGCTTCACCCACCAGACAAGAAGCACCATGATGGTTCATCAGTATACTCCCAGGGCCAGCACGATGCCTGGCACACAGTGCCTGATATATTTCTTCAATATGGGTGTATAGGTGTAAGAATGGATGATTGGATGGACAGACACAGGCTGAGTGATGGCTGGAAGAATGGATGGATGGGAGGGGTGGGGGGTGGATG
>NC_048234.1:11214547-11221258 GCF_002007445.2 Ailuropoda melanoleuca | reverse complement strand
TGCGGGAGTGGGTAAGCGGATGGAGGAAATCATGCATACGCCCATGGGTGGGAAGATGTATGGATGAGTATCGGGAATGGATGGATGAAAGAATGCAGAAAATGAATTGTGCATCCATGGAAGAATTGATGACAGATAATGCATGAGCGGGTAGTCGACCGGGTAGATGGGTATATAAGTGGAAAATGAGAGGGTAGATAATTAATGCATGCATAATGGGTGTTTGGAGGAATGGAGAATGGTGGGGTGGGTGGACAGGGCAGNTTTCCATATAGAATAATGCATGATCTCTTCCTCATTCAACACAAAACTCGATTCCACATGGATTTAATGCAAATTCAAAAAATTACTAAAGAACACATATGTAAATATCTTATGAACTTGATAGAGGAAATTTTTTTTAAACAAAGAGTGAGACAGGGGCGCCTGGGTGGCACAGCGGTTAAGCGTCTGCCTTCGGCTCAGGGCGTGATCCCGGTGTTATGGGATCGAGCCCCACATCAGGCTCCTCCGCTATGAGCCTGCTTCTTCCTCTCCCACTCCCCCTGCTTGTGTTCCCTCTCTCGCTGGCTGTCTCTCTCTCTTTCTCTGTCGAATAAATAAATAAAATCTTAAAAAAAAAAAAAAAAGGAAGTGCTGTCCGGCAGCTGCGTGGAGGCCAGGGGGTGGGGAGGGCTGGATCTTCCCAGACAAGGCACATCCCTGACATCTACACCAACAGCGCAGCAAAGGTGAGGGAGGGTGTGACGATCCCGCCATGGCCTGCACCTCACTGGCAGTGCTGGGGGCATCCAGGTGGTTCCTACGAGCAGCGAAGACGGAGAGCTGTCTAGGTGGCAAGGCCGGACTGGGAGGAACCCAGATCTTACCAGGGTCTACTGTGCCACGCTTCCTAGTGAATGCCGGCCTGCCCTGTGCCCTCTGGAAGCTCATGGCCGGGGAGGCAGGAGAGAAGCAGGATTCTCCCACAGAAGGGCCCTCTGGTCTCATTGAGCCCCCTTCCACGTACACATCAGGAAACTGAGGCCCAGAGAAGATCAGTGACTCGCCCAAGGTCACACAGCAAGCGGGGGTCAGAACCATCCACAACGAAGTTGTGTGATTCCGAATTCCAGTCTCCACCTGGACCAGGCCTGGGCCAATTTTTCTTTCCTTCTGGGGAGTCAGTGACAGCATACCGACACAGCAGGACCACAAACTGCTTTCCAGGCTGATTATAGCAGATGTGATTTCTGCCACCCAGAAAACCATAGCATGTAGTGGTCAAGAACTTGGGTGCGGGAGCCTGACTGTCGGGTTTGGATTCCAGCTCTGCCACGAATGGCAGTGTGACCTTGGACAAGTGACTTAACCTCTCTGGCCTGTTTCTTCACCTGTAAAATGGGAGTAATACTTCACTTCCCTCATAGGTTGTGTTACTCGGGGTAAGTTCACGCACATGGGATGTGGGGGACAACCCCCGCAGGCGGAAGCGTGTGGCTTGTGTGTGTGCCCATGGGAGTAAGTGTGAGCTCATGTGTGAGTGTGCACAAGTAGGAGGGCCCTGGCATGCATGCAGTGTGTTTGTGTTAAGGAGCGAGCGTACGAGTGTGTGGGCGTGCATGTATGGTCGTGAGACGAAGCACACGTCTGTGACCGTGTGCACACGTGCGTGAGTGCTGGGGGATCTATGCACACAAGGGACAGTATGCGTGTGTGGGTAAGTAGGACTGTGTGGACCGTGTATGCGTGCGAATTTACATGGAAGGGCATGATAGCGGGTGAGTGTGTGTGTGTGTGTGAGTGTGTGTGTGTGGCAGATCCCGCCTGCATCAGGGGACCCAGACGCCTTCCCAATCAGGGGCCCAGTCTTGGAGACTGCATTTTGGGCTCCTGGGTTTTCCGGAAGTGACTCTACCTTCTCCCCTCTTCCCAGGCCGGAAGCTGGAGCCAGAGGTCAGGAGGTCAGCGGCCTGAGGCACCCTTCTGGGCGCCCCTCAGGGCTACGGGGGGGGGGGCGCACAGAGAGGGAGGGCCATGATGTTTGGGGGGGGAATGAATGAACAAACTCACTCCCTCTCCACAGTGCAAGCTCCTGAAACCCAGGACCACCCCCTCACCCCAGCCCCTCCCCGTGGGCCATACTCGCTCTGATGTCACCACTCTGCTCCCAGGAGCACCCCGGAGGCCCGTCTACCTTGGAGGGCCAGGCCTGGCTCCGTGTGACCTTTCCTGACCCTGTGGGTCCCTGGGGTGGGCTGGGGGCCCTGTGGGGGACCCACATGGTATCGTCACCTGCTAGAAAGCAAGGGGCGAGGCAGAGCAGAGTTTCCTCCTTTCCTTTCCAGACGCCGTGGTCCCTGCTCAGGCACCTGCTACTCTCCCCTCCGGGACAGGGCTGACCTGCAATGCCCGGGAACTTTGACCTTGGGAAAATCTCCCTCCAGGGCAGAGCAGACGCCCAAACCAGTGTTGCCCACACCCACACCGAACTGACGCGTGGGGGGGGCGTGGCTGGGGGGGGTGAATTATTTACTTATTTATTTGAGAGAGAGAGAGAGAGAGAGAGAGTGTAAGGAGGACAGGCAGAGGGAGAAGGGGAAGCAGACTCCCGGCTGAGCAGGGAGCCCGACTCAGGGCCTGATCCCAGGACCCCAAGATCATGACCTGAGCCGAAGGCAGGTGCATCTCAGACTGAGCCACCCAGGTGTCCCCTGCCCTGAATTTTTTTAAAAGAGGATTTGTATAATCTTTTTACAGTTGAATTTGGTAAGAACACATGACTTGTTGTGTAAGAACACGTGACGATGATCCCGGACCCTAGCTCGGGGCTCCGCACATAGCGGGTGTTCAGAACACATTGGTCAACTCAGTGGTGTTCAGGGTTTGAATCTGACTTCACAGAGGATACTCCAAGTTGAATTTACGGGTTGACATCATGTACAGGGTAGCGGGCGCCCAACTCAGCTTACGTTTGGGTTGACGTTTTCTCCTTGTAGTTTGCAGATTCTTGCATGAGAATCCCATCAGGTTTCAATGTTTCTCGGGAGACAGTAGAAACATTCACAGGCTTACAGAGCCTCGTGGATAGAATGGGGTCATCCACACCTAACCCCCCACAGCCGGTCTCCCTGGGCAAGGGGTGCCCCTCAGAGCCCCAGATAGCAGCAGGGGCCGCTAAGAGCAAAGGGCTGGGTTCCAGGCCTTTCTCCGGGAGGCGGAGGCTCTCAGCCCCAGGATAACGGTGTTTCCCGGGCCTGTCCCTCTGTAGGGCCGGTTCCCATGGGCCTCTCTCAGTGCCTGGAGGGGGTGGGGGTCCTAGCCTTTGTAGCGGGCCTCCCCGCCCACCTCCAGCCCCCTCCTTCAAATCCATCATCCACACAGCAAGCCCGAGGGACCAGCGCCGTCCCTTTTCCAGGTGTATTAGGGGAGGTCTCTCCTGGACTTCTCTAAGTGAAGACCCCCCCCCCCGCCCCGCCGCCCCTCTGCATCCTAGCACCTAGGGCTTAAGAATAACTTCCCCCGGGCAAGTGGCTTTCTGTCCATACTTGTGACCCCTCAGAGCTCAGAGCTGTGAAGGAAAGCACCCAGGGCCCCTGGCTCATAGAGGTCAGCTGGGAATCAAGCCCAGAGCAGTCTGGCTCCAGGGACCTGGCCACTCAGAACCCATCACAATCAGGGCCCTGACCATGAGCCACCTGATGGCAAGATGACGTCCGGTTGGGAAGGGGCAGGCAGGGAGGCTCTGGGAGGGGAGGACACAGGAGCTGGGCCAGCGAGGGTCTCTCAGGAGGGAGCAGGGAGAATACAGAGCCAAGGCGCAGAAGCAGAGAAGGGTGGGAGAGGGCAAAGCCTGGAGAGGAAGTTTCGGGCCCACAGATGCAGGCCAGGTCGTTTGGATTTTGATCTGATGGTCCTAGGGAGCCATGGCGGGTGTTGGAGCAGCATGTTTCAGCTGTGCTCAGGGGGGTGACGCTGGCCGTTCCCAGGACAGCAAATGGGAGAAGCCCAGTCAAGAGGCAGTTAGAAGGTCCAGACGTGACAGTCACAAGCTTGAAGCAGGGTGAAAGCCATGGGAAGGGGAAGACACCAGGGGACACACAGCCAATGTCAGAGACGTCGGGGGCGGGGGCTGGGGAAAGCTGCAGCTGGGACTGGGCACCAGTGAGACGAGCCTGGGCCACATGCAATGTGCTGGCATCCCCGGGACCCCACACAGAGTGGGTGCTCAGTAAAATGTTCCTCCAGTGAAGGAAGGCAGGCTCCCTGTCCCTGTTCAGCTCAGCTCGGGTGGTGCTGTCCCCCTTTTCCCACACCCCTCCTTTTGCACACCGTGCTCGGTGGCCCCGGAAGAACCCTGGCTGGGCCAGTAGGGGCAGTGCCTGCCCACGGCTCCATCTCCGCCATGCACCCTTATAGCTGCTCTCTCTCCATCCCTCCTCCCCCCTCCCTGTCCTTATCTTTCCCTTCCGTCTCCATGGCGACTCCCCACCTCGGCTCGCCTGCATCCCAGCCTCTGCCAGGGATTCTGGGCCCGGCTCCGTCCCTCCCTCCTCCAGAGCCCTGGTTCCCGCAGTCCTGTCTCCTCCCCCTGGGGTGAGTCCAGAGGCAGCCTCCTCTTTTCCGACTGTCACATCTATTTTCCAGCTCTGACGAGTCCCGGTCGGCTCCTCCGGGGGAGACCATCCCCCACCCCCCTACCCCCTCCACCTGCCACGGCTCCACCAGCCCTTCCAGGAGGAAAGCCATCCTTGCTGCCGCTGACCGGGTTTGTGCCTCGGGCCTCCTCTCTCTGCTTGCAGACCTCTCCCCACTCCCAGCGCCCCCCATGCCGAGGTCCGCCTTGTCAATCATCTCCTTTTGTCATCGGCTCGGCAAACAGGCAAGTCTTGGGTCCTGAGATCTGGGGGGGGAGGCTGGGTGGGGGTGGAAGGGGCCACCTGGGGACAAGGGCTGGGTCTGGAGAAGGGGGATGGAGGCACTGACACACAGGAGGAAGACCGAAATCTGGATTCTCTTCTAGATAATGTTTTATCCCCCCCCCAATTTTGTCTCCAAGGAGAGAAAACGGAGCTTCATGGGAAGCAGTCGCAACAGTTGGTAAGTGGCAGGGCCTGCCAGCTGGACTGTTCCAGGGCCTGCTCGCTCACTGTGGGGCCAGGAACGCGGACACTGTGGCCACCGGCCTCCTGCAGGCTGTCCTAGGGGAGGGCCCGAAGGTGGACCTGTGGGCCTGGGGAGGAAGGGTCAGGGAGAATCTGGTGGGTACTGCTTGGAGAGCAAATCCAGCTCCGAGCAGGAGCACGGCAGGAATCTTCTAAGAACCAGAGCCATCTGCCCCACCACCGGGAGACTCGCCCTCTCCTTGGGGTCCCACAGCGTCTGCAGATATCACTCCTGGAGGGTCCGGCTGGAGCCAGTAACTCCTGGTGGGAGCCCTTGCAGGGGAAGGCTGTGGGCGAGGGGTTTCGGGAGCATTTATGCCAGGCACCGGGCAGGGCGCCCTAACGGCCCCGTCACCTCTCCTCTTGCCGATTAGGAACCTGGGGCCCAGATCAGATCGTGCAGGAGCTCGCCCATGGCTGCACGGTGGCGGTGGCCTTGGGGCAGGGTTAGGACTCCATCCAGGCTCCTCCCTGCTGGGAGCACTGTGCCCACGGCTCTGCTGCCTGTCCCCGCCCCCCCGCCAGGTCCCACACGCCATTCCCCAAGTTGGAGCTGGGCCTGGGGTCCCGGCCCGCAGCGCCCCGGGAGCTGCCCGCCTGCTCCATCTGCCTGGAGAGGCTGCGGGAGCCCATCTCGCTGGACTGCGGCCATGACTTCTGCACCCGCTGCTTCAGCACACACCGCGTCCCCGGCTGCGAGCCGCCCTGCTGCCCCGAGTGCCGGAAGATCTGCAAGCAGAAGAGGGGCCTCCGCAGTCTGGGGGAGAAGATGAAGCTCCTGCCGCAGAGGCCCCTGCCCGCCGTGCTGCAGGTCCGGGGACCAGGCCTCGGCGCGGGGCGCGGGGTTCGGAGGGACCCGGGTCCGATCCTCAAGGGGTCCAGCGGCGTTGGCTCTGTTCTGGGAGCCAGGGTGGGGAAACTCCGGAGTCTGTGCCCACGGCTCTGCTGCCTGTCCCCGCCCCCCCGCCAGGTCCCACACGCCATTCCCCAAGTTGGAGCTGGGCCTGGGGTCCCGGCCCGCAGCGCCCCGGGAGCTGCCCGCCTGCTCCATCTGCCTGGAGAGGCTGCGGGAGCCCATCTCGCTGGACTGCGGCCATGACTTCTGCACCCGCTGCTTCAGCACACACCGCGTCCCCGGCTGCGAGCCGCCCTGCTGCCCCGAGTGCCGGAAGATCTGCAAGCAGAAGAGGGGCCTCCGCAGTCTGGGGGAGAAGATGAAGCTCCTGCCGCAGAGGCCCCTGCCCGCCGTGCTGCAGGTCCGGGGACCAGGCCTCGGCACGGGGCGCAGGGTCGGAGGGACCCGGGTCCGATCCTCAAGGGGTCCAGCAGCGTTGGCTCTGTTCTAGGAGCCAGGGTGGGGAAACTCCGGAGTCTGGGGTGGGACACCTTGCACACGTGAGGGGCCACCGGCTGCTCAGGGAGCCTTCCTTCTCCTGGCGCAGGAGACCTGTGCCGTGAGGGCCGAGCCCCTGCTGCTGGTACGCATCAATGCCTCTGGCGGCCTCATCCTGAGGATGGGGGCCATCAACCGCTGCCTGAAGCACCCCCTGGCCAGGGACACCCCCGT
>NC_048234.1:11195334-11214447 GCF_002007445.2 Ailuropoda melanoleuca | reverse complement strand
CCCTTGGTTCATCTCCCCACCCCATCCCCACCCCATCCCCACCCCCTGTACAGGTGGCCGTGTTCCTGGTGGACACAGGGGACGCCATGAGCCCCGAGCTGAGCAGAGAAACCAGGACCAAGCTCTGCGCCCTGACCACGATGCTGAGCTCCTACCAGGTGGGGGCGCTGTGATCTGCCGCCCCGCCCCATTGCCCGGCTCCGCAGCTTTCTCCAGGACTGGGACGTCTCAGCCGGGGCTGGTTGGGGCTGGTCCTGGGAGTGCTTACCCTGAACCCGCAGACTTCTGTGTCTGGGGTCCCCACAGGTTCTGGGGTTGCCCCTGCAAGGGAGGGATGCCCCCAGCCGGTGAAGGTGGGAACATGGTTTTTTCGAAAGGGAAGTCGCAGGGCCCTGCGAGCCACTGAAAGTCAGCTAGGACCATTCCCGGGCCTGCCTTTCATCCCTTAAGGCCCGCCCAGGCCCTGCAGGCTGCGGAGGTCCCACGGCAAGTGCCTCCGGGGTCCCGGCCCCATAGTCGGCCTGCGAACTCCTTCCTCACCGGGGTCTTCCCAGTATCTCTTTGCCTTTGCAGACCCTCTTCCACCTTGTTCTCCTTGGTTCCAGATCCTCAACACCTCCCCGGAGCTGAAGGATACAGACCTGGAATACCTGGAGGTGAGGAGAAAATTTGGTCCTGGGGTGCCACCGTGTTCCTGCCCTGACCGTAAGGCCAGGGGACTGGACCGGTCGTAATGGGGTGCCTTCCAGTTCTGGCCTAGGAGTTCATGACCTGGAGCTGGGCCAGTGGGTTTGAGGGCAGAGGGCAAAGCAGGAGAGGCCTGGCTGGGAGAGGCAAGAGAGTCCCGGAGCTGGAAGTGTGGGGGATGGGGAGGTTGGGCGCCCCCCCACACACACACCGTGGGCCCGGGGGGGAGGGAGCCAGGGTCCTTGGGGTGACCCAGCCGTGATCCCTGGTGCCTCACCCCCAGATGTTTGTCCACGTGGCCGAGGTGATGGGCAGGCATTATGGGATGGTGCCAATCCAGGTGAGACACCCATTTCTGGACCTGTCACCCCAGACCCTAACACCCCCCGGTTGCTGGTGTCAGGACTCCTTCTCTTCCAGCACCTAGATCTCTTAGTTCATGACTCATCCCACTCCAGCAAGGCAGGACTGGGCCGCATGGGTGACATCATCCAGGTGAGGGGTGCCAAAGGAGGGCATGGACCAGGGGTGGGGGCAAGTGGGCAGAAGGGGAGGGGAGGCGGGAGGGGGTCTGCAGGTGAGCCAAGAACGGGAGACTGGTCCTAGCTCAGAGGTCTCCCCATCCGTCTCTCAGAAATCCTCCGGCAAATACCCCAAGGTTCAGGAGCTGCTCCAAGGGAGGCGGGCGCGCTGTTACCTCCTGCCCGCTCCGGGGCGGCGGTGGGCAAGCAAAGGCCACGGAAGCCCCGGCGGTGAGTGTCCCCGGGAGCAAGGCCTCCCCAGCTTGCCCTCCTCCTGGCCCCGCCCTGGCCCCAGAGAGCTGCCCCCTGCCTCTGACACCCTTTCTCCTCCCAAAGCCCGGTCCTGCTCAGCCCCCGGTCTCCTCAGCATGAGGAATCTCTTCCTCAGACACAGATGACGATTTCGGCCACCTTTGTGCCTACGTGGCCGATGTGCTGAGCGCCGCCCCCCAGCACGCCAAGAGCCGCTGCCAGGGGTACTGGAGCGAGGGCCGCCCCGTGGCCAGGGGGGACAGACGCCTGCTCACGGGGCAGCAGCTAGCTCAGGAAATCAAGGTGCGCCCCCCAGCCCACCCGGACCCCCGCCCCAGGCCGCCGAGGGCCCACGGACCCCCTGACCCCTCCCCTGATGTCTCCGCAGAACCTCTCGGGCTGGATGGGGAGGACGGGGCCCGGGTTCGCCTCCGCGGATGAGGTACTGTGGGGGGCCCCCGGAGGGTCTGGGGGGCCGGGTCGGTGGGCCCTGGGATGGGAGGAGGGAGGCAGCCTGGCTTTGCCGTGGACAGATGGCCGCGCAGCTGCACGACCTCAGGACGGTGGACGCCGCCAAGAAGGAGTTCGAGGAGTACGTGCGGCAGCAGGTGAGCCGCGGCCCCGCGCGGGAAGCCAGGCCTCGGGCTACCGGGCGGGCGGTCAGCGTGCCTTCCTTTCTCCCCGCCGCAGGACGTGGCCACCAAGCGCATCTTCTCGGCGCTGCGGGTGCTGCCCGACACCATGCGCAACCTCCTGGCTAGCCAGAAGGATGCCATCCTGGCCCGCCACGGGGCCGCCCTACTGTGCAAGGGCCGAGAGCAGACCCTGGAGGCCCTGGAGGCCGAGCTGCAGGCTGAGGCCAAGGTCTTCATGGACTCCTACACCATGCGCTTCTGTGGCCACCTGGCCGCCGTGGGGGGCGCCGTCGGGGCCGGGCTCATGGGCCTGGCAGGCGGCGTGGTGGGTGCGGGCATGGCAGCGGCCGCGCTGGCTGCAGAGGCCGGGATGGTGGCGGCTGGAGCTGCCGTGGGGGCCACGGGGGCTGCCGTGGTCGGGGGCGGCGTGGGCGCTGGCTTGGCTGCCACTGTGGGCTGCATGGAGAAGGAGGAGGACGACAGGGTGCAGGAAGGGGACCGGGAGCCCCTGCTGCAGGAAGAGTGAAGGCGCCCAGGAGACCCAAGGGAGGAAGTGATGCTAGGTGGGAGGGAAGGAGGTGAGGGAGGGGAGGGGTTGGGGGTGGTGCCGCACTGCCCCCGTGGAATGCCCAGCGTCTGGGTGGCTGGCTGAGCTGGACCGTCGAGGTGGTTCCAGGATCCTGGAGAGGCCGCCTGGGGTCAGGAGGCCGTGTCTGGGGGCAGCAAATAGAGCATAGGGCCTGTTTCTGGTGGCAGACCATTGCTAACCTGCCGTGGTTCCCAGGTCCACTTGACCCCAGTGTCTCCCACCAAGAGTGAGGCTCCACCCTCCCCACCCTGGCTTGTTTCCCTGATGACCCCAGATTGTAGGAAGGCTGAGCAGGTGCCATTCTGGAAGTCTCCCTTGGGTAGAGAGGATCTATACCTTCACAGATGGGAGAAGGCCCAGGTTGAGTGACCTTGGTGCTCAGGATCGGGGAGCACAAAGGAGGGGTGGGGGGGAGAGAAAGAAGGAGGGGGCCACCGGGCAAAACCAAAGGGTCCAGGTATGGCGCACAGTGGCCTAGACCCCGGAGTGGAGCCATTTGCCATGTCGACTCTTCCCCAAGCTGCCCTAGGAGGTTAAGGGTGGCCTCCGCCACCCACTGCAGCCCCAGGGAGGCCACGTGCGCACTTTGAATGGGAGTCTCCGCAGCTGTTCCCTCATGGTTGTGCCCTTTGTCGAGCCTGCTCAGACAGCAGAGTGCCCAGGTTCTTTCTGGAATGCTGTCCCAGCAATAGGTTAGATGCCAAAGAAAAATGCCAGTAATTGCATTCTGAGCTAAACCAGGCAGTGCCCCTAAGTCTAGGGAAGTCCTGCAGGGGACAGCAAAGGGACCACTTTCCACCCCGGCCACCAGCACGCCCTCTTTCCCGAACCCGTGTCTGCGGGAGAGCTGGGTGCAGCCCCCCATGGGAACCCAGAGGGCCCAGCACCCTTCCACAGGACAGGGAAGTCCTGCTGGAAAACTTCTAGGCTATTACCGTGTAAAGTATTCGTGGGCGCATTATATGAAAAATAAAATATGTGTGCTTGAACCTCAGCTTCCCAGTAAATTATTGAAACAGGACTTGAATTCAGCCCCCAGAGGACTTTGGGGCAGAGTGGGGGAGGTGAAGAAAGGCACTCCATCGTGGGGACCTGCGGACAGGAAGAGGGAGGCTGACATTCAAGAGACCTGAGAGGTGAGTGTCCGAGGCCCCACATGGGGGTTCAGGAGAGCTCAGGCCAAAGGCCAAGGGCACAGCCCCCCTTCCACTAGAACTAGGGGTCCTGCTCCCCTACTCTCTCCTGCCTCAGATGACCCTGCCAGCAGATTGTCACCTGGCATCTGTCCTGGCAGAAGGAGAGAGTGGAGGCAGAGCTGGGGAGTCCTTCCTAAAGCCTCGGAGGAAGGCGGTGCCCAGGCCCACCTCTGTGGGGGTCAGCCAGCCGGGCGTTCACCTGCTTCTCCTCTCCGCCTCAGCTCCCCATCTCAGACTTAGAGCGGTGGCCACTGTGTCCAAACTCTGCCTTTTACGGATGCAAACGCAGAGAGGGGAAGTCTTAGCTAATGCTCCCCAGCTGGCCTACGGCAGAAGCAAGAGAGCTCCAAACTCCTGATCCCCCAGCTGGTGTTCCCCACAGATGTCAGAAGAGAGATTTTTTAAAGTCAGATGTGCTGAAAGCAAAATGCTCCTCCTTGGTGATTTCTCCCCCACCACCTCCTGTTCAGCTCTGGGAAACAGTGTTGGGGGGACTGAGGGCAGAAGACATGGCCTGGGACACATGCCCAACAGTAGAACTTCACTTAGCAAGCTGGGGACAAAATAATGATGCAGAGAAATCCCAAAGCCTAGTCTGGGGACAGGTGGGATGAAGACAGAGGGCTGCGGATGATTCTAACTCTTGGAGACTGGGCCAGAGGTGAAGGAAGGGTCCAGACTTTGTCCGGGGTTTGCCGAGAAAGGCTCCCTGGAAGCATCGTTTGGGCCGTTCCATGGTCACGTGGTGGACACATGAGCTACAACACCTCCCAGACTCTGGGGCTGCCAGCCTTAGAATTTGGGGGGGGCTCCAAGGATTCCCTGAGGGAGGTTTTGTCTAGCTAGAATCCCACCTAATAGCACTGGAAGGAGCTGTCGTGGGTTACTTCACCCTGATCTTTGGATGGGAGTGAGCTGTCGGCCAAGTGGGGGAAGGGCTCTACAGAAACAAGATGAGTCATATTAAGTAGCNGTTTTGTCTAGCTAGAATCCCACCTAATAGCACTGGAAGGAGCTGTCGTGGGTTACTTCACCCTGATCTTTGAATGGGAGTGAGCTGTCGGCCAAGTGGGGGAAGGGCTCTACAGAAACAAGATGAGTCATATTAAGTAGCATTTGCCTTGCGCCTTTTAGTTTCAAAGCATCTTCCCAAACATCACCTTCCTTAAGTCTTGAAACCATCTCATGCAACTCTTAGGGCACCCATTTCCATGGAAGCTCAGAGATATGACTAGTCAAACGTAAGCCAAGACTTGAACCCAATGTTTCTGATGTCAGGTTCCTTGCTTAGGGGAGCCCTCACCCCACAAGTCTCCCCAGACCTCATGACCGGGCCACTGGGTCCCAAACCCAATTAGGGGGCTTCCTGGGTTTCCAACGTCAGTTCCGGAATTCACAAGAGCCCACGTGACTCTGTGCTCAAGGTCCCCGTGGGGTGCTGATGCCCCGCCGATTTCTCTTCTATGACCTGTTGAAGGTCACGGACCCCAAGATTCTGGGTTAGGGATCTGGGGATTTGGCTTGCAGTTCCTGCTTCTGAGGCAGGGCATTTGGGAGGTGATCGGCCATGAGGGTGGAGCCCTCATAAATGGGATTAGTGCCCTTAGAAAAGAATCCCAGAGAGATCGCTAGTTCCTTGGCCCGAGATGAGTGCACACGGCCATCTAATGGACCAGGAAGGAGGCTCTCACCAGCCACCACACCAAATTTGCTGGCATCATGATGTTGAACTTTGAACTTCCAGAACCGTGAGAAATAAATATTTGTTGTGTGTGAGCTCCCCAGCCTGTGGGATTTTCTTGCAGCAGCCTCTCGACTGCATGGGGCAGGACCCCCTAGATCCCCCCACCTGCCCTAAAAAATACCCTGAGCAAGGAAGAAACTTCACTTGCATTGAGTGAATGAGATATACAGGTTTATTTATTACTGCCTCGTAGCCTAGCCTAACCCTATCTAACGTGGCAATTTGCTCCTTGAAATGGGGTGAAAACCTGAAACATCGCTGGCTGGTTTGGGGCAGTGAAGAAACACACTCTTGGGTCCATTTAATGTCATGATAACACATTTGGTAAAACTGTCCCCTGCAGTAGCATGGAAGCTGGACTCTTGCACTGTTGAGGAAAACATTTTTAAGAATAAAATCTGCCCGCCCAGAAAACCTTCCCTACTAAGGTCAAAAAGGAATAGTTCTCTTACGAAGCATTAACTCAGACTGGGCTGTGTCACAGGCCATCTGCTACTTAAAACATAAAATTATTAAGACAGAAAAGAAATCCCACCACTTCCAGGTGGCCAAGCAGATACGACCCTGTGTGCATATTCTCAGGTATGAGCACCTGTCAGGTGAGAGGACTCAACAGTCTCACTCGCTGTACGTGCTTTCAAATTCACTTTGGGGTGAATGATCACTCTGTGGTCTTTGGGGTGGCTGTCGTGCTAGTTAATGACCTCTTCCTGAAGGAAAAATGAAAATTCTTGTACCTCTATGATGAGAAGGTCGTTGAGGTGCCTCGGCTGGATTCCCATGGTGACAGGGAGATGGGGCGCTCTCTTCCTTGATGTTGACATTGAAAAGACATGGCTCCCAGACCCTGCTGAAAAATCTTCCTGGGTTTTAATTCTGGTAAGAGGCTTATGTAACCTTTAGTAAGATTTGCATGCATATCAAAAGGACAGAAGAACGCTTTAGGAATACAAGTTTTCTCCAGGAAAGGTTCTAAGAAAAGGAGGGAGAAAAGATCTCTTTCCTTTCGGAAAGGAAATTCAATCTTATTTTTATTTACCCTTGCAGTTTTCCTCTTTTGTCACTATTTTAATGTAACACTATAATTTCTGATGATCTCTATTGCTGTTTCTACCTTTCTCTTGGCATTTTGCAGTCATTGAAATATTCAGCGATTCTGTGGTAAAATACAAAGCAATTATCAGAATCACACTGGGATGAGTAAAACGTGGACTTGTGGAAAAGTCTTCAAATATGTATACCAACAATACACATTTATTTAAAGCAAATGTAAGGGAGGAAAAAATATCTTTTCCTTTTACTTGTTAAAAACAAGACAACAGGGGCACCTAGGTATGCTTTCCTTTTACTAACCTGTCTTTTGCATTTTGGCTTAGGTCATGATCTCAGGGTCGTGAGATCGAGCCCTGCATTGGGCTCCACTATGAGCATGGAGTCTGCTTAAGATTCTCTCTCTCCCTCTGTGTGCCCCCCTCCCTGCTCACACATGCTCTCTCTCCCTCTCTCTAAAAGCAAAAAGNAAAAAATATCTTTTCCTTTTACTTGTTAAAAACAAGACAACAGGGGCACCTAGGTATGCTTTCCTTTTACTAACCTGTCTTTTGCATTTTGGCTTAGGTCATGATCTCAGGGTCGTGAGATCGAGCCCTGCATTGGGCTCCACTATGAGCATGGAGTCTGCTTAAGATTCTCTCTCTCCCTCTGTGTGCCCCCCTCCCTGCTCACACATGCTCTTTCTCCCTCTCTCNCCCCCTGCTTGTGTTCCCTCTCTCGCTGGCTGTCTCTGTCTCTGTCAAATAAATAAATAAAAAATCTTAAAAAAAAAAAATAAATAAAAAAAATAAAAGCAAAAAGAATAACAACAACAAGAAAAAACATTAAAAACAAGACAACAGGTGCAAAATGGAGTTGCTTATGCTAAGCCCATGTTACCAAACTGAGACTTCATTAGAATTTCAGCTCTTCCAGAAATTGAACTTTAAACCATTCAGGAATTACTTGATCAGTAAGTAGTTAGGCCATCTGCCTGATAGACCCTTGGCAATCCCCTAAAGGAAAATGACCTTGCGATAACCAACCCACTTTTCTGCCTAGTATAACTTCCTTGTTCCTCCTCCCTTCTGCCTCTAAAAGTCTTGTGTTTCATACAGCTCCTTGGAGCTCCTTTCTATCTGCTAGATTTAATGCTGCTCAATTTATGAATCATTGAATAAAGCCAATAAGATCTGAAAAATTTACTCCGTTGAATTTTTTTTTAAATGTACTCTTCTAAATTCTTGGCTAAGACCCCTATAGCAAAAGACAGATTAATAAGAGAAAAGCATACAAATTTATTTAATATAAGTTTCATGTGTTGTGAAAGTCTTCACAAGGAAATGAAGACTGGAGGAAGAGGTTATGGCTGAGTGTTTTTATGCTAGGTTTGATGAAGAGTGGCAAGGTGTGGAAAAGTATGATAGAAGGGGAAACGAAGCAAGGACTGTTCATTCCGATTCCTCTTCGCCTCACTTCATCTTCAGAGATAAGGGTGCTCTTTCCTCTGGGTATAATGAGGGTGCCTCTCACATGAGAGTTTCATGACCTGTTTTAGGGGAAGGTCAGAAAGCCCTTCCTGAACCCGCCATTTCTCAAATTCCTTCAGCTTCAAATACTCTATATGCCAAGGTGCCATTTTGCAAGGGGCAGGGGTGGACGGTGAGTGTGTCTCAAACCCCGCTGATAAGCAATAAGCAAAAATTCTCCTTCAGCATACATTAATTTTACAAACTGTGTGTTGATTTTATTGTTTGCCCTCTCATGGGATTAACTATTTGAGTATTATTTTGTAGTTGTTCGTAAAGTCTTACCCCATCTTAGTGGAAGGAATAGCGTAACTTCAGAGCCTGATAATCCAACATTTTAAGGGTTTTTCTTGTAAGGCCAATACCTTTGTCCTGAGTTCCCATCAATTGCATGAGTAAACTCACACCTACATGATAATTTAGGTCCTTCAGTAATTTTTCTATCACCCTATACAATATTTCTTGATGCAAGACGTTGCAAGATGTCCATGGCCTTGATCTAGTAGCAAAGGCTTCTTCTGAGGGACTCTTGGAATAGTAGACTCAGTTTGCAGTGCGTACTGCCCGTGGCTCTAGTTGTTCTAAGTCTCGAGGATAAACACCAGTAGGCTATTGTTCGCATCAGTTCAAGTCAATTATATGATAGCAGGTCTGTCTTGATGAGCTAATGGTAATATCTCAGCTGCTGGCTAGCTAACCGCTAACTGCTTTGTTGCTGAGCACCTCCGAGAACTTTGTAGTGAGTTTTTCTTCCAGCATTGAATTATTCCCAACAGCACCATTCCAAGTGTCCGCCATTTCCACTGCAATCATATTACGTATTTTTGTAATTGTCCTGAAGCACTGAGTTTATTGGTCAAAGTATTCATATCAAAAAGCATTAACTAGACCTTGCCTGCTTTATTCCCCCCAAGGATTGTATCTAACAGGTTTCTTTTTGTCCTTGGATGGCACCCTTAATAAGCAAATTTCATAAAGGGGGAACCTAGTGGGCGTGATTCCAGTTGTAAAGACTGTTAGCCTGAGACATTTGGTGTCAGATTTTGGGTTTGAGTATTGACAAACATTCTTGCCCTGACCAGACTCTACGCCAGACCTTGTTGGACTCACTTCTCACCTAGGCCCTGACTTTTTGGCTTCCATGTTTATCTCTCTGTTGCCCACTCTTAGCAAGCATCCTGATAAATCAGTTTAGCCAGAACTCCCCACCATTGATATCTGATCAGCTTGGATATCTGATGGGGTTTCTCACTCCACCACTCCCAGGTGATGTCTGATCACCCTGGCTTGCCTTCAGCAAGACTCCTATTAGGTCAGTTTAGCCAGAATCCTCCGCGACCCCTAATGTTTCCTCTTGGTGATTTTCCATCCACTGACCACCCCCTACCCCCACCCTACTCCTTGGCTATAAACTTCCGCTGTTCCTTGTTGTGTTTGGAGTTGAGCCCAATTTCTTCCCCCATTGCAAGACCCCCTTTGCAGAGGTCCCTAGACCTATCCCATGGTCCTGAATAAAGTCTGCTTTATGATTCTCTAAGTGTCATGAACCATTTTTTCTTGACTAGTATCAAGATGCATATTAGTTCCTTTTACTTTAACATTATCAAAAATGACTCATGAAGATGGTCCCAAAAACCTCACTTCGCCGATAATAGGTCATTGGACTTGTATGTCCGGACTGTGTCTCTCCTGGGAGTACAATATGGAGCTGATCAGAAACATGTAATTGTGAGGGTGCCTGGGTGGCTCAGTCAGTTAGGCGTCTGCCTTTGGATCAGGTCATGACCCCAGAGTCCTGGGATGGAGCCCCGCATCAGGCTCCCTGATCAGTGGGGAGTCTGCTTCTCCCTCTGCCCCTCACCCCGCTTGTGCTTTCTCTCTCTCTCTCTCTCAAATAATTAAATAAAATCTTTAAAAAAACAGAAAAATGTAATTGTGGAAACCATTTCAAAAGAACTAGCAATAAAAAAAAGAAATAGCAATGTTCCAAATAACATGTTTGTATCTGGTAAATTTTGAGTCTTAAAGTAATTGAGATAATCACTACTGTGAATAAGAGAACAGGGCTGTTTATGATAATAATAATAATTTCAGTAGAAAAGCTCTTTTCTTAAAAAAAAACTCTTTTTTATTGAGCTCAGTACCAATTATCAGTGATTCTAGAACACTTGTTTCAAGTCCTTGTGGGAACTTCAGTCCCTTCCTCCTGAGATGATAACTTCACATTAGAAGCATGAATCCAACTGGATTTTTCTTTCACTTTGATAGCTGTATCAGAACACTTGAAAGGATCCCTTCCAGCGTGGTGACAGGCACCTGTCCTCTGGAACACCTTTATGTACATGAAATCCCCCAGCAGAGAGGGGTGGTAGACCTCCTCCAATGGGTCCTTCCAGGTCCTTATGATGTTATGGCTCACCGTTTCTAGGGAGAGAAGCCCTTTTAAGAACTGAACATGTTTATGAGAGAATTCAGCTAAACTGGGCACAGAATATGGTCTCAGATCCAAATTCATAGACCCATCAAACATAAGTTCTTAAGTTCAAAGGGAGAGACACCGTGCTTTCGGGGAGGGTCACTCTCATTTTTAACAAGGCTGGTGGTAAATCCTGAGACCATTTTCACCTGGTAGAATCCTGAATGAAGCTTTCAGAGTTGGATTCATCCATCTACTTGTCCAAAGGGCTGAGAGGACAGGGCGTATCCCAGCATGATTTGCATGACTCCTCAGCGACAGTGGATGTCAGGCCACCTACATATCCCGCAAACTATAATGACACAAAAAAAAATCTCTTACTTTCCACAGGTGTCCATTCTATAGAATTGAGCTGCCCCCAGGTGCCTCCTATTTCTACCCTGGCAGTGGCCTGGAAAGAATTCTACTGACAGACAGCACAGTGCCTCTCTGATCCATTTTGGATAATGTCATCTGCTTGGCAGTCATGGTAAGAGTCTAGTGCCTTTAAAATCCCTCTCAGATGATTGACTCAGATGATTTTGTTGATGGCACATTACTAATCAAGCAGATGGGAAGTATGGTACAGGGATTATTTTGTTAGCAGATTCTCAGAGTCCAATTGGATTACTTTTAGCCCTTTTCTCAACACATTTGTCCATTTCCTTTTGTGAAGCATGTTTTTGAAAACGAGCAGAAATGACTTGCATTAAAAACGGGACATTTTGGGGGGGTCCACGTTTTAACCAGGGCTTCAGCAGCTCTGTCAGCAAAATCATCTCCTTTAGAAGCTGACATTTTGCCACACGAGCCCTACAACTGATTGCTGATATATGAGCTGCAGAGCTTCTGACAACTCAGCTCATAGTTTTCCATGAGATAGTTTAGTTCCCATCTTAGTCAAGAATCTCCTACTTTTCCAAGTTTGCCCTGTTGCTCAACAGGCACTAAACAGATATTTACTATCAGTAGGTAGATTTGCTCTAAGTCTCCAACTGAGAATCATGGTCCTAGTAACTGCTAATAGTTAATTCCACTCGTACTCATTTAATTTCAGGCAAAACCTAAGCTTCGGTGGGGGCGCCTGGGTGGCACAGCGGTTAAGCGTCTGCCTTCGGCTCAGGGCGTGATCCCGGCGTTCTGGGATCGAGCCCCACATCAGGCTCCTCCGCTAGGAGCCTGCTTCTTCCTCTCCCACTCCCCCTGCTTGTGTTCCCTCTCTCGCTGGCTGTCTCTATCTCTGTCGAATAAATAAATAAAATCTTAAAAAAAAAAAAACACCTAAGCTTCTGAGGTTTGATGAGCAGCCACCACAGTGCAGAAGTCTTGTCTTGGCCATTTTTGTCCCTGAGCATGACCCAGCAGGAAACATGATCAAATCTGAATTTTGAAATGGAATGACAGATAAATCCAATCGGGGTCTCATGCCTAACTGTGGTGCCATCATACAGTCCCGGCCGTCTGTTTGCTCAGGTAAGAGTAGCATGGTGTAGGAGGTCATGTCTCAAGCACCACTTGGTCAGAGCTGGTCTGATGGTGCACCTGCAATGCTGGGTCTTCCACACTTCAAAGATGGCCCGTGACATGCCAAGCAGTCAAATGACCCAAAGAAAGGCTTGGCCCTTTCAATAAGGGTGGCTGCTGCCACCACAGCTTGGAGGCATCCAGAAGAACTAAGAAATAATACTATTGGTCTAGAGTCAAATGCCAACTTTTGAGTTAAATTCTGCTAGCACTCAGTGCCTTTGTTTCCATGGCAAATCATGTGGAAAGATTTTTCAAAATTTGGAATCCTCACAGCTTGGGGAGAGACTGCAACCAATTTCAGTTGTTGAAAAGCTTCCTCCAGATTCTAGGGGTCAAACAGAAGGGTCTAGAGTATTATCAATCGGTTGGCCTATCAGAGGACTTGCCTGCTCTGCAAAAGCTGGAATCCACTGTGAAAAATATCCTGCTAGTTCTCCAAATTCTCTAAGTGGCTTTGTTGTTGTTGTTGTTGTCGTTGTTGTTGCTGTTGTTGCAGGCTATTTCATCTGCAAAATTGGCCAACTCCTGCATTCTAACACTTTGTGGCCTTCCACGACAAATGCCCTAAATATTTGACCCCAGTTTGGCAATACTGCACTTTGTCTAGTGAGGTCTTATGTCCCTGCGAGGTGAGGAATTGCAAGAAGCCAAAGTATCAGTTTTGCATTACACTTTAGTTTCTGAAGCTACCAGCAAATCATCCACATACCGAATAATTATAGATCACTCAGTGAGACAGATTTCCTGAAGAGAGCTAGACAGATAATAGGAGTCCCAAAACTCCTGAAGAATCCTTTGCTATAAACATACTGGACTCCTTCAAAGGTAAAAGCAAATGGGAATTTGAGCTCATTAGTGAGAGGGACAGAAAAAAAAAAAAAGGAAGAAAGAAAACAGCAGAATGTAGAGAAAAACTTTGCAGGCAACAGAATCAAAGTCAGAAAAGTTGCAGGCGTAGGGACCACAGGGCTCAATGAAAGGACAAACTCATTTGTTTCTCTAAGATCTGGTACAAATCCCTACAGGGGTCAACGCTTTATCTCAAATTCACCTTCCTTGCTTGCCGGAGGTATGGGAGTATGACAGGGTGACTGTCCCTTTTTAAAAAATGATGGTTTGTTGTCTAATTTTTAAAATAACGTGTTTGATCTCCTCTAATGAAGCCCTTGAAAAAGGATATCGTTTTACACGTGGCCATGGCTTATCCTTTTGGTGAGCTATTTTTATCAGTTCTACATCTCCAAAGAAACCAGTATCCTAATTCCCAAGGCCCCAAGTGGTGCCTGGATCTGTTTCAGCCCTGGTGCTTTTCCAGCATGGTGTAAGGCTGCCACTCTGTCATTCCCTCTCTCTTTCAGGAGGCACAGGGTAACCAAGTCCACCTTTTGTCCAGGGAGCTCCACAAACACTCCATCAGAGCACAGAACATGGTAGGTCTCCACCGGCACAGAGGATATCTCCCCTGTGGATTTACAGGGGAATCAGGGGAAAGGAAGGACTCCTGTTCCTCAGTGAGGGAGAGAACCACAGAGACAGAGGAATGGTCGAAAAGAACTCTTTTGTTATTGGGTGGAGTCTTTTTAAAAAATGATAATTAGGTCAACATGGTTTCCAGCGTTGCTAACTAAGCCTTCTATGTCTGAACTGATTTTATCTGCTTGGTTATCAACTACTGAGACAGGAATGTGGAAATCTTTAACTGTAATGGTGGACTATTTATAAATACATTATACATGTGATATATATAAGTGGTGGTCTATTTCTCCCAGCAGTTCTATCAGTTTTTGCTTCACATATTTTGAAGTCCTTTTTTTTTTTTTTAGGTGTAGACACATTCAGGAACGTCATGTCTTCCCTTGGATGCAATGTTATGAAATGTTTCTCTATCACCCTGGCAAAAGTCCTTTTGTGGTCGGCTTTGTCTGATACAACTACTCCAAGTGTGTTTTATTCAGTGCTTGCCTGGTATATCTTTTTCATTCTTTCACTTTGAACCAGCTGTGTCTTTATATTTAAACTGTGTTTCTTATAGAGAACATATTTTGGGTCTTGCTTTTCTACCCCATCTGATAATATCTGCTTTTTCTTTGCATTATTTAGGCCATTTACATTTAAAGTAACTATTAATATGGGGTGCCTGGGTGGCTCAGTCTGTTGGGCATCCGACTCTTGGTTTTGGCTCAGGTCATGATCTCAAGGTCATGCGACTGAGCCCCGCGTAGGGCTCCATGCTCGGGCACAGAGTCTGCTTGAGTTTCTTTCTTCTGCCCCCCCCCTCGCTCACACGCATGCATGCTCTCTGAAATAAATAGATAAAATCTTAAAAAAATAAAGTAATTATTAATAAGATATGCCTTGGTGTGGTTTTCTTTGTGTTTCTTATGTTTAGGGTTTATTGAGCCTGGATCTGTTGGTTTCCATCAAATTTGGAAAATTTCAGGACATTATTCTCTAAAGTTTTTTCTGCCTCTTCTCATTTTAGAACCTCAATGACATGTACGGTGGACTATTTGATATTGTCCCACAAGTGTCTGATGTTCTTTTCTCCCCCCTCTTTTCATTCTTTCTCTGCATTTTCCTCTCTGATCTTTACTCTCTTATATCTACTCTGCTGTAAATCCCATCTTGTCTTTATTTTTAAAATATCTTCTATTTCGCTCCTGATGCTCTGGATTCTTGAGCACACAGAGCGTATTTATGATAACTGTTTCTATGTCTTTGTCTATTAACTCCATCATCTCTGTCGCTTAGAGATCTGATTCTACTGATAGATTTTCCCTAGATTACAGGTAATATCTGCCTGCTTTTTTCCATGTCTTTTCATTTTTTTCTGAAAAAAAAATTACTGGGACAATATATACAACACAAAATCTGCCATTATAACCATTTTCTAAGTGTGCAGTTCACTGGCATTGAGTACATTCACGTTATTGTGTAACCCTCACCACCATTCAAACTCCAAACTTGAAAAGCTGAAACTCTGTCCCCCTTAAAAAATAACTCCCCCCAGCCCTGGAACCACCACTCTACTTTCTGTGTCTATGAATTTGACTACTCTGGGGACCTCATATGAGTGGAATCACACATTTGTCCTCTCGTGGCATGCTTATTCATTTAACATAACATCTTTAAGGTTCATCCATGTTGTAGCCTGTGACAGGATTTTTCCCCTTTTTGAGTCAGACCTAATGATTTTTTAAAAAGATTTTTATTTTTTTAATTTAAATAAAACTAGCCAACATATATACATCATTAGTTTTTGATATAATGTTAAAAAAACAAAAAAAGAGAGAGAGCACAAGCTGGGGGAGGGGCCAAGGGAGAGGGACAAGCAGACTCTCTGCTGAGCATGGAGCCTGATGCCAGGCTTGATCCCAGGACCCTGAGATCACAACCCAAGCCAAAGTCAAGCACTTAACCAACTGAGTCCCCCAGGCACCCATGGCCTTCTGATTTTTAATTGAATGCTAGACATTGTGACTTTTACATTGTTGGGTCCCACATGTCATTGAATTCCTTTAAAGAGTGTGGGATTTTCTGCTAACAAACAGCTTGAAAGGATCAAATGGATCCCTAGTAGCTTAGCTGTGTTCCAGAACAAAGTACAATAGCTTTTCAAGGAAGACAATATCTAGTCCCATGTATTACAAGCCCTTTCCACGCTGGATCTCTTCCCAGCCCTGCATGAGTGCCAGTAATTGTTCAGTCTACAAGTTCCAAATCAGATTTTTGGGTAAAAAAAACCCCACAAAACCTCTTTAGGTGCACTAAGCAAAAGGCCACTTTGAAATACTGTGTTGGTATCAGCGAAGACTCAAGAAACACAATCTAATTGACTCATTCTTATTATAATAAATGATATTTATGCTCCCAATATAGTGTAGAGTTCCCTAGGCTATCACTCCTCATACAGACATCAGGCTTGTACTTGTCTATCATATTCTAACCTATCCTGTGTAACCTGAGTAATTATTAGAGTTATCCAGGTATTTAAAACTACCACCACCCCAGTGACTCATGCGTCCTAAAAAGGACATCCGGGGTGCCTGGGAGGCTCAGTCAGTTATGTGTCCAACTCTTGGTTTCAGCTCAGGTCATGATCTCAGGGTCATGAGATCAAGCCACGCATGGGGCTCTGCAATCTCGGCTTGATATTCTTTCCTCTCCCTCTTCCTTCCCCCTCTGCTCCTCCCCCTGCTGACACACTCTCTAAATAAAACCTTTAAAAAAAAGAAAAAAACGACATTCAGAAGCTCGTAAAACAAACGAAACACAGATTATTCTTAAAAACTTCCAGAAGGGAAAATTGGTTCCCTTTTCATGGATACTCCACAAACTATATCTCCCACAAAGGGAATCAAACAACTCGAAAAGGTGTTCAAACTTTTCTCTAACCTTCACGAAAGTCATGAAAGATGACACTTCTGTTCCAAAGGCCCAACAAACTAATCTAAATGCATTAGGTAAAGTAGTCGTGGCCTTTGACTTGCTCTTAGCCAGACGCGGGGGGAGGGGGGGGGGAGGGTCCTAATACTATAGCACATCTCGTTACGCATACCTAAGTGCTACGAGGCATGTGGAACAGTCTAACAAAGTTAAAGGACCTGACTCTCCAAAACGGACCCACTAGCCTGTGGGACCTACTGGTTTTGAGACCTCTCACAAGCATTAACAGTCATTTTGTTACTTGTCTATTTTACAGTAGATGTATAGGTCTTGTCCAGAGTTTTAAATGCTACTGCAGTCATTGTCACATCAGGTGATCCCACGACTTATCCTACAACAGAAAGAAAAACAGAGATTAACTTGGGTCAGCTACAGGGTACGTGTAATGCATGTGCTTCTGTTCTTAATCAACAACATCTTGACAAGAGTAAAAATCGAGACATCATGAATTAATGTCCTGCAGCCTGACGTCACCTGTCCTTGGCCAAAAGAGACATCGAGAGGGGAAAAAAGCAACCCCTGACATCTGGAATTGATCTAATATTCATAGCTAGATCTCAGTGTGATCATGAGCCTGTCTGAGGCTCACAGCCAGGCCATTTTGTTCTGTTGGACATATGAAACTTCACAGACTATCAACGCAGAGGTTACTCTGAGACCAGGGTACAATGAAACGAAACAAAGCCACTTCATAATTTCATCTAAGAACAGATGCACAGATGCAAATACGGTCACTGTGCCACCACCACAAAGTGCCCGATTGTAAGACTGTTCCCTGCTTTCTAAGAGCACTGAATCTGGAGCAAATCCCTGGCTTTCTTGGATCCTTCAGTAAATCACCCACCTACTGTCCAAACCCCATAATAGGTTCTCATGGTGTGCATTCTCCTTTCCTCTAGCCAGTAAAAAGCCCAACTGGGTCAATTACACATATTACACATACGTTTCCTGCAAGCTGGCTGAAGAGCACTGAGAAATTGAATGTAGCCATGAGCACAGGGGCTGTGGAGTGGACCTGGCCAGGGTTCTGGCTGTGCCACTTACCTGCTGTGCACCCTTGCCCTGCACACTATTGCTCCCCATGCCTCAGTTTCCCCATAGGCAAAACAGGAGCATTCTATTTCAAAGGGAGTTAGTATGAGGAATAATAAAAAGAGGCCAGGAAAAAAAAAAAACCACAAGAAAACAAACAGTGATTGTTACCATTCTTACTCCTTACTANGGCAAAACAGGAGCATTCTATTTCAAAGGGAGTTAGTATGAGGAATAATAAAAAGAGGCCAGGAAAAAAAAACCACAAGAAAACAAACAGTGATTGTTACCATTCTTACTCCTTACTATCGTAAATTATCCCAACCACAACTCAAGATTTGGGCTCCAGAAATGCAAATCTTCCCAGGGGACCAAATTAAGTCAGGCCCTTTAAGAGGACTATGTCTGGCCAGCCTCCCTACTCTGCCCCTCGTACCCACCAGGGATTGCCATTGGTTTTAATGTCTATATGATCAACTCCCTCTAGGATCTATAGATTATCCTCTAATTCCACAAGGGTGCAACTTTTGTTTTAAAGAAACAGGTGGGCAGAATCCACCTTCCACCAGGGGCTGAACCCTGTCTGTAACCCATCTTCCCTCGGCAGAAGAGAGGCGGTTGCACCAGATAGCTCCTCCCATCCCAGCCCGGTATCTTTTACCCGCCACCCAGTGATGGATTGCAAGTTGCAATTCACCCACCACCCTTTAACACTTTTTTTCCAGTTGAAAAAGGAATTTATTTTTATTGCGGTAAGATATACATAGCATAAGGTTTCCCATTTTAATGATTTTTCAGTGTACAGTTCTATGGCATGAAGTACATTCACAATGTTGTGAAGCCCTCACCACCATCCGTCTCCAGAACTTTCTTCACTATCTCAAATTGGAACTTCAGACCCAATAAATCATATCCTCCCATTCCACCCTCTCCCTGGTAACCACTATCCTACCTTCTGTCTCTATGAATTTGATTATTCTAAGAACCTCATGTAAGTGGAATCAAACAGTGTTCATTCCCTTGTGTCTGGCTTATTTTACTTAGCATAGTGTCCTCAAGGTTAATCCATGTTGTAGCATGTATCAAAATTTAATTCCTGTTTATGGCCTAATAATATTCTTTTGTATGTATATACCATATTTGTTTCTCCATTCATTTGTTGGTGGACATTTGGATTGTTTCCACATTTTGCCCGTTGTCAATAATGCTGCTATGAACATGGGTGTCCAGATATCTGGTTGAGTGTCTGCCTTCAATTCTTTTGGGTATATACTCAAAAGTGGAATTTCTGCATCTTATGGGGGGGGTTTTTGGTTTTGTTTTTTTTTTTGGTTTTTGTTTGTTTTTTCAAAGATTTTATTTATTTATTTGACAGAGAGAGAGGCAGAGAGAAAGGAAACACAAGCAGGGGGAGTGGGAGAGGGAGAAGCAGGCTTCCCACTGAGCAGGGAGCCCAATGCGGGGCTCA
>NC_048234.1:11163210-11195234 GCF_002007445.2 Ailuropoda melanoleuca | reverse complement strand
CTATTCACTGATATTTTTTATTTGATGCAACTTTGTCATCATACCTTCCTTCACTTCTTTAATCATTATTTTTTAAATGTTTTTTTTTTTTTTACTGAACTAAGTGGCTTTACTGGGGAAAGCCAAGATTACATTGGACTTAAGAGTTGGCATTGGGGCCCTTCTTCTTGCCAAAGGTGGACACAACATTGACAAATCACCAGTTGTACTGCATCCCCACATGGCTCAGCCCATCTTCATTTTCTCCTGTTTGGCTACCGTGAGAGTCTGCCCTCTTACTTTCCCAGCATAAGCCAGAGAACCATGGAATTTACCTCCAAGCATGCAGCTGGCTACTTCCAGGGTGGTCAGAGCCTCTACTCCACACTGACCTAGGGTAGCCTCATCCTTGAGGGGCATGCCTGCCAGGAGCATGATTTGATCTTCTGGAGCAATGCCCTTCAGTGAAGCTACACGAGCCCTGATCTGGGTGACCGTCTCCTGGCTGGTCACCTTGAGGGTGTGTAGCTCCTGGGCACGGACAAAGGGCTGCCTGTCGGTGACTGAGCTGTGGCCACCGCAGCCCTATGAACATATTTATAGTGATTACTTTGAAGTCTTTTTCTGTGAAATCCAGCATCTTGTCACTCTCGCAGGCAGTCTTTCTTGCCTTCTTTTTCTGCTGCATGGGTCATACTTTCTTGTTTCCTTGGCTCATAATTTTTTTTTTTGTTGGAAGCTAGAATTTTTAGATAATATGTTGGAACAATACCAGGTACAACTCTCCCCTCCTCTGTGGCTTGTTCTTATCATTTGCTTGTTTATTTTTAGTTCCATCTGGATTATTTTACAAAAGTGTATTGTGTCCTCCTCACCACACACACAGTGTTAACCCTTTTCTCTTGCTCCTCAGAAAGATGCAGCTTTGTATGGGCCCACAATCACCCTGGGATGATGGTGGTATAGGTAGGGCTTTCTTCCCCTCTTTTCCCAACCACATCCAGATGTTAAATTTACTAATTTTTGGCTCATTGCTCTATCGTTTTCAACAACATCTTGGGCATACATTATTCTACAAACTAATCCAATCAAATTTGGGTTCCACTGAAAGAATAGTTTCCTCTGTCAGTGTTTGATATTTGTTCTGACCTCAGGAGGGATCCTCCTACGTGAACTATTCCCCAGCTCTTGCTTACAAACTAGCTAGCCTACAGTTTAGCCTGAATCTTCATTAGATTCATGAACCTCCACCCAATTGTCTTCCCCCACAACTTCCACTGTTCTTGAGAGCATGCTTACGCTTGAACTTCTCCATGCTTTGTTGCAAATGAAGTCAGTTTGATGCAAGTTGGCTGGGTTCAAGGACCTGAAGGGGGTCCCACAGGACTAGTCAAGAGGCTCCTTGGCTTCACACAGAATAGAAATCAAATTCAAGCTGAAAAGTGAGAGCAGAGTTTATTGACGACATAGAGTGCAGATACAGACAGAACGTCTGGGAGACTTGGAAAGGAAAGAAGGATGATTCTTGTCTTTGCTTGGAGTTTGGGTTTTAATTTTTTGTTTTGTTTTGTTATTTTTGAGGATTGTGGCCAAGTGCACATGTCTTCTCAAGCATTTAGGAACAAAGATGAGTGTTTAGGTATCCTCCATCAGTCACTTATATCCTGGAACCAGGGGTTTTGTTGAATCCGTGGTCTTAGAAAACATTCATGATGAACCCATTCATCACTCCTTAGATGTTATCTATTTGGCTGGAAGACTCCAAAGAAATAATTAACTCCTTGAATTTTAAAATTCAGAACATTATCTGCTCTATAAGGCATGTTTAACGCAGGGGTGTCAGTCCTAGCAAGAATAGAAACAAAGGAAAAGGAGGGGGAAAAAAGTAGTCTTTCATGGGGTCCTTTCAGTTTCCCTGTCTCAAGTTCATTTGAGAGCAGAATAGGAGCTACCAGTTTTGTGACCTGTGCTCTCAAATCTGTTGACTAGGGCTCTGGAAGTAAGAGTAGGCACAATGGTACTTTTATCTCTGAGTGGAACTCCCACTCAAGGAGCTGTTTGGAAGGGCAAGAGACTTAAATCTTTTCAGCTTCCCTCTCCTGAAATGGAACCACTGCTTCATGAGCTGAGTATAGGGTGTTTAGGACTCTCTTATTTTCAGCCAAGGTAAAGCCTTCATTTCATGGGTGGAATTTGGGCAGAAGAGGGGAGGCCCCAACTCTTGACTACATTCACATGAGACTTAACATCAGGAACAAGTAGGTGGGGGCAGGATGAGAAAAACTGATCTTGCACCTCTTGGGAAGAGGGACCTCTAGCTGAGAGTTATAGGTAGAGAGACCCTGTGTTCTTGGTCCAAGGGGAAAGAGCCCTGTATTCTTGGCTGCCTCTGTCTGGAATAGTCTCTGAGCTGGACAAAGAGAGGGTGTGGTCTTGGTTCAAACACCACAGACTCACATTTCTTACCCTATGTTCATGGATTTTCTTGAATANGAGGGAACACAAGCAGGGGGAGTGGGAGAGGAAGAAGCAGGCTCATAGCGGAGGAACCTGATGCGGGGCTCGACCCCACAACGCCGGGATCACGCCCTGAGCCGAAGGCAGATGCCCAACCACTGTGCCACCCAGGAGCCCCCAGACTCACATTTCTTACCCTATGTTCATGGATTTTCTTGAATGTGTATTTCTTCATTTGCTGTTTGCCCTTAGGATCATTTTCATAGGCTTTGAATTGTTGGTTTTTTATTGTTAAATAATTTTCACCAGTTTCACTGGGGAGTGGGTCAGTGGGGCTCCTCATTCTGTCATGCCAGAAGCTGATCTTCCCTTTACTTCCTTAAGCATGGATTCTATTAAAAATACGTGTAATGGCTCCTTTGAGGTTTTGTTTGCTAAATATGATATATGGTACCTTTCATAGATGAAATGATTGCCTGCCTTTTTTCTGCATAAGGATGTCACTTTCTTATTTGTTTGCATGTCTTGTTAATAAAACACATTTAATGAAAATCGGACATGCACGGTAATATACTGTATTAATTCTGCATGCTGATTACCCTCCCTCTTCTCTAGGGGTTGTTTTTATTTTTTGCTTGTTTATTTATTTTGTGACTTGCCTAGTCTATTTTAATGAAGACTTTTCTCTCCATCCTGCCCCCTACAGTGCATAGCATTTGACGTCACTCCTCAGAGGGCTCAATATTGAGGGTGTATACAGTCACCCTGGAATGGCACTGCCCTTGTTCATTAGCTATGCCCTTGATCTTTCTGTTTAGCTATGTGACTCATTTTGTATTACACCCAGCCCTTAGGCTGCACTATTTACAAGGTGATTGCTCTATTGTTTTTGACAATGTCATGGCACACAAATTGCTCAGAAGTCCAAGCCAATAAAATTCCGGTGGGGTAATTTATCTGTTGGTCTCTGTGGCTTGTTCTGACCCTAGGAGGGCTCTTCATAGTTGTTTTTTTACACAGTTCTCTCTGGTTAACCAGCTGGCCTATGGTTTAGTTTGTTGCCCTAAATTAAGAGGAGCTATTGTTTTTGAGAGGGTTTTATGATTGTGCTTTCCCGTGCTCTATTTCAAATAAAGTCAATTCCTTTAGGGATAGCTTTGGAGCCCTCTTTTCTTATGATCTGCCTCTTCCCTTGGGCAAGGTCTCTGAATTACTAGTCCGGATTTTGGGTAGGTGGGGGGTTATGGTGTTTTCTGCTTGCCTTTCTCAGTGTGGAACTTTTGCCCCATAAGCAAGCTGGACAGAGGTGACCAGGACCCTAGTTCTCTTGGCTTGCTGTGGGGCCTGGGTTAGAGCCTTCATCCTGCTGGTGAGGATTGGGTAGAAAAGAGCCCCTGACTTCCTGATCATACTCATCAGGAATTTAGCTACTCCAACTTGAAGTTAGAGAGATGAGCAATGCTTGTGGCCCAACCCTCCTGGTGAGATAAGGGAACCCCCTGATTGGGAGCTGAGGAGAGAGGAAGCCCTGTGTTCTTGGCCAAATACCTGGAGTGGGATTTTGATCAAGGTGGGATATGAAAGGGGAAGGAGAAGAAACCATTTGTGGCTCAAATGCCACAGACTCTTGCCGTTCNTGAAGTTAGAGAGATGAGCAATGCTTGTGGCCCAACCCTCCTGGTGAGATAAGGGAACCCCCTGATTGGGAGCTGAGGAGAGAGGAAGCCCTGTGTTCTTGGCCACATACCTGGAGTGGAATTTTGATCAAGGTGGGATATGAAAGGGGAAGGAGAAGAAACCATTTGTGGCTCAAATGCCACAGACTCTTGCCATTCTGAATTCTAGGGAATTTTCTTTTTTATCGTGGCAGAATATACATAACATAAAATTTGCCATTTTCACTATTGTTCAGTATACATTTCAGTGGCATTCGGTACATTCACATTGTTGTACAACCATCCTCAACACCCATCTCCAGAATGTTTCTTCATCCCAACTAAAACTCTGTACTCCATAAATACAAATTTTCTGTCCCACCTTCCCCCAGACCCGATAAAAAATAATTGTATGTTCTCTCTATATGAATTTGTCTATTCTATTTACATCATATAAGTGGAATCATACAATACTGGTCTTTTTGCATCTGGCCTAATTAGCTTAGCATAATGTTTTCAACATTCATTCAAACTGTAGCATGTATGAGAATTTTATTCCTAAAGCTGGTTGATATTCCATTACCTCATTTTGTTTATCCATTCATTTGTTGATGGACATTTGGGTTGTTTCCACATTTTGGCTATTGTGAATAATGCTGTTAGGTAAGCCGGCCTACAAATACCTGTTAAGCTCCTGCTTTCAATTCTTTGGGATACATGCTTAGAGATGGAAGAGCTGATCATATGGTAATCCTATTTTTAAATTTTTAAGGAACTCCTATACTGTTTTCCACATCAGGTACACTAGTTTACACTCCAGCAGTAATGCATAAGTGTTTTAATTTTCCGCATCCTCTCCAACACTTGTTCTTTTCTAAAGTTTTTAATTCCAGTATAATTAATATACAGTGTTACATTAGTTTCAGGTGTACCATATAGTGATTCCACACTTCCATACATCCTCCAGTGCTCATCATGACACGTGCGTTCCCTACTCCCCATCATCTATTTCCCTCCATCCCCCCCACCCACCTCCCCTCTATTAACCATCAGTTTGTTCTCTATAGTTAAGAGTCTGTTTTTTGGCTTATCTCTTTTTTTCCCTTTTGCTCCTTTGTTTTGTTTCTTCAGTTCCACGGATGAGTGAGATCATATGGTATTTGCCTTTCTCTGACGGACTTAATTTTGCTTAGCATAGTACTCTCTAGCTCTATCCACGTTGCTGCAAATGTCAAGATTTCATTCTTTTTATGGACAAGTAATATTCTATTGTGTATGTATACCACCTCTTCTTTATCCATTCATCTATTGTTGGACACTTAGGATGCTTCCATAATTTGGCTATTGTAAATAATGATGCAATAAACATAGGGGTGCACGTGTCCCTTTGAATTAGTGTTTTTGTACTTTGGGGGTAAATACCCAGTAGTGTGATTAATGGATCATAGGAAAGTTCTATTTTTAACTATTTGAGGAACCTCCATACTGTTGTCCACAGTGGCCACACCATTTGCATTCCCACCAACAGTGCAAGAGGGTTTCTTTTCCTCCATGTCTTCGGCGATATTTGTTGTTTCCTGTGTTGTTGATTTTAGCCATTCTGACAGATGTGAGGTGATATTTCATTGTAGTTTTGATTTGCATTTCCCTGATGATGAGTGATGTTGAGCGTCTTTTCCTGTGTCTGTTGGCCCCCTGTATGTCTTCTTTGGAGAAATGTCTGTTCATTTCTTCTGTCCATTTTTAATTGGATTATTCATTTTTTGTGTGTTGAGTTGTATCAGTTCTTTACATATTTTGGATACTAACATTTTGTTGTTGAATTTTAGGAGTTCTTTATATATTCTGGATATTAGCCTCATATCAGATATATGAGTTGCAAATATTTTTTCCCAATCTGTAGGTTGCTTTTTCACTCTATTGATGGCATCCTTTGGTGCACAAAAGCTTTACATTTTGATGAAATCGAAATTATTTATTTATTTTTTTCTTTTGCTGCTTGTGCTGTTGGCATTAAATCCAATAAATCATTGCCGAATCCAATGTTGTGAAGCTTTCTTTTTATATCTTCTGCTAAGAGTTTTATGATTTCCTTATTGTGTTTAAGTTTTTGACCCATTTTAAGTTAATTTTCATATATAATATAAATATTCAACTTCACTCTTGTGCATGTGGATATACAGTTGTCCCACCACCATTTGTTGAAAACATTGTCCATTCCCCATTGACTTGTCCTGGCTCCCTTGTTGAAAGTTAGTTTGACTGTACATATGAAAGTTTGCTTGTGGGCTTTCTATTCTATTCTATTTGTGTATATGTCTTTATGCAGTGTCATGTCGTTTAGTTCCTGTAGCTTTGAAATAAGTTTTGAAATCAAGAAGTGTGAGTCTCCAAATTTGTTCTTTTCTTTCAATATTATTTTGTCTATTTGGGGTTCTTTGAGATTCCCATATAAATTTTAAGATGGCTTTTTATATTTTCACAAAACGTGTCATTAAGATTTTGGTAGTGATTGCATTGAATCTGTAGATTGGTTTGGGTAGTATTGACATCTTTATATTAACTCTTCTTATCCATGAACATAGGATGTCTTTCCATTTATTTTTGTCTTCTTTGATATCTTTTAGCAGTTTTTTTTGTAGTTTTCAGTATACAACTCTTTTTCTTCTTTTGTAGTTTATTTCTAAGTATGTTATTCTTTATGCTATTGTAAATGGAATTGTTTTCTTAATTCCCATTTCAGATTGTTCACTGTCAGTCTGCAGAAATGCAACTGATTTTATGTGTTATTTTGTGTCCTCAATTTTGTTGACTTTGTGTCTTAATTCTAACAGTGCCTTTTTTATCTTTAGAAAAGTCAGGGTTTTTTTAAACATATAAGACCATATCATCTGAGAACAGAAATCATTATATTCCTTCCTTTCTAATTTGGATGCTTTTCATTTTCTTTTTTAATTACCTGATAACTCTGACTAGCACTTCTGATACGATGTCAAATAGAAGTGGTGAAATTAGGCATCCTTGTCTTTTTCCTGACCTTAGGTAAAAGCCTTTCAAGTTTTTACTATTGACTCTATGGCCTTAGTTATTTGAGAAATCCTTCTATACCTAGTATGTTGAGTATTTTTACCATGAATGGGTGCTGAATCTTGTCAAATACATTTTCTGCCTTAACTGTGATGGTCATGTGTTTTTTTCCTTCATTCCATTAATGTGATGTATTACTTTGATTGATTTCTATATGTTGATTCTTCCTTACGTTCCAGAAATAAATCCCATTTGGTCATGATGTACCATCCTTTTAATATGCTGTTGGATTCCATTCATTTGTATTTTGTTGAGGACTTTTACATCAATATTCATCAAGGATATTGGTGTGTAGTTTCATTTCCTTATAGTTTCGTTCTCTGTCATTGGTATTAGAATAACGTTGGCCTCATAAATGAGTTAGGGCGTATTCTCTCTTCTTCAGTTTTTGGAAGAGTTTAAGGATTGATATTAATTTTTGTTTAAATGTTTGGCAGAATTCATGGATTGGAAGAACAAATATTGTTAAATGTTTATTTACCTAGAGCAATGCAATCCCTATCAAAATACCATCATCACTTTTCACAGAGCTGGAACAGATAATCCTAAAATTTGTATGGAACCAGAAAAGACCCTGAATAGCCAGAAGAATGTTGAAAAAGAAAACCAAACCTGATGGCATCACAATTCCAGACTTTAAGCTCTATTATAAAGCTGTAATCATCAAGACAGTGTGGTACTGGCACAAAAACAGACACATAGATCAATGGAACAGAATAGAGAACCCAAAAATGGACCTTCAACTCTATGGTTAACTAATATTTGAGAAAGCAGGAAAGAATTTCCAATGGAAAAAAGACAGTCTCTTCAACAAATGGTGTTGAGAAAATTGGACAGCCACATGCAGAAGCATGAAACTGGACCATTTCCTTACACCATACACAAAAATAGACTCTAAACAGATGAAAGACCTAAATGTGAGACTGGAATCCATTGAAATCCTAGAAGAGAACACAGGCAGCCTCTTTGACCTCTTTGACCAAAAAGCAGCAACTTTTTGCTGCAAGGAAAACAAAGGCAAAAATGAACTATTGGGACTTCATCAAGACAAAAACCTTTTGCACAGCAAATGAAACAGTTGATGAAACCAAAAGACAACCTACAGAATGGAAGAAGTTATTTGCAAATGTCATAGAAGATTAAGGGCTAGTCTCCAAAAGCTATAAAAAAGTATCAAATTTAGCACCCAAAGAATAAATAATTCAGTCAAGAAATGGCAGAAGACATGAACAGACATTTCTCCAAAGAAGAAATACAAATGCTCAACAGACACGTGAAAAACTGCTCAACATCGCTCATCGTCAGGGAAATACAAATCAAAACCACAATGAGATACCACCTCGCACTGGTCAGAATGGCTGAATTAACAAGTCAGGAAATGACAGATGTTGACGAGGATGCAGAAAAAGGGGAATCCTCTTACACTGCTGGTAGGAATGCAAGCTGGTGCAGCCACTCTGGAAAACAGTTTGGAGGTTCCTCAAAAAGTTAAAAATACAGCTACCCTATGACCCAGCAATTGCAGTGCTGAGTATTTACCCCAAAGATACAAATGTGATCTGAAGGGGCATCTGCACTCCAATTTCAATAGCAGCAATGTCCACAAGAGCCAGACTATAGAAAGAGCCCAAACGTCCACCAACAGGTGAATCCATAAAGAAGATGTGGTCTATATACACATGGAATATTACTCAGCCATCAAAAAATGAAATCTTACCGTTTGCAACAACATGGATGGAGCTAAGTGGTATTATGCTAAGTGAAATAAGTCAACCAGAGAAAGACAATTATCATATGATTTCACTCATATGTGGAATTTAAGAAACAAAACAGAGGACTATGGGGAAAGGAGGGAAAAATAAAACAAGATGAAATCAGAGAGAGAGACAAACCATAAGAGACTCTTAATCAGGAGGGCACATGATGTAATGAGTACTGGGTGTTATATACAACTGATGAATCATTGAACTCTACCTCTGAAACTAATAATACACTATATGTTAATTAATTGAATTTAAATTAAAAAAAATGAATGTTTGGCAGAATTCACCAGTGAACCATCTGGTCCTGGGTTTTTCTTTGTTGGGAGGTTTTTGATTACTGAATCAGTTTTTTTGCTAGTTGTAGATCTCTTCAGATTTTCTATTTCTTCATGAAATAGAAAGGTTATCCATTTTTATGGATATGTTTATTCCTTGCAGGTTGTCCAATGTGTTGGTGTATAATTGTTCATAGTACTTTCTTATGATCCTTTTAATTTATGTAAAATTGGTAGCAATGTCCCCACTTTCATTTCATAGTAATTTCAGTCTTATCTTTTGTATTTTTCCCAATCTAACTAAATGTTTGTTAAGTATGTTGATCTTCTCAAAGAACAACTTTGGTCTCATTGATGTTCTCTGTTTTTTTAATTCTCTATTTTATTTGTGTTTTGTCTTTACTATTTCCTTCCTTTTGCTAGCATTTGGCTTAACTTATTCTTTTTTTTCTTGTTCCTTAAGGTATGAACTTGGATTACTTATTTGAAATTTTGCTTCTTTTGGTGGGGGGCACCTGGTGGCTCAGTGGGTTAAGCTTCTGCCTTCAGCTCACGTCATGGTCTCAGGGTCTGGGATAGAGCCCTGCATCAGGCTCTCTGCTCAGCGGGGAGCCTGCTTCTCCCCCTCCCTCTCCCTCTGCCTGCCACTCCACCTGCTTTTGCTCTCCCTCTGTCAGATAAATAAATAAATAATCTTTAAAAAATTTTTTTTCTTTTTTAATGTAAGCATTTACAGCTATAAATTTCCCTCTTTCCAACGCTTTTGCTGCATCTCATAAGTTCTGGTACCTTGTGTTTTCATGTTCATTCGTCTCAATATATTTCTAAATTCTTTTGTGATTTCTTTGTTGATCCATTGGTTGTTTAAGAGCATGTAGTTTAATTTCTATGTTTGTGAAATACCCTGTTATCCTTCTATTATTGGTTTATGGTCTCATTCCATGTAATTAAAAAAGATACATTGTATAATTTCAATCTTTAAAATTTGTTAAGACTTGTTTTGTAGCCTGACTTATGATCTTTCTTGACAAATGTTTCCTGTGAACTTGAGAAAAGTGTGTACTCTGTTGTTGCTGGGTAGAGTGCTCTGGATATGTCTGTTAGGTCTTAATGGTTCATAATGTTGTTCAAGTCCCTCTTTCCTTCTTGATCTCTAATGGCTGCTATATCCATTATTGAAGAATAGGATACTAAGGTTTCCAACTATTATTATAGAGCTTTTTGTTTCTTTTTTCAATTTTGTCAATATTTGTTTCATACGTTTTATTTTTCTGATGTTTGGTGCATATATATTTATAATTATTATATCATCTTGATGAATTCATTCTTATATCAATAGGTAATGTCCTTATTTGTCTCTTGGAACAGTTTTTTTTTTTTTAAGTCTGCTTTGTCTGGTATTAGAATAGCCAACTTGGGTTTTTTTCGTCAGTATTTACATGAAATGTCTTTTCTCTCCCCTCACTTTCAATTTGTGACGGGGATCTAATGTTTATAAGTGATGATTAATTAAATATGACACCTGAAACTAACATTACACTGTATGTTAACTACTGGAATTTAAATAATTTGGGGAAAAAATAAAGTGATTATTTTGTGAACAGTATATAATTGGATCTTTAAAAAATGCATTCTACCGGGGCACCTGGGTGGCTCAGTTGGTTAAGTGTCTGTCTTCAGCTCAGGTCATGAGCCCAGCGTCCTGGGATCGAGTCCCATATAGGGCTCCCTGCTCCATGGGGAGTCTGCTTCTCCCTCTCCCTCTGCCTCTTTCCCTCTGCCTTGCCTCTCTTTGTCTCTCATGAATAAATAAATAAAAAATCTTTTAAAAATCCATTCTGCCAATCTCTATGTTTTTATTGGTGAGTTTAATCCATTTACATTTAAAGTAATTACTGAGGCTGACTTCTCCCTCCACACCTCCCCCCACTTGTGTGCTTGCTTTCTTACTCTTTCCCTCTCTCGCAAAAATAAATTTTTAAAAAATCTTTAAAAAAATAAAGGAATTACTGATAGGGAAGGATTTATTTTTTTCATTTTGTTATTTTTTCTCTAAATGTCTTACAGTATGTTTTGTCCCTCATTTCTTCCATTTCTGCCTTCTTTTGTGTTTAGTTTTTTTAGTGACACATTTAAATTTCCTTTTATTTTTTTTTGGTGTATATTCTACAGCTATTTCCTTTGTTGTTACCAAAAAGATTACTTATAACATCCTAAAGTTATAACAATCTATTTCAAACTTTAAGATGCCAACTTAAATTCAACTGCATACAAAAACTTTGTTAAGGATATTATAAGGGTATCCCCACCCCTGCTCTTTGTTACTGGCATCACAACTTACATCTTATATACTTACGCATCTTACAACTTATATATTGTGTACTCATTAACAGAGATTTATAATTATATTTATGTATTTGTCTTTTCAATTGTGTAGAAAAGAAAATAGCATTATTGTAATATTGGTTTTTATATTTGCCCAGGTATTAACCTTTACCAGAGAGGTCTTTACATAGTTTCAAGTTACTGTTTAGTGTCCTTTCAGTTCAGCTAGAAGGACTCCTTTTAGCATTCCTTGCAGTGTAGGTCTAATTGTAATGAAGTCCATCAGCTTTTGTTTATCTGGGATTGTTATAATTTCTCCTTCATTTTAAAAATTTTAATTGAAAATGTTTAATTGCAATAAAATACATATAACAAAATTTACCATCTTAACCACTCTTCAAAGATTTATTTACTTATTTTTAGAGAGAAGGAGAGAGAGAGCATGAGTGAGGAGAAGGGTAAAGGGAGAGGGAGAGTATCATCAGTAGACTTCCTGCGGAATGAGGAGCCCTATGCAGGATTTGATCTCATGATCCTCGGATCGTGACCTGAGCCAAAACCAAGAGCTTATTGTTCAAGGGACTGAGCCACCCAGGTGCCCCTCAATGCAGTGTTTCTTGATGAATCACAGAAGAATGAATTTCATGATCCTCTTACTTCTAAACACAGTGTTTCACAGATAAAGCAACGTGATTATTCACTTATGCAAATAGCTCAGTAAAATACTATGTTTCAACATATGTCACTAAAAAAAAGCATATCACCACACAATAATAATAGCATCCCTTCACAGAGACATCATCACTGCAATGAATTAATCAAGCCCTTAGCTCTGTCAAAACACAGAGTTTATACAAATTTCGTCCACCGCACATTGCTAAACACGTAGTTTCAGAAACACATCATGATAGTGAATCAAACACCCAGTTATAGTAAACACACAGTTTTCGCATATGTTGTTAGAGACGCACCAAACATTGAAACATATTTCACAGAGAAACCATGAAATGAATCGATTGTGTGACTACCTTTTAAATTCAGAGTTTCACAGCATCTCACTAAAGCAAGGTGTACAAGCAGGACTCAGCGCTAAACACTGTGTTTCAGAAAGAAATCACTCCACTCCATCTGTCACACACCTACCCTGGATAAGCACAATTTTCCAACATATATCACTAAAGAAAACCAAACACCACCACACTGTTAATGAATGACACGCTTTCAGAGACATTTTTATAAGGATTCAATCATGTACCAAGCTTTATGAAACATGGACTTTCACCAGAGGTCCCTAAAATATATGCACCACACAGCACTGAACAGACAGGGTTGCAGGGACCTCCCTATGCTGAACTCATCCCACACATGCTTTTGCTGAACAGACTTCCAACATGTCACAGGAAAGGAGCCGGTGCCCCATGCTGTTCTAAACGCGGTATTTCGACGCGTTACCAAACTGAATCATTCATGTACCTCTCTCGTAAGCACAGAGTTTCAACATATGTCACTAAAGAGAAAGCGCACGTGCCACCAAGCACCGATCACAGTGTGTCACACAGACAGCGCGGTACTGAGTCATGGCCGCACCTGCTGTGTTTAGCAGCGCGTGACGAATGTGTACTTTTCTTTGCGGCACATGCCTAAACTGTTTTAAAAATAGCTTTGGTACATGACTGAGTCTAGAAAGTAAAGTCTCTGTGACAAACTGCTCAGCAAGTGGTGCCTGTCGCCAAGTGACAAATGTCGCCATTGGAAGAACAGTCCAAAGTATGTGATTTATTCCTTAGAGTAACATCCCTGTAAAAGTGTGTTTTGCACTGTATGGTGCAAACACTCCTGTCTTTAGTGACAGAAGTGGGAATTTTTTTTTTAACAGAGCTGGGTGCCTGGACGATTCAGTATAGGACGTGTGCATCATGCGTTCTGTTGAGCCCTGTGTGGTATATTCACTCCTGATTTAGTGACATATGGACTATTGTGATTAAGAATTTATGCATCGGGGGTGCCTGGGTGGCTCAGTCGGTTAAGCGTCTGCCTTCAGCTTAGGCCACAATCTCAGGGTCCTGGGATCGAGTCCCACATCAGGCTCCCTGCTCAGTGGGGAGTCTGCTTCTCCCTCTGCCTGCTGCTCCCCCTGCTTGTGCTTGCTCTCCCCCCTCATGTCAAATAAATAAATAAATAAAATATTTTTTAAAATAAAAAATAAAAATTGAGATGTAATTGACATGTAACAGTATATTAGTTTCAGGTGTGTAACGTAATGATTCGCTATTTGTATATATTGTGAAACTATCCCCACTATGAGTCTGGTTAACATCCAGCACCTCACCATTGCAATTTGTTGTCTTGGGATGAGAACTTTTAAGATCTGCTCTCTTAGCAACTTCCAAGTTTACAGCACAGTATAGTAACTATATGTCACCATGCTGCACATGACATCTCCAAGTCTTATTTATATTTAGCAGGGAATTATACAAACTTTTGACCACCTTCCCCCATTTTGTCCATGTCCTACCACTCACCTCTGGCAATCATCAATCTGTTCTCTGTATCTGTGAGCTCAGTTTTCGATTTTCAGTGTGTGTGTGTGTGTGTGTGTGTGTGTGTGTGTGTATTTTAAGATTCCACATATGAGTGAGATCATACAGTATTTGGCTTTCTCTGACCTATATCACTTAGCATATTGGCCTCAGGTTCCATCCATATTGTTGCAAATGGCAGTATTTCCTTTTTTGATGGCTGAATAATATTCCTCTGTGTGTGTGTGTGTGTGTGTGTGTGTGTGTGACATTTTCTTTACTCATTCATCCATCGTTGGACACTTAGGTTGTTTCCATATCTTGGCTATTGTAATAATGCTGCAATGAACCTCAGCGTGCAGATATCTTTTTGAGTTAGTGTTTGTTTCCTTCAAATAAATACCCAGAACTGGAATTGCTGGATCATATGGTATTTCTACTTTTAATTTTTGGAGGAGCCCCCATACTGTTTTCCCTAGCAGCTGCACCAATCAGCATTCCCACCAACAGTGCACAAGGGTTCCCTTTTCTCTACATCTTCTCCATCACTTATCTCTTGTCTTTTTGATTCTAGCCGTTCTAACAGGTATGAAGGGATATCTCATTAGGGTTTTGATTTCCATCTCCCTGATGATTAGTGATGTTGAGCACCTTTTCATGTGTCTGTTGGCCATCTGTATGTCTTCTTTGGAAAAATGTCTATTCCGATCCTCTGCCCGTTTTTTAAAGAATTGGTTTGATTTTCTTTCTTTCTTTCTTTCTGTCTTTCTTTCTTTCTTTCTTTTCTTTTCCTTTTCTTTTTCTTTCTTTCTTTTCTTTCTTTTTTTTTTTTTGCTATTGAGTTGTATGAATTCTTTACATATTTTGGATATTAACCCCTTATCAGATATGTGGTTTGTCAATATTTTCTTCTGTTTATCAGGTTGCTTTTCCATTTCGCTGATGACTTCCTTTGTTATGTAGAACTGTGCTCATTCTTTACTGAAAAAATGTTGACATTCTGTGTTACCAGAGAAAGATATGGGATTGATGCAGTATGGTGATGTCCCTGTGAAACACTGTGTCTAGCATTAAATGGTGCATGTGTTCCTTTCTTTGAAAACGTATGGTGAAACTCTATTTTTACACTAGTCATGTACGTGTTCTCCACAGCATAGCAGCATCTCTATGAATAACTTTATGTTTAAGATCCTGCAGTCCTTTCTTTAGAAACAGTTGTTGCGTGTTGTAGTAACATAGCTCCTTGTTATTATTTGCTTCGCATAGTGATGTCTCTGAGTTTAGCATTTTGTGGTATGTGGGCTTCTTTCATTAGGACGACATAATGAAACTCTGTGTTAAAAGAGCTCAGTGCGTATATTAGCACTGATACTGACATAGAATCAATATGGAATCACCGTATCGAGTCCATATGGTGCTGACACTATATGGTGCATATAATTTTATCTTTAGTGACATAAGTTGAAACACTGTGGTTAACCTACCTTGACGCATGATTGATTCAGCATGGTGCTCTATGACACAGAGTGTTTAGTATTGAGTGGTTGCAAAGAATCCTTTTTTTAGTGCCATATTTTGAAACTCACATTTAACAGATCTCCATGGGTGATCTGTGTCTGTATGAAACAGTTTGGGGATACATGATGCCTGTACTGCTTTTTAATGACATATGTTGAAGCTCCATTTGATTGAGGTTGGTGGTTGATTGAGTCAGTATAGAAATGCAGAAACAGACTCTTAATTGTGGAGAACAAACTGGTGGTTACCAGAGAGGAGGTGGGTGGGGGTTGGGCCAAGTAGGTGATGGGGATTAAGGAGTGCACTTGTTGTGATGAGACCAGGTGATGTACGGAACTGTTGATCACTGTACCGTACACCTGAAACTAATTTAATGTATGAATTTTGGGGGCCTGCAATTCAGGCCACAAAGACCTTCTAAACGAATTGTGCTTGTCTGTTTTGACATATCTGGAAGCTTCCTGACATACTGATCCAAGGAGGATTGCCTTTATTTTCCTAACTCAGAACTTTATTAGGGTGTGGAAGGAATTACACAGAAGGGCATCCCTCAAAGACATTGAAATACAAGTGAAGGGAGGTGGGGGAATGGGATAGACTGGTAATGGGTAGTAAGGAGGGCACGTATTGCATGGTGCGCTGGGTGTTATACGCAACTAATGAATCATGGAACTTTNTGGGGAATGGGATAGACTGGTGATGGGTAGTAAGGAGGGCACGTATTGCATGGTGTGCTGGGTGTTATACGCAACTAATGAATCATGGAACTTTACATCAAAAACCAGGGATGTACTGCATGGTGATTAACGTAATATAATAAAAATATTATTATAATTAAAAAAAAAGAAATACAGGTGAATAAGCTGCTCCTGACTATGGCACAAGATAACACTTAATACCAGAAGCCTGGGAGGAAAAGATGGGCAGTCAGATACTTTGCGTAATAATGGCTTTGAGTGACTCAGGAAAGATCTGAGAAGACCATAATTTTCACTACTAGCCGGTCTTTAGGCTTACCATTAGTAAGACGTAAAGACTAAGGCAGAGTTGTAGACAGCCTGGCCAAGCTTTGAAGTAATGCCCCGACACAGAGCCAGTCTGCTAGACACAGGGAACGTGTTTTCTTTCTCCTTGCTTCTCTCCAGATGGTTAAGGAAATCTCTGTCAACCAACTGATCACAAAGCTAAAGGAACAGTGATGTCAGAAACTGCATATAACCAAAAATACAGCCTTTGCCAAAATAGTTCGGGAAGGTTACTTGAAAAACCAAACAACTCCAAGCAATAGTCAACAACAAAAACAAACTCAAGGGAGATAATAGGATCTGATTTCCAGAGTGACCACATTATAATACCCCAAACGTTCAATTTTCGACAAAAGATTACAAAGCGTGCAAGGAAACCAGAAAATAGGGGCCATTCCCAGGTCCATTCACAGGTTAAAAAAAACCCCACACAAATTAATAGAAACTGTCCCTGAGGAAACATAGACATTGGGCTTACTAGACCAATAATTTAGGTTATTTGTCTTAAATATGTTCAAAGGGCTAAATGAAATCAAGGACAAAAATAAAAGAAATAATAAATAGAGAATATCAATAAATGGATAGAAAATTTTAAGAAAGAATAGAAATTCTGGACATGAAAGTACAATAACTGAAAATTTTAAAAATTCAGTATAGGGGCACCTGGCTGCCTCAGTCGGTTAAGCATCCGACTCTTGATCTCAGCTCAGGTCTTAATCTCAGTGCCATGAGTTCAAGTCCTGGGCATGGAGCCTACTTAAAAAAAAAGAAATCAGTGTAGTATTTCAACATTAGGTTTAAGCAGACAGAAGAAAGAATCAGTGAACTTGATAGTTCAATTGAAATTATCCAGTTTGAGGTGCAGAAAGAAAAAGAATGAAGACAAATGAACAGAGCCTAAGAGACCTGTAAGCACCAACATACAAACAATGGGATTCCCAGAAGAAGAAACGGAGAAGGGAGCAGAGAAAATATGGGAAGAAACAGTGGCCAAACTCACAAGTTTGGTAAACCATATGAATCAACACATCTTACAATCTCAACAAACTCTGAGAAGGATAAACTCAGAGAAATACTGAGATACATTATAATTAAACTGTCAAAAGACAAAGACCAAATGTGGACAGCAGCAAGAGAAAGTGACTCATCACATGCAAGAGAGCCTCAATAATATTGACATTTAATTTCTCATCAGAGACCGCAGAAACCAAAAAGCAGTGGAAAGACATTTAAAGTGCTGAGGGTAAAATGTGTCAACCAAGAATTCCACATCTAGTAAAACTATCCTTCAAAAAGGAGAAATTAAGACATTCTTAAATAAACAGAAGGTGAAGGAGTTTGTCACCAGTAGACATACCCCACAAGAAATGCTACGAGAGTCCTTCGGGCTGAAAAGAAAGGAAATTAGACTAACTCAAAGTCATTGGAAGTAAAGACAACACTGGGGAAGGTTGCTTGTTTGTTTTGAAGGGTAATATAAGAAGCTATGATTGGTTCATAATCCTCTTTTTTTCCTGGATGATTTAAGAGACAGATGTATAAAATAATAGTTAGAGGTGTGCCTGGGTGGCTCAGTCGGTTAAGCATCTGCCTTCGGCTCAGTTCATGATCCCACCTGGGATCAAGCCCCGCATCGGGCTTCCTGCCTAGCAAGGAGTCTCCTTCCTTCTCTCTCTGCCCCTCCTCCTGCTCATGCTCCCTCTATCTCAAATAAATACATAAAATATTTTTAAAAAATAGTTAGAAATCTATGTTAATGGGCACAGAAGTCCAAGGCCTGATGGCTTCTCTATTAAATAAAACCAAACATTTAGAGGGGCATTGACATCAATCTTTCTCAAACTCTTGGAATAACATAGAATAATAGGAAACGCATCCTCATTCTATGGTAACCTGATATAAAAGCCAAAGACATCATAAGAAAATAAAACTGCAGGCAAATATCCTTTATGAATATCGATGCAAAAAGTATTCACCAAAACACTAGCAAACCAAATCCAGCAGCACATTGATAGGACTATATGCCATGGCCAGTGATATTTATCCCAGAAATTCAAGGATGGTTCACATATGAGAATTAATTAATAATACACCATATTAATAGAATGAAGGTTTAAAAATATGATTGGGGCGCCTGGGTGGCACAGCGGTTAAGCGTCTGCCTTCGGCTCAGAGTGTGATCCCGGCGTTCCGGGATCGATCCCCACATCAGGCTCCTCCGCTACGAGCCTGCTTCTTCCTCTCCCACTCCCCCTGCTTGTGTTCCCTCTCTCGCTGGCTGTCTCTCTCTCTGTCGAATAAATAAAATCTTTAAAAAAAATAAAGTAAAATAAAAATATGATTATCTTGATCCAAAAACACATTTGATAAACTCCAACACTCTTTCACAATAAAAACACGGCATAAACTATAACTAGAAAGCTAATATGCTCAACCTGATACAGGCATTAATGAAATCCCAAAGCTAGCATAATCAAGCTGAAAGAAAGAAAGCTTTTCCTCTAAGATCAGGAACAAGACAAGGATGCCCATTTGTGTCACTCTTTTCAATGTTCTACTGGGAGGTCCTAGACAGAGCAATGTAAGAGGTAAAAAATTATTGCTACTTGCCAATAACATGAACTATATATAGAAAATCTTAGTGAATCCACAGAAAGACTATTAAATCTAATAAATGCAGCCAAGAGGTCCAATACAAGTACGAGATCAACAGAGAAAAATCAGTTGTATTTCTATACAATAACAAGAAACAATCCTCAAAAGAAATTAAGAAAACAATTGCGGGGCGCCTGGGTAGCGCAGTCGTGAAGCGTCTGCCTACGGCCCAGGGCAGGATCACGGCGTTCTGGGATCGAGTCCCACATCGGGCTCCTCCGTTGGGAGCCTGCTTCTTCCTCTCCCACTCCCCCTGCTGTGTTCCCTCTCTCGCTGGCTGTCTGTCTGTCACATAAATAATAAAATCTTTAAAAAAAAAAGAAAAGAAAACAATTGCACTTGCCATAATATTAAAAAACAATGAAATACTTAGGAATAAATTTAACCAAGGAGGGGCAGAACTCATACACTAAAAAGTACAAAATGTTGCTGAAATTAAAGAAGACCTAAATAGGGGCGCCTGGGTGGCTCAGCCATTAAGCATCTGCCTTCGGCTCAGGTCATGATCCCAGGGTCCTGGGATGGAGCACTGGGGCTCGCTGCTCAGCGGGAAGCCTGCTTCTCCCTCTCCCACTCCCCTTGCTTGCGTTCCCTCTCTCGCTGTCTCTCTCTGTCAAATAAATAAATAAAATCTTTAAAAAAAAAGAAGACCACCTAAGTAAATGGAAAGTCACCCTGTATTCACAGAGTGGACCACTTAACATTGTTAAGATGACATTAGTCCCCAGTGAGATATTGATCCAATGCAATTTCTTTCAAAATTTCACTGGTCTTTTTTTGCAAAAATGGAAAGGCACACTGTAAAGTTCATATGGATCCCTGTGTATTTTCCAGGATCTCAGAGTTCAGGGTGTCTCTACTGCAGGGAACAGTCATCTGATGAACCCAGGCCAGGACATGCTGTCCAGTGTATGGGCGACAGTCACAGATAGCTAATGGGTGATACTTACGAGGGGTTAAGAGAGCAAGGGCTGTGTGGCTTGGTCCCTAATGAAAGCAGCATCAAACATTATTCCAAACAAAAAGGAGAAAATGTACATGAATAGTGAAGTAACAGACATGACAGTGTGAGGAACTCTGTGGACCCACTTTCTAGTGCACCTGGTGAAAATGATAAAAGTACAGCCATTTGAAGTCTTTAGAAATGGTCTAGGGACCTAGAGGAAATGAAAAAAATTCGTTCAATAAAATCTGCTAGAGTTCTGGGGCGCCTGGGTGGCACAGCGGTTAAGCGTCTGCCTTCGGCTCAGGGCGTGATCCCGGCGTTGTGGGATCGAGCCCCACATCAGGCTCCTCTGCTATGAGCCTGCTTCTTCCTCTCCCACTCCCCCTGCTTGTGTTCCCTCTCTCTCTGGCTGTCTCTATCTCTGTCAAATAAATAAATAAAATCTTTTAAAAAAAATCTGCTAGAGTTCAGTAAGAATGCTAAGCTTTGGGGGTGTTTGAATCAGGACTCACTCACTTCCTGTGCCCTCCCAGCTCAGCGTGATGGAAAACCCAGTCTCAACTGGGGCAGCCAAGAACACAGGGCTCCCTCTCACCCCAACTCCCAACCAGAGGGCTGTATTTCCAGAAGGCAGGACCCTGCTTTTCTCATCTCGTCCCCGGCTACCTGCTGTGGAACTGTATTCTGTGCAACTGTGGCCAAGAGATGGGGCTCCTTTCTTCCCCAAGCCCCACTGATGGGACAGTGAGTTGGGCTCTGGGCACTGGGCTCAGTGCCACCAAGAATACTCTGGCCCTGATTGCCATTACCTGAGTGTGTAAGGTGGTGCATCCACATTTGGAGAGGCCAGCCAAGAAGACCCGAGTCTATTCCCCACCCTAACCCCCATCCCACCCCTGGCCTTCCATTGAATCCTCAGTGCATCCTGTGGGGACATCACTCAGAGAGAAGTAGGCCATTGCCTTCACCCTCAGCTCCAGACCCGTGCTCGGAGATTTTGCCTAGGAGGAGAATCAGGCCATAAAGCAGATGAATCCTAAACTCTTCCCAGAAGAATTGACTTCACCACAATAGGATGTGGAGAGGTGCAAGGCTGAGGGGGCTCTCAGCAGCGGATGATGTGATGAAAGGCAATTGGAAGGAGACTGGTAAAATCATTGGACATATAAGCTAAAATGTAGGCTGGCTGGTTTGCCCAAGAGAACCAGGGAGCGAGAGAGCTGGGAGGAGTCCACCTGGGGTCGCTCTGATTTCTACAAATCTGCATTAAAGGAGTGGGAATTTGATGGGTTTGGTCTGTGGAGCAATTTCTGCCCTCAGGTTATTGTTGGAACAGTAGAGGAATCGACACTCAATTAATGCACTTTCACAGCTGGATGTAGTTAGGAAAAGAGACAAAGAGAGCCCTGCCCAAACCAGTGTCATTCCAAGGTGACTGTGAGCAAGCCTGTCCGAGGCTGTGGCCCCCTGAGAAGCAACATCACAAGCTGAACACTGCAGGGATGGAAATAGACTCTACCAAAATAATCCAGCCAATCACTAAACGGAAAAAAAACAAGCAAATAACAATAACAGGCCCAGCAAAAGGACCAGTACCCAGAGTTGCCACAATGTATTATCCAAAATATTCAGGATCAAAAAAAAAAATTAGGAGACGTGCAAAGAAACTGGAAAGTATGACCCATATACGAGGAAAATTGAAAAGCAGGCACAGAAACTGCCCGTGAATAAGACCAGATGTTGGTTTTAACAGATAAAGCCTTCAAGTCATCATAATAAATATGTTTAAGGGGCACCTGGGTGGCACAGCGGTTGAGTGTCTGCCTTCGGCTCAGGGCATGATCCCGGCATTGTGGGATCGAGCCCCACATCAGGCTCCTCCGCTATGAGCCTGCTTCTTCCTCTCCCACTCCCCCTGCTTGTGTTCCCTCTCTCGCTGGCTGTCTCTACTCTGTCGAATAAATAAATAAAATCTTAAAAAAAAAATAAATAAATATGTTTAAGAAGTAAAGAAAGGCATAACTCAACTTTATCAAATAGAGAACATAACCAAAGAGATAGAAATTGTTTAAAGACAGGGATGAAATTGATATCCTGACATCTGAAGTCCAAAAACTGGAATTAAAAATTCACTAGGGCTGCACAACAGATTTGGCAGTGAACTTGAATGTAGATCCATACAGATCGGGCAGTCCAGAGAACAGAGAGGAGAAAAAGAAAGAAGAGGGGCACCTGGTGGCTCCGTCGGTGGAGCGTCCAGCTCTTGGTCTCAGCTCAGGTCACGATCTCAGGGTCATGATCTCAGAGTCCTGGGATCAACCCTGAGTGGGGTTCCGCATTCAGCACGGGGGAGTCTGCTCAGAGTTTCTCTGGCTCCCTCTGCCCTTCCCCTCTGCCCTTCTCATCCCGCTAAAATAAATAAATATTTTAAAAAGAAGAAGAAGCAGACCCTCAGAAAACCATGGGACACTGTTAAGTACATCAGCATACACATAATGGGAATACCAGGACAGAGGGGAAAGAGAAGGGGATTAAAAAAAAATGTTTGAGAAATGATGGCTAAGACTCTCCAAATTTCTTGTGGGGAGGGGGAAGCATGTTCTGTAGACGCAACAAACTCAAAATAGGATAAATGGAAAGAGATCTGCAAACAGACACATCACTGTAAAAATGTTGAAAGCAAAAGACAGGGAGAAAATCTTGAAAGCAGCAAGAGAAAAAGAGACACATCGCTCACAGGAGAACCCCAATAAGATTAGCAGCTAACTTCTTCCCGGGGAAACGACAGGAGAAAGGAGTGGGATAACGTTCAAAGTGCTTAAGAAAACAACTGTCGGGGCGCCTGGGTGGCTCAGCCCTTAGGCAGCTGCCCTTCGGCTCGGGGCGTGGTCCCGGGGTCCTGGGATCGAGCCCCGCATCGGGCTCCCTGCTCCGCTATGAGCCTGCTTCTTCCTCTCCCACTCCCCCTGCTTGTGTTCCCTCTCTCGCTGGCTGTCTCCCTCTCTGTCAAATAAATAAATAAAATCTTGAAAGAAAGAAACAGAGAAAACAACTGTCAACCACAAATCCTACATACATAAAAGCTTCTTTCAAAGTGAGAGTGAAATAAGACATTCCCATATAAACAAAAACTTGATAATTTGTTGCTGGCAGACTAAACTTAACAAGAAACTATAAAGGAAATTCTTTAAGTTGAAAGCAAGGGATCCCAGCTGGTAATTCAGAGCCACATGAAAAAACAAAGCACAAAAGTAAAGGTAATTACGTAATTATATTAGCATAAATGCACATTTTGCTCCTTTCATGTCTTATTTAGAGAGCAAAAGTTTAAAGCACTATGTGTATAATATACTCCTGGGTCTATAACATATAAAAATGTGATCCAGGGGCGCCTGGGTGGCACAGCGGTTAAGCCTCTGCCTTCGGCTCAGGGCGTGATCCCAGCGTTGTGGGATCGAGCCCCACATCAGGCTCCTCTGCTATGAGCCTGCTTCTTCCTCTCCCACTCCCCCTGCTTGTGTTCCCTCTCTCGCTGGCTGTCTCTATCTCTGTCAAATAAATAAAAAATCTTTAAAAAAAAATGTGATCCAGTGATTGGCAAAAGGTGTCACAAGTTCGGAAATAACAGAAGCAAAACCATGAATCACCAAAGTCGTAGCGAGTAAAGGTTGATTACGCATGCACCAAAAAGACACTTTGCAAGCCAGGTGTGCACAGACCAAAACATGGAATGAGGCTCAGGAGTGTATCATGGTAAAGGAGCTTATATAGTGAGGAAGTGGTGATTATTCATTCTTCACAGTGATTGGTTAGAACATTAGAATTTTCTTAAATGATAAGGAATTGATCAGTGTGGTTACCTCATAACCATCTTGGGAAACAGCTGAAGTGCTGCTTATGACTTCCAGAGGCATAAGCGAGAAGTGACCCTGGTCAACTTAGTCTTGCATAATAAGCTAAATTAAGCTTTGTTTGTATGACTGACGTGGTTTTGTCTGCTCAGGGGATTTTCAAGGCTGGTCTCCATTTGTTTTTTATTTTAACAGAGTGGCAAAAGGAAATGAGTCCAGATGGTAACTTGAATTTACAAGAACAAATGAAGATAAGCAGAAAAGATAAATAGAAGGTCATTACAACAAAAGTGAGAAATATATTTTGCTCTCCCACCTTCTCTCAGCTTCTTTAAAAGGCATAGAGTTTAATTGGATGATTTTTTTTTAAGATTTTATTTATTTATTCGACAGAGAGAGAGACAGCCAGCGAGAGGGAACACAAGCAGGGGGAGTGGGAGAGGAAGAAGCAGGCTCATAGCGGAAGAGCCTGATGTGGTGCTCGATCCCATAACGCCGGGATCACGCCCTGAGCCAAAGGCAGACGCCTAACCGCTGTGCCACCCAGGCGCCCCTAATTGGATGATTTGGGTTTTGAGTGTTGAGTTGTATAAGTTCTTTATACATTTTGGATACTAACCCTTTATCAGATATGTCATTTGCAAATATCTTCTCCCATGCTATAGGCTGCTTTTTAGTTTGGGTGATGGTTTCCTTTGCTGTGAAGAAGCTTTTTTATTTTGATGTAGTCCCAGGACTTTTGGGTTTTTGTTTTTGTTTTTGTTTGCTTTTGTTTCCCTTACCTCAGGAGATATATCTAGAAAAAAGTTGCTACAGCTGATGTCAAAGAGATTACTGCCTATCTACTCTTCTAGGATTTTTATGGTTTTGGGTTTCACATTTAGGTGTTTAGTCTATCTCGATTTTATTTTTGTGCATGCTGTAAGAAAGCAGTCCAGTTTCATTCTTTTGCATGTTGCTGTCCAGTTTTCCCAATACCATTTGTTGAAGAAACTGTCTTTTTTTCCATTGGATATTCTTTCCTGCTTCGTTGAAGATTAATTGACCATATAATTATGGGTTTATTTCTAGGTTTTCTATTCTGTTCTATTCATCTATGTGCCTACTTTTTGGGCCCGTACCATATTGTTTTGATGACTACACCTTTGTAATATAACTTGAAGTCTGGAATTGTGATGCCTCCAGTTTTGTTTTTCTTTTTCAAGGTTGCTTTGGCAATTCGGGGTCTTTTGTGGTTCCATACACATTTTAGAATTGTTTGTTCTAGTTCTGTGAAAAATGCTGTTGGTATTTTGATGGGGCTTGCATTAAATGTGTAGATTGCTTTGGAGAGTATAAACATTTTAACAATATTTGTTCTTCCAATCCATGAGCATGGAATGTCTTTCCATTTCTTTGTGTCATCTTCAATTTCTTTCATCAGTGTTTTATAGTTTTCAGAGCACAGGTCCTTCACCTCTTTGGTTAGGTTTATTCATAGATATCTTATTATTTTTGGTAAAATTGTAAATGGGATTGTTTCTTAATTTCTCTTTCTGCCACATCATTACTGGTGTATAGTATAGAAATGAAAGAGATTTCTGTACATTGATTTTGTTACCTGTGACCTTTCTGAATTCATTTATCAGTTCTAGCAGTTTCTTGGTGGAGTCTTACAGGTTTCTATACATAGTACCATGTCACCAGCAAATCGTGAAGGCTTTACTTCTTCCTTACCAATTGGCATGCCTTTTCTTTCCTTTTTTAAAAGTTTTTATGAGTCTGCTTCTTCCTCTCCCACTCCCCCAGCTTGTGTTCCCTCTCTCACTGGCTGTTTCTCTCCCTGTCAAATAAATAAATAAAATCTTTAAAAAAAAGTTTTTATTTAAATTCCAGTTAGTTAACATATAGTGCAATATTAGTTTCAGGTGTGCAGTTCAGGGATTCAACACTTCCATACAACACCAGTGCTCATCACAAGTGTCCTCCTTAATCCCCATCACCTATTTAACCCACCTCCCAACAGACCTCCCGTCTGGCAACCCTCAGTTTATTCTCTATAGTTAAGAGTCTGTTTCTTGGTTTGCCTCTCTCTTTTTCCCCCTATGATCATTTGTTTTGGTTCCTAAATTCCACACATGAGTGAGATCATATGGCATTTGTCTTTCTCTGACTGACTTATTTCACTCAGCATAATACTCTCTAGCTCCATCTATGTTGTTGCAATGGCAAGATTTCATCCTTTTTAATGGCTGAGTCATATACACCACATCTTCTTTATCCATTCATCAGTCAATGGACATTTGAGCACTTTCCATAATTTGGCTATTGTTGATAATGCCGCTATAAACATTGGGATGCATGTATCTCTTCGAATTAGTATTTTTGTATCCTTTGGGTAAATACCCAGGAGTGTGATTGCTGGATCATAGGGTAGTTATACTTTCAACTTTTTGAGGAACCTCCATACTGTTTTCCACAGTGACCGCAGCAGTCTGCATTCCCACCAACAGTGCGAGAGGTTTCCATTTTCTGTTTGGTTCTTTTTTATAGTTCCTGTCTCTTTGTTGACATTTTCGTTTTGTTCATGCATCATTTCTCGGATTTTGTTTAGTTGTCTGTGTTCTCTTGCAAATCACTGTGCTTTTTTAACACGATTACTTTGACGTATTTGGTAATTCGTAGATCTCCCTTTCTTTTGGTGTGGGCTCGGGAGATTTGCTTTGTTCCTTTGTTTGGGACATGTTTCCCTGTTTGCTCATATGCCTTGTAATTATTTGCTGAGCTTTATGCGTTTGAAAAAACTGCCACCTCTCCCAGTCTTTATGGACAGGCTTCAACACAGGGGAAGACCTTCCCCAATTAGCCTGATTAGAGATCCTGGGGGCCTCTGAAACCTTTTTGAGGGATGCAACTCTTGTGGTCTTGTACATGTAATTTCCCAATTAGAGAAGTTTGCTGGTTTCTTTTTCAGGAGTTCCTAATCTCTTGTTTCCTCTGGGTTTGTCTGTAGTGTTGCAAGTTCTTTGGTGCTACAGCAGCTCTCCTCTGTTCCCTGTCCTTCTCTGCTCTCCCCAGGTGCCCAAAGTATGCCAGCTCACTGTTGGCTCCCCACATCAAGGGAGACAGATACCAGTCCGTCGAGCAGCTCTCCACATAATCAGAACACCAGACTCAAGTCTCTCGTCTTCCTTCTGAAGGAGAAGCTATTCAGTTGCATGCCTTCTCTTGATCATACCGAGTTGCCCTAGCCTCTATCTGTAGCACCACAGGCCCTCCAGTGCTGCAGAAAGATGCTCCCACCCTTCCTTTCTTTTGGTAGCCCCAAGTCATCCAACCTCTTTTGTTTCTGTGAGCCCTCAAAGTCAGAAGAGGCAGAAAGCAGTCTCTTGCGCAGCCCTCTGAAAGCTGGAATGATGGGTGCAAATTCCTCACTTCTCTACTCTCCTCGCCATTCCACCCCAGCAAGAAACTCTGCCATTGGGGGGAGTGGTGATCATGGATAAAGTCAATGGCTTTTCTACCCTTTTGGATGCACTTTCCTTTACAGTTGCCTGGGGAACTGTAACTTCTTAACTGGTTTCTGGAGTTCTCCCAACGGTATTTTGGTCCATACCAACTTGCTATCTCTACTGGGGAATGAGGGGACTTCCTAGTCCATCTTGCTGGCATCACCCAGACTCCTCCATTATTTACCTTAAGGGATCACAAGAGGTTCTCAAATGTATGAAACCGAATGAGCTAAACACAAACATACTGAATGAAACCCTGAATGAGTGAGGGAGACCAATACATCCTTTCACTCGTGGGGAAACTAAAGATAAGCAAGACTATGGGATATGCCCAAAGTCAAAGTCTTAGCCTGTAGTCGAACAGCAATCAGCGACCCAGAACTTCGGCAAACAAAAGATAGGTCTATATTGGGTTGAACAGTATCACCCAAAAAGTCACGGCCACCAGGAACCTCAGATGTGACCTTATTTGGAAATAATAGGATCTTTGCAAATGTAATCAAGTTGGGGGAATCTTAACATGAGATTATCCTAGATTTAAAGTGGGCCATAAGTCTGCTGCCTGATGTCCTCATAAAAGAAAGAAGAGGGATATTTCAGACAGAGACACACAGGGAGAATGCCTTGTGAAGACAGAGGCAGAGATTGGAGAGATGTGTCTACAAGCCAAGGAACACGAAAGATTTCCAGCAACCACCGGAGGCTAGAAGAGGACTTCTGGCCTCTAAAGTGTGAGGGAATAAATTTCTGTCATTTTCAGCCTCCAAGCCTGTGGTTCTTTGTTATAGCAGTGCAAGGAAACTCATACAGGGTGTAGCTTCCCTCTCAGAGCCATTACTTCTATCCCGAATCCCACCATAGGCCATGAGAAGGCAGTAGGGTCAGGTACTGTCAGGCCACATTGATTAGAGCAGACTTGTAAAGACACAGATAAATAAATAGAAATGTATAGAAAGAGTGAACGTTTTTGATATACCCTTTTAAAAACATGCATAAATACAGATTCAAAGGTTATATTATATGCATCGTTCTTCAACTTGCTTTTTAAGGCATATTAAGCTTTAGAAATATTTTCAGGTAACTAAGTATATATCTATGCCATAATTTTTAATTTTCGCATGCTATAAAGCCACATTATATAATGAACGGCAATAATTTATTTACATGTTTCCAGTTGGTGGGCAGATTGAGTATTTCTTGTTTTTGCTGCTATAAACCAATGAACATGAATAATCTTTACATGCCTCTTTGTAGATATGTATTAATCTTTCTCCAGAAGAGGTACCTAAATATATAATAAATGTATTGGTTCTTGTGACAAAGGTATTTTTCATTTGATATAAACAGTCAGATTTCCCTAAAAAAGTCTTACTTGTTTATGTTTAGTTTTATGTGTCAATTAACTAGGCCACCGTGTGTCCAGATATTTGGTTAAACATTCTTCCGGGCCTCTCTAGGCAGGGATTTCTGGATGAGATGAAATCAAATTCGTAGACTGAGTAAAGCAGATTGCCTTCCCCAATGTGGGTGGGCCTCATCCAATCAGTTGAAGGCCTGAATAGAACAAAAAGATGGAGTAAGGGAGAATTCGTTCTATTTATCTGCCTGTTTCTGTGCTAAGACGGTGGTTTTCTCTTGCATTCGGACTCGGGCTTGGACTGGAGGAACTGATTCTCAGGCCTTTGGACTTGGACTGTCACTACACATCAGCTCCCCTGGGACTCCAACTTTCTGACTACAGGTCTTGGGACTTCTCAGTCTCCATAACCATGGGAATGAATCCCTTCATTCAAATGCAGAAATTCTGAAACCGGAAGCTCCTTCCTGTAAAGTTAGAGCTTGTGATATAGGGCTTTCGTTGACTACCTTACTCTGAAGATTTATAACTACTAAGTACTTAACAAAATAGCACCAGCCTGGGATGAACCCAGTCCCTCGCTTTTCCTAACCCACAAAACACCTGTCAATGGAAACCATTTGAAAATCGCAAAGATGGAGGGAAACATTTTACATTATATCTTCCTTGCGGTGGCCCAGTCAAAAGGGGGATGGTAAACAGATGATGTTGGTCTTAGAGTTCATTGTCCAAATGCAGGTGTGGAGCCATAAGGACTGAGGGAGGCCTGCGAGGGGATGGTTTTGCTCATCTGCTATGGGCTGTGGGCCCAGCACACTCCTAGGGCAGCACGCGGTGCTGGGTGCAGGCTTTCGTCCTTAGTCTTCATGTTCTGTTCTCACGCCTGCACCTGCTTCCCATGGGAAATCCTCCGCCTTATCCCACACATCCATGGCAGTATCTTGGTCCAGTGATTTCATTTGCCTTGTCACCCCTTAAAATTGGAAGATGGATAAACATGAATGAACCCCACAAATGGCACCCCACATTAACCCTACAGTAGCCCTGCATCAAGCTCTTGCTGTCCTTGTCTTTAGAGATGGTGAGAGTAAGAGAGTTTAATAAGACACACCGGAGACCCCGGCTAGCACCAGGTGGGGACTCGAATTCAGAGAGCCCTGCTCCAAAGCAACTTGATTATTCCCGAAACGTGAGCAATATGTACTCCAGCTCATTTTACTTCCTGGAAACTTTAGATTGATTGTAGGGGTGCCCACACTTGAGGAGAGAAAGCCATAAACGTTACCACTTTCATGTCTTACCGACCTCACAGAGATTCCTTCATGGAAACCCCTTTTGCGGACATACAGAGCGTTTGGGTTTTCCAGGTACAACATACGTTGCAGTTCTTATAATTCTTTAATTATTTACGGTGTTGGGATCGTATCACAGGAGCAGCTAATGCAGTAATTTTCAAGAACAAACCCCACAAAGACTCCACACCCCTCAGCAAAGAGAGTCAGCCTCTGACATCTTCTCGTTTCCTGCGTTCTCGGATTTTCTTCCTGACGTCTTCCTTGCGAGGTCACCTGTGCCCTCATGGGCAACAGACCATGATAAATTCAACAATAAACGTAACAATAAACTGGGAGACAGCTCCTAAGGTGCTGGACAAGGGAGAGAGTGTGTGCGACGGAAGAGGGAGGACGCGGGACAGGCTAGGACGCCCCCGCATGGAGTCACGTGGGGAGTCACGTGAGGAGGGGCCATAGAACGTCACAGTCGTCCCATTGTGACGCATGTGGAGCCTTAGCTGTGATTGGTCGGATGGGCGCAGGGCTGGGATAAAAGGCCAGCGCTCCGCACAGACCCTGGACTGAAAGTCGGTGTGGAGGGGCGTTCCCTGTGTGTCGGCTTCCTCCCCACAGCCTTAGCACCCACCCAGGACCCCTTTTCCAGTCTCTTGGGTTTTACATATAGACTCAGGTCTCCCCCTTATCATCCACCTTCACTATCCTGCGGCAGAAAAAAAAAAGAAGAAGAAAGAAAGGAAAGAAAGAAAGAAAGAAAGAAAGAAAGAAGAAGGAAGGAAGGAAGGAGGAAGGAGGAAGGAAAGAAAGAAAAGAAAGAAAGAAAGAAAGAAAGAAAGAAAAGAAAGAAAGAAAGAAAGAAAGAAAGAAAGAAAGAAAGAAAAGAAAGAAAGAAAAAGAGAAAAGGCAGAAAGACACCAAGCTGAGCCCCACTGGGCTGCGGAGGGAAAAACCGAAATCTGGAATCTTGTAAAGCAGTAACAAGGGGAAGCCCATCGCCAGAATGATCAATGTCGTGAGCTCAGTGAGCCTCAGCAATTTCATTGGAAATCCCAGGGTTTTAAAATGTAAAACCTTGGAAGAAAACTCAGAGCCCTAATGAGCACATCATCGGAAGCTCTGCGTCTGCAAAAGAGCGAGTCATGCTGGGTATTCACGTCATGTGGGGTATTTTCTCCACCCAAGTGATGAATGAACCTGAGTCCACAATAGTGGCTTATTTCATGAGACAGCAGCCAGCACAAAGCCTTCCCCGTCCTGTGCTATTAATCATTACCAACCAGGCACTTAGCCAGCCACGCATCCTTCAGATGGCCGTATCCATCCTCCTTGTGTCCCGTGGCTCCCCTCTGATCAGGTAAGTCCTCTGAGTCCACAAAGACCACCGCTGTTATGTTTGTCTTGCACTGTGCAGAAGTTCTGCCCGTTCTAGAAATTCATATCCGTGGAATCATATAGCATGTGCTGTGTCGGGTAAGGCTTCCTTGTCTCAACATCACGCTGTTGTTTGGATCAGGCGTGTGTCCTTTTTATTGCTAAGCAGTGTTCCATTGCATTGCTGGCAATCAGGATACTTCCAGTTAAAGGATACTATGAATAAAGCTGCCCTGAATATCCTGGTACATGTCTTTTGGGGGAGTTATAGCATTTGGAGGCCAAATATTTTCATCATTTATGGGGAGTATAAGGACCAGTGGAAGACCTTGCTCAGGGTCATATAACAGGGCTGGGTCCATCCAGGAAAGCTGTCTCTGACGTCAGTGGTGGTCCTGGCACTGTTTGGACAGAGTCAGGGTTGTTGAACCTTCTTACCCCATCATCTCAAGTTCCCC
>NC_048234.1:11129177-11163110 GCF_002007445.2 Ailuropoda melanoleuca | reverse complement strand
TGGTGGTCCTGGCACTGTTTGGACAGAGTCAGGGTTGTTGAACCTTCTTACCCCATCATCTCAAGTTCCCCATATCCATTTACAACCTTGAGATTAGCTCCCAAGCTTCGTGGGGTGGCAAAACGGGACTGGTTTTCCTGTTTCACCTTTAGCCTGGGCTCCGGCTATGAGAAGATCACAAAGAGGCAAAGAGATTGAATTTCTGATTCACTGTGTGAATGTCCTCTCCCCTCCTAGTTTCATCCTGTGCCAATAGAAGAGATTGGCTCCATTCTGGGGCTCATTATGGGCCTGACAGTCTGTGAGTCAACAACTACACCCCATTAATCAGTGATGGTCAAAGTGAAGATGGGATGTCCTTTCCCCCGCTCTGCTCTCTCAAGTCACTTGTGGCCCCAGAGTCACCCCTCCATGTAACTCCAGATGGGACCCTGCACATTGCTTCCCTTGTCAACCTAAAATTGTCAGGAGGCAATAATTAAGCAAGAGCATTTATATGGGATCAAAGAATTGCTCTTTGGGGCACACAGACATGGGGAGCTACCCAGATATGTCCTATTAGAAAGCAAAAGTCAAGTTGTTTTTTTTTTAAAGATAGTATTTATTTATTCGACAGAGACAGAGACAGCCAGCAAGAAAGGGAACACAAGCAAGGGGAGTGGGAGAGGAAGAAGCAGGCTCCTAGCAGAGGAGCCTGATGCAGGGCTCGATTCCATAATGGTGGGATCACGCCCTGAGCTGAAGGCAGACGCTTAACCGCTGTGCCACCCAGGCGCCCCCAAAAGTCAAGCTTTTAAAGCAAAAAGGGAATATTTGTATATGTTGTTTACAAAGAACTTTTGATTGGTGCTGGTGAAGAAAGCTAGTCTTTACTGAATATAATTGGTTGCTATAAAATCAGTACGCATAGTCTCTTCCTGTAGCGAGTTACAGGTGGTCATGTTGAGTCCTTGGAATGTTTTCAGTTTGGCCCCATTCGAAGGTTCATGGTTCCGCTGGTGAGAACATACATAAGGCCCATCTCCTTAATGGCCTCTAGCTTCCTTTTAGAACCTCTCAACATTAGTGACCCCATTTCACTTCTCCTTTCATACGCCCAGCGCCCGACTCCCATGATGGTCATGTTTTAAAATGTACCCAAGGTTGGTTTGATTCAGGGATGGTGAGGCCAACAGATTACAAGACAATTGGTATTGAAAGACAGTTAATTATAGTCCCCAAGAGGAGGGGGCGTGCAACAAAGGGCCACAGGGGGAGGCACCCAGGCCAGTCAGGAGGCAAAAGAAGCAAGGGGAAAGTATGGACAAAAGCCTTTAGTTTTTGCTGGAAGGACTGGCCGAAGTAGGCGCAACAGGCTTAGGACTGGCTAGTTTGAACAATTAGAGTGGCTCTGGGGTAAAAAGGCTGTCCTGAGTTGTCCAGTACATGGCCCTGGGGTGACTTACAGCAGGGGGGTAGTGTCCCAGACTGCCAGCGCCTGAAAAAAGAGGTGCTGGGGGTTGCTTTGCAGATCAAAGGTGTGCTTAGAGACACATCATTTACTATCTCTAGGAATTAACTGACTCTGGCAGGGGCAGTCCCTTCCAGGTCCACAAGCCCACCAGGATGTCAAAGCATCATAAAATCTAGAAAACTGAAGACATGATTAATACAGTCAGGAAGAGGCAGGATGCCTGGGCTGACCCTACAGCCTTCTTGGAATATTCTTCCGGACCCCTGCTCCGTCCCACCAACTGTTTGACCGAAGTGACTCCTGGGACAGACTCAGAGCTGGGTTCCTGCCCCCAGGCTGTCGCTTGGGCTTCAGGGAGAAAAAGAGGTTTGTGTGTCTATATGTACAAGTGTCAGTGTGTATTTGGTGTGTGCTCACATTCTCAGCTCATTTCTGTTACTTATTAAGTATCTACATGGTCTGAGCTTTGTGTCGTTGATACACAGTACATATCAGTGCTCAGTAAGACACCAGCTGAATATTTCTAACTAGACCCAGGAGGCCCAGGAGCCCCTTCCATCCTGGGTGCCCCTGCCCTGTCCCTCACCCCCATGGGAACCTGCAGAGATACTCTTAGGGCGAGGGAGACACAAAGCTGCCACTTCGGCAGGTCATGTTTCAGGGATGGACCCCAGAGGGGGAAAAAGAATTTCTTGTGTGAGCTGTGGCCCCAGGGATGGGGCAGAGAGATGGGGAGCAGAGCCAACAAGCCCATTAACTTCTTAGCAACGTCTCCTGTAGACGCCCCTGGGCTCTCCCCTGCCTCCCTGGGACTTCAGTTCCAGTGATCAGTCTGAGCCAGATGTGACCTCACACACCATCCATCCAAAATTTCCACTCTACAGATGAGAACCTGTGGCGTGAGACGTAATCGTCCAAGATCAGACTATACAGCTCGGGATTTGGGAACAGAAACAAAAGCGTGGTTGTTTAAGTCGGATGCCCGCCCTCTGTCACAAATCCTGTACGAGTCCGGGGGCATAAAATCTTTCTGACCCTTAGAACTTTATTTGGTGGCTTCCTTGCTTGTGCTCACTCAAGGAAAATGCCAGAAGTTGCAGACCTCCCTGCCTGAGGCTTTGGGCTGCTCTAAGCAAACGGGTCCCCAGTTCGGGGTCCGCTAGAGCCACAGAGGATTTTTTTTTCTTCCGTGCCTGGAGTGCCCCCTGGTGGCTAATTCAGTAACAACCCACCTCTAATGTCAACGTAAGACACGTGGTTGTCATGAACGTCCTGCACCACTCCTCTTCCGGAACCTTCCTTCCCTCATTAGTGCACACCTGGAGAAGGCATGTATCAGTAAAATGTTCCATGAGGATGAACGTTTTTATCTTGTTTAGGGTAGTGGTCTCAATACCCATGCCGGTGTCTATTCCAGGACATTATAGATGAGGAGTAAATACTGAACAGCTAAATGAATCAAGTACCCACTATGCATATGAACTTCTCTCTCGTGACGAATTCTCGAGATGCTTCAATCAACATTTACGAACGACTTTTTGTGTGCAATATACCATATGAGAGCCATGGAGACCAAAACAAAACCAAAACCAAAAAACACCCCACTATTCTTGTCCGAGTAGAGCTATCATTTACCGCTCCAGACAAACCACCCGTCTATAAATGTGGAACTAAATGGCAAAGACAAGAGAAGGTGTTACGCAAAGGCATAAGGGACAATGTCAACCATGCCGCGAGGGGAGGCCTCCCGGGGGAGATGGTGTGTGAGCTGAGGCTGAAGGAGAAGTGGAATTTCAGAAGTGGAGGAGGGATGGATTCCAGGGGAAGGGCAGGTGCGAGGCAATGCCTTCCTCAGTCTCCCTCCTTGTCCTTGCGTTCTTCCTCCCCGTTCCTCACTCTCACGGCGGCTGAATTCTTGGATTTCTGACATTTCACCTCCCCGGCAGGACTCCATCTGCCTCCCCAGAAACCTCCTTCCCTCCCTGGCCTGATCCATCTCTTGGAAGCTTCTTCCCACCCAGACACCCCTCACACCCCAGCCCTGAGCTGAGCACTGAGTGGTGGTTAGAATCCTGCGGTGACCAGCCCTAAAGACGGGCTCAGGAAGCCAAGATTGTACTGGGACATCAGCAAGAGCTGACCCAAGGGAATATCGCTCAGCTTGTGACCTGGGAAAGGAAACTCATATAGGATTTAAGGACCACATTAAACTTTGTTTATAGAAATTTATTCTAGGGGCGCCTGGGTGGCGCAGTCGTTAAGCATCTACCTTCAGCTCAGGGCGTGATCCCGGTGTTCTGGGATCGAGCCCCGCATCGGGCTCTTCTGCTGGGAGCCTGCTTCTTTCTCTCCCACTCCTGCTGCTGTGTTCCCTCTCTCGCTGGCTGTCTCTATCTCTGTCAAATAAATATATGAAATCTTAAAAAAAAAAAAAGGAAATTTATTCTAGGAGGATTGAGAAGAGGAAATGAGCTGAATCTGGGCTGCTGGAGAAGGAAGGAGGCAGAGAAGGAATAAACTGATCTTTGAGGACCATGGAGAGAGGTCTCACGAGTGGGATTTTGGAACACAGGGACAGTGGAGGGAAGGCAGGAGCACTTTATCTAAGTATATGTGACAGTGTGTGACGGGTGTAGCAGAACGGTCGGGGTGCCAGGTCAGGTCATAGCTTTAAAGAGACCATTCACATGCCATGCACGATTCAATGGTTTTTAATATTTCTGGAGTGGTGCGACCATCACCAGAATCAATTCTAGAACATTTTCTTCACCTCAAAAAGAAACCCTGTAAACTTCACCTACTGCCCCCGAATTTCTCACCTCCACTGCCGCCCTGGGCATCACAATTCTCTTTTCTATTGCTGTATATTTGCCTAATCTGGCAGTCCTTTGTGACTGCCTTCTTTCCTTTGCCCCATGTTTTCGGGGTACATCCATGTTGCAGAATGGATCAGGACTTTACTTTTTTCTGGGTGAATAATATTCTAGAACATCCTATTATAAGATATATCATATTCTCTCTCTTTTTTTAAAGATCTTATTTATTTTGAAAGAGAGTGTGTGAGTGGGGGAGGGGCAGAGGGAGAGAAAGAATCCCAAGCACACTCCACGCTGAGCATGGAGCCTGACGGGGGGCTCGATCTCACAACCCTGAGGTCATCACCTGAGCCGAAATCAAGAGTTGGATGCTTAACCAACTGAGCCACCCAGGCGTCCCCTAACTATTAGTCTTTCAATGAGCAGTTGGGTTGTTGACCATTAACACTCCATCTCAATACACATCCTTTGCTAATATCTCTGCAGGTAAATTCCTGACAGTGCGTTTACTGAGTTTAAGTAATTTATTTGAATTCAAGTTAGTCAGCATATAGTGTATTATTAGATATTTTTCTCCATTTTTCTAGTCCTCAAATGGGATAATATCAATTTGCTTATCTTCATTGAATCTTCTGCCGTCTCAGGTCTGTTGGACTCCTTTGGTGAATTTTTAATTTCAGTTGTTGTACTTTTCATCACCAGAATTTGTTTGGTTTCTTTTATAATTTCTTTTTATTGATACTCTCTATTTGGTGAGACATTGTTTCTCTGGTGTCCTTAATCCTGTGTCCATGGTTTCCTCTCTCCCTTTGGAAGCTGGTTTAAAGTCTTTATTTAATAGGGGCGCCTGGGTGGCACAGCGGTTAAGCGTCTGCCTTCGGCTCAGGGCGTGATCCCGGATCGAGCCCCACATCAGGCTCCTCTGCTGTGAGCCTGCTTCTTCCTCTCCCACTCTCCCTGCTTGTGTTCCTTCTCTCGCTGGCTGTCTCTATCTCTGTCAAATAAATAAATAAATAAAATCTTTAAAAAAAAGTCTTTATTTAATAAGTATACCTGGGCTTCCTAAGGGAATTTCTATTCATTCCCCCTTTCCAGGGAATTGTCCTTATTTTCTTGTTTCTTTACATGCCTCATAATTTTTTGTTGAAAACTAGACCTTTTGAATATTAAAATGTGGCAACACTGGAAAATAATTCCCCCACCTCCCTGGGGCTTGTTGTTGCTGTTTTTTGTGGGTTGTCATTATTTGCTTGTTTAGTGACATTTTTAAAAAATACTAATTTTGTAAAGACTGCATTCACTGCCATGTGGCCATTAGCTTAGTGGTCAGCTAGTGTTTTTAACTGTTCTGAAGTATCTGGAACCAAGGAACAAGAAAAAAAAAAGAGAGAGGGAGGAAAGAAACAAAGAATATAAAGGAAAAGAACACAGTTACTGTAACCCCCCATCCATATGTTGAAATTCTATCCCCAGTGTCTCAGAATGTGTCCACATTTGGAGATAAGGTCTTTAAAGAGGTAATTGCATTAAAGTGAGGTCATTAGGTGGGGCTTAATTCAATATGATGGGTGTCCTTATAAGAAGAGGAGATTAGGACATAGACACACACAGGAAAGACCATGTGAAGGCACAGGGAGGAAGCAGCCATCTACACGCCAAGGAGAGAAGCCTCAGATGAAACCTGATGACATCTTAATCTGGGACTTCTAGGCTCCTGAATTGTGAGAAAATGAATTTCTGTTAATCAGCCACCCAGTCTGTGGGACCTTGTTATGGTGACCCTAGAAAATGTATGCAATCATTATTATTTGTTTCTTTCGTTGGAAATGCTGCAGGAGTTTTGATATTTGTGGGGGGTACGCCAACTAGTTACCAGGAGTTAGCAATGGGCAAAAGTTTACCCCGTCCGAAAATAACCCAGACCTTCTGCTCAGCTGGCTTCCTCCTGCAAGGATTATTGATATGAAGACGGTACAAACTGGAAGGATTTTAGAGACCCTCTATTCTTGGAGTTCATAACGGTGCATATTGGAATCGTTTCAGAAATTTCTTTCTTTTTTTAAAGATTTTATTTGTCCACTTTAGAGATAGATGGAGAGAGAAAGCGAGAGAGGGAGCACGAGCACGGGGAGGAACAGAGGGGCCTGACACAGGGCTCGATCCCATGACTCATGAGATCAGGGCCTGGGCCAAAACCTAGAGTTGGACGCTTAACCGCCTCCAGAAATTATTTTCTCAAAGCCTATCTCCATCCCCATAAAATCATAAAACCGTAAAAGTATTATTTTAATGGTCTGGAGTTAGTCAAGGAAAACTCCCCTAATGTGAGTTAGAGTGAAGGACCGGTTGGAAATCAAAAGCTGGAGGAAGGCAGAGCTTCCTCCAGGTAGAGGGCCAGGAAAACGGAGGTTTAGTGGAGGTGCATGGCGACTGGCTGGCATGGCGGGGCACAGAAGAAGTGTTGGGGAGCAGTGTAGGTAAAGCTGGGTCAGGAGGGAGAGACCAGGCGATGACCATGAAAACCAAGCAGAGAAGTCAAGGCTTATAAATGTGTTTGAGCCTTGGACTAGAATCAATGGGACCTTGGAAGCCACTTGAACCTGGAAGGAGTGCTGTCAGAGGTGAGTTGAGAATGAGGCTCCTGGAGGCAGACTTGGTCATCGGTCATCAGATGGACTGAAGGCTGAGGTCTGGAGTAAAGAAAAGGCCACAGAGTTCTCAGCACTCATCAGAGTTGTGGAAAATACGCGCTTTGTTAAGTAAAATTGAGAACGCAAAGAGGAGGTCTGGTTCCTGCTACGCTGATGAACGGCAGAGGCTGCTGGGTCTGTCCATGAAAATGTCCCTGACAAAAACTGTAGCGGACACCATGGAACCAGGAACCAGCACACCCACGTTATGAGAAACCTCTGGAAGGAGGGAAGGTTTGGCCAGTGCATGTTCGTGTGTACGTGGAGTTGGGGGAGAAGTGGGGTGTCTGCAGCCTGGGGCACGGGGAGACTCCAACTACAAGAGGAAGTGGTGGGTTCAGCTCTGCTCTGGGCTTTCCTCAGCCATTGCCCTTGGACAGGCACTGTTGGCCCCCCACCCGAACAGCAGGAATCCGTAGCAAAGGCCCAGGTCACTGACGTGGGTCTTATCAGAGGTGACATCCAAGCAACACAGACACCCTCCTGGGTGAGGAATTGGGGACAGCAGGTAGGAACTGACATTCCCAGGCAATCATGACTTCCCTCTTTTCTCCAGGCCTCCAGGACTAGTGGACTCCAGCGAAACCCCCATGCTACCCTTCTTGGATGCTTCAAGGTGAAGCCGTGACCTGAAGAGTTTTTTGGAGTCTAAGGCTCCAAATATGAGTGACCACAGATGGGACTGGAGGGCTGGGTGCTCTCAGCCCAAGAGCTCCAATTCCTTGAACTCTACCTTGCTGGACATAGAGCAGGGTCTGGCTACCATCCCCTCGCAATCCTCTGCCAGAGGAAGTGATCCCCCAGGGTGAGGGAGGAATGATGAGCTCAGGGAAAAGAGCAGAACAACTTCCTCGAAAGAGGACCAATCAGCGTCCAGCATACGGCATGGGCAGAAGAAACTTAGAATGGATGGATCAAAAATGTGAAATGATGGGGCGCCTGGGTGGCACAGCGGTTGAGTGTCTGCCTTCGGCTCAAGGCGTGATCCCGGCGTTGTGGGATCGAGCCCCACATCAGGCTCTTCCACTATGAGCCTGCTTCTTCCTCTCCCACTCCCCCTGCTTGTGTTCCCTCTCTCGCTGGCTGTCTCTGTCTCTGTCAAATAAATAAATAAAATCTTAAAAAATTTTTTAAAAAATGTGAAATGAGAGCACAGATATACTAAAGCACACAAGGCAGATATTAACAATGTGAAATGGGGAAAATCACTGAAAAGAATAAAGTTGAATTATTAGGTAAGAAAAATATGCTGTTGATATTTGCTGTGGTTTATGATTTATACAGCACTGAGTTCAACAATGAACCCACGCTTCTTTATATTTTATTCTTAGCACTTTTCTGTCTTTATATGTGCTTTTCTTTCTTTTTTTTTTTAAAGATTTTATTTATTTATTTGACAGAGATAGAGACAGCCAGCGAGAGAGGGAACACAAGCAGGGGGAGTGGGAGAGGAAGAAGCAGGCTTCCAGCAGAGGAGCCTGATGTGGGGCTCGATCCCACAACGCCGGGATCACGCCCTGAGCCGAAGGCAGACGCTTAACCGCTGTGCCACCCAGGCGCCCCTATTTGTGCTTTTCTGTGTTCACGTATACATGTATCTCTAACTTTACTCCCATCTGATTAAAAATGAACAACAGTAATTGGGGAAGAACAGTGAGAAAAATGTATGAATTGGGGCACTTTCCTGACTTCCTGTGTTTGCAAGGGATAAGGAGAAGTTTCCTTCAGTGATAGTACAGATAAAAATCATTCTCACCAATCAACAAACTGCCTTGTATGACCCTTTGTATTCTTTATACACACTCTCAATCTCTCTCAAAATAAATAAAATCTTATTACAAAATAGCACCAAAAATAATACAATATTTACATATAAACTTAACCAAGAAGGCAAAAGATTTGTACACTGAAAACTATAAAACGGTGTTGAAAGAAATGAAAGAAGACACACAAGGAGTACCTGGGTGGCTCAGTTGGTTAAATGTCTGACTCTAGGTTTTGTTTGGCTCAGGTCATGAACTCAGGGTCCTGAGATCAAGCCCCAAGTCGGGCTGGCACTAAGCTGGGAGTCTGCCTGTCCCTCTCCCTTTCCTCTTGCCCCTCCCCCCAACTCTCTCTAATAAACAAAATCTTCATTTTTTTAAATAAAATTTTCATGGATTGACAAACAACATTGTCAAGATGTCAATACTATTTATAACCACAATACAGTAGCCAGTGGCTACCGCATAGAACAGCATAGCTGTAATATGTCAGATCTTTCTCTTTTTTTTTTAATGAGAAGGAAAAAAATCTCAGGCAAAGAAGCCCTTTCAGGAGAATTTACCTAATACATAAGAATTATTTAAAAGAAATTAGCACCAGATTTACACAAAGAAACTATGAGTGAAAACAAAGTTTGTCTAGAACTCATGAAAACAATGTGTCAGAGTGAATGAAAACTCTGACCAAAACTTGGCATCAAAATATTAAACTTAGAAGCCATCGCCTCCGTGAACAGGAGACAAATACACAGATCCCAGGGCTCAGGCAGAAAACAAGACAACAGGTGACATAAACGTGGGCTGCCAACCCATGGAAATGGTTTCACATGAGAGAAGGAAATGGACTGAGGGGTAGGGGGGTGCTGTCTTCTTAATACAGAATTCTAGAACTATTTAGCCTTCTAAACTATGTGGATGTAGAAAACAAGAGTCTATCCGCTCCTCCCTACTCCCCCATCCCAGCACGCCATGCCTACTTGTCCACACTGCGCATATTCCTAGCCTGGAGAACCCCTCCTATTAGGCTGCCCGCTCCTTTCTAGGAAAACACTACAAGGTGTCGTTTGAACGAGCTCCTCTTGCTCCTGGTGTCTTCTCCCAGCTGTGCTGCCCGGACTCACGTAACAGCCGCTTCCACCTGCACTTCTGCTCTCTCAGAGCTCAATCCCTGGTTCCCCAGTTGTTGCTGCCTCTTCTGAGGGTTGCAGGCCCTCGCACCACAGCTCACATGTCCTGGACCCCCAGACTGCCCCTCCCAGGGCCTGGCCCCGCTTGGGCCCTCATTTCTCCGTGCGCTGTCATTCCAGATCACCTTAATTTGCAGGAGCGAGGGCTGGGGGAGCAGGGCCTTGGAGGCCTCGGCAGCGCCGAGGTTTGTGTACTGTCACCATGGAAACCTCTCCGCAAGCCCTGGGCGGGGCTTAGGAAGGGGCGTGGTCATAGCCCCGCGAGGCTGTCGCGGAGGTCCCCACTAGGCACCGGGATTCGCGGATTCAGATCAGCGCCCGGGTTCGGTTCAACCTGCGCCCTGGGCCTCGTGGAAACAGGAGGCCCGCGGCAGGCAGCCCGGCGCCGGTAAACCGGGCTCGAGGAGCTTTCTTCCCCGCGGTGGCGTAAGGACCGGCGGGTGATTGACATCGGATTCTGAACGGATGAAGACCGGGAGGAATAGGGTGAGAGGGAGGCGGCAGCTGAAAGGCCAAAGACTGGGGGGCTGTGTCCATCCCGGACCAGGGGTCAGAAGGAGGAATTTCGTGTGGGACTTCCGGGGATGGAGTCACGTGGCGAGGGGACCGCTCCAAGTCACAGACGCCCACTGTGACGTCCGCGCAACCTCAGCCACGATTGGTTCGGCGGCGGGATAAAAGCCCAGGCCTTGCGCCTCGGGGGACCGAGAGTAGGAGCCGAGGGGGAATCTGAATGTCTCAGCCCCTCCCGCTGGGCCCTTCCTCCCCAGGCCCCCCCCCCACCCCGCGCCCTCCCAGCTGAGCAGGCAGAGCTCGTCTGTCCCGCCTCCGGGGTCTCGGCCCAACCTCAGTCCCCGAGTTTTGGCCATCGCCCATCCGGACCCAGGGCTGGGGCTGCTGCGTACAGCGCTCGAGCCTCCCAGACCCACCATTGCCTCGGCTCCAAGCTCCCAGCCTAGTGCACCTGCTGCTGCCCTCCCCCGTGGCCGTGGCCACCCGGGCTAGGGAGCGTGGCCTCAGGGAGCAGAACTGCCAGGGGAAGGATGGATGCCCGGCGAAGGCACCAAAGGGCGAAGGCACCAAAGCGCGAAGGCCCCAGAGGCCTCAATGGAGGCCGTTGGCCGGCTGGACAAGTCTAGGGCCTCTAGAACAAATTTAGCCTGAAACCCATTCAACGTTTGGAAACATCCATCAAAGAAACTGAGTTGACAGTGTAGGAACTAAAATAAGGGTCATGCCCTGTAGAGGAAAATCAAAATAGGGAATGAGGAACTAGGTCTTAAGAGTGTCCAAAAGTTTTGACAGGCTGCAGACAGGCTGCCTTTTTGACCTTATGCTGGCTGAGAAACATCAGAACCTCACAACAGGGCTAAGAATCCCTCCAGATGTCAGGGGTGGGCACAGTTCAGCTCTTTCTCATATGGAACCCCTGGATTGGTTGGCTCATGGTTATCCCTAGGGAGATGGGGGACCTAAGTCCTGGGCCAGAATTTCTTGACATGTGTTGCGAGCCTCTAATTATTACTCTTTTATTCTTAGGAACATTTCCCTTCGGGAAGAGAAGATGTCAGTTGACCACGGATTAAACGGTCAAAAACCTCTCCATAAAAATTCGAGGTTTTATAATACCGTCAAAATACAAATGGAAGCTCAAAGCAGAAAATCTCTCAGGGGGGGTGGGGGGCCAGTCAAAGGCTCTTCAGAGGAAATTATCGTAGATATGAAAGAACAGGAAAAAAAAATCCCATCCAAGAAGCTCGAGTTGTGCAATGGAAGAATCCAAGAGCAGACTGGTTGCAAAGTTTAAATGAAGCAAAATATCAAATACCTACTACGTACTGGGGACAGAGTAGGTCCTCAGAAAAAGTAAGGGATAGAATGACAAAGATGGGAGTTCCCAGACCACCTAGAGTAGGTTTATGGAACATTTTGTGATGATTCCTCAATTTACATATCCATCCAATAACTGGCAGGAAATTGGGATGCCTAGATGGCTCAGTTGGTTAAGCACCTGCTTTCAGCTGGGGACATGATCCCAGGGTCCTGGGATCGGGTCCCGCATCCGGCTCCCTGCTCAGTGGGGAGCCTGCTTCTCCCTCTCCTTCTGCCTGCTGCTCTGCCTGCTTGTGCTGTCAGAATATTAAAAAAAAAAAAAAAACTTGGCAGGAAGTTTACACTCTCGGTATTCTGGGCCTACCATTAAAGTGATTTGGTTAGGGGCGCCTGGGTGGCACAGCGGTTAAGCGTCTGCCTTCGGCTCAGGGCGTGATCCCGACGTTATGGGATCGAGCCCCACATCAGGCTCCTCTGCTATGAGCCTGCTTCTTCCTCTCCCACTCCCCCTGCTTGTGTTCCCTCTCTCGCTGGCTGTCTCTATCTCTGTCAAATAAATAAATAAAATCTTAAAAAATAATAATAAAGTGATTTGGTTGGAGTCCATTACAGACTAATTGGAGGAGAGCAATATGTGGTAGAGAAAATCTGAGAATGTAAAGTGGGAAAGGGGGCCTGCCAACACCATAGCTACCTTCGGGCTGATAGGACTCCACTGTAAGTGTTCACAGCGAACTCAGCTACTACTCACATTTATGGAGAACCCAGAATTAGGTTAAATTACATCTCCTGCGGACTTGGTCAGTTTTGTACCCGTCCAGAGCCTCAAGGCTGACAAGTCCATGGAAACCTAGTAGTCACACTACACGCTAAATACTAGGAAACAAAGCTGTTTGCTCTGGAATCCTTTATTTATTTAAAAAGATTTTATTATTTATTTGAAAGAGAACGCACAAAAGTTTGGGGTGGGGAGGCCTGAGAGGGGCAGAGGGAGAGGGACAAGCTGGCTCCCCACTGAGCAGGGAGTCCTATGCGGGGCTCGATCCCAGGACCCTGAGATGATGTCCTGAGCTGAAGGCAGACACTTAACCAACTGAGCCACCCAGGCGCCCCTGGAATCCATTTTCAGAGCATTACTTTGTTTAATCCTTACAAGGCCCCTTTGAGATCGGTTACATTGCACTCAGTTTCCAATTGGGGAATCTACGGCAGAGAAATGTTGGGTGACCTGTCCAATGTCACACAGCTGGTAGGTAGTGAGGACAGGACTGGAACACTCTGTCCTGACACCCAGCCCCCGGTATTCTTGCTGCCTCCTCCTTGGCAGAGTGGATCTTCTCACAGTTACCCTTGTCTGCCTCTATGTTGCTGAAGACATTTCAATCCCATAATTAAACTCTGACAACAAGGACAAGGTTCCCCCTTTTAGAGTTAGAAACTATACCCCATATTGGAAGACAGCTGTTTTAGTCCAAAAAAGACACCATCATCTTCTTCGTCTTGCCTCTGCTGGAATTCCAAGGCCCTGTCTGCCGTTGAGGCCAATCTCTGCATGTGATGTGGGAAACAAAGGCAGAAGAAAAAATTAAATTTCGTTACTACTTAACAGCCCACTGACAAGTCCTTGAAACAGGCAGAGTGACATTCCCCTGGGAGCTTGGCGGCCTTGATGTTGACACTTGGCTAAGGGCAAAGGCTATCTTAGCTTGACCCCTCGGGATCCTGTGAGTGTGCTTTAACGTATAGAAATTCTTTTGGAAATGTGATTTATCTCTACCCGCCCCCCCCCAAGATACATGTTAGCAATCATCCCCCAAGCATGGCCCACTGATAGACATAGGAAGCATCTCATGACGGAGGATTTACTAAACAGTAACAAATGCCCTCTTCCTAACAACAGCTGGCCCGCTCCAGGTCCTGCAAACCTTGCTTCCAAAATTCCTTAGAGACTTACACTGTCCCTAACTCCCGCCCAACTTGAAAGTATATAAGGAGCCACTCCTGAGGACCCCAGCAGACCTAGAACTTTCTGCTTCTGGAATTCCATTCCTCCAATGTAAAGGATATTCACGCTGCCCCAGTCTCCTCTGGTCATGAACAAACATGGCAACCTAATTAAACCACTGAAAGATATTCAAGCCCAGGGGTGCCTGGCTGGCTCCATGCGACCCTTGATCCCAGGGTAGTGAGTTCAAGCCCCGCGTTGGGCCTGGAGCTTAAAACAAACAAACAAAAACACCACACAAGTTCTGACTAGTCAGCCAAATTTCCCCCGGTGTCAACAGAACCACCCCCTCAGCAAAACTAAAGCCTAGCAGGTCACAGAAGCTTTAAAAAAGGGGAGGGGCAGAGAGGAAAGAAGCAGTAACTGTTTCCACCCACAATCCCTTTGGATTTTCCCATTTTAAGGGAGGGTTTCTTTCCTCATCAAGGTTTTGAGGCACAGAGAATGAGAGCTTAGCATAACAGCAAATTATCATGAAAACCGAGTCGCCTAAAAGAAAAAAAAAATGCGTAAGGTTCACAAACTCCCCAAATCTGCAGGTTTTTAAAATTGTTTTGGTTTTGGTTTTGGTTTTTTTTGCTTCTCTGCTGCGGCCAGACTCAACTTCCGCCTGCCCCTCACTGCTTTATGGCGGGCCTTTAAAGTCGGGTCATCCGAAGGCTACAGTTTGGAGACTCGTCCTTGGCCTAGGGCTCTGGGTTGGGTCCCACACCGGCTCCCAGGGCGTATTTCTGATGAAATTCTAAATGTTCCACCAGTTCCAAGGGTGGTTGTCCTTCCAAAGAGGGGACAAATAAGCGGACAGCCTCCCACTGTGAGCCTTTGGCCTCCCCAGCTTGCTGTCATCCCCCTTGGTCATTGCCTTCTGAGGCGGGGGTGGGGGGTGGGGTCCTCCCACAGGCTGTCTTTGTCCAGAACTCTCTCCACGGGGTGGCAGAGCCTGCAGCCAGGACTGCCTCACAACCTGACAGCTTCCCCCACACCCCCTCCAGTTCAGCTTCCTCCCCAAAGACAAGCTTCCTCCTTTCACCAGTGTTCCTCCCAAAATACATTCTTGGCTCTCCTCACCGTCTCCACCTATGCTTCCCAAGAAGCCGGCCTGCCATGAGGCTGCTTCCCCAGAGCTGCCTGATAGAGAGAAAACGCACTCCACGGAGCACCGCCCTTCTCGGGGCCTCTCTGTTCAAGTCCTTGTTGGAATGTCCTGGAAAAAAGAATGTGTCTATCAGAAAGGTCTAGCACATTTTTGTTGGGCTTTGAAGAGTCGGAATATTTTCAGCCCCTTAGGAAACAGAAGCCAAGTAAAAACTTTTTCTGATAGAGCAATTGCCTGGGTCTGATGCTCAACCAGGAAGAGACAGAGAAGCCAAAGTTAACATGTTTTTCTCGGTGGTGGGGCAGCCCTTGGCATAATGCCTGCAGCCTTCCTTGACCATAGCAGTTACTTCTGGACTTCTCCCTACCACACCCCTTTATTCAAGGCTCCCTGTAGCTTCCCTGCCTCGCTCCCCTGGAAATCCAGACTGAACTTGTACCAGAGAACCATCAAGATGGTTCCCGACGCTCCATTATTACAAACACAATATGGATGAGAACAATCTTGAAGGTCCATCTTTGCATTCGTACTTAATTGGTTCTTTCTTTTTTTTTTTTTAAAGATTTTATTTATTTGTTTGACAGACAGAGAGACAGCCAGCGAGAGAGGGAACACAAGCAGGGGGAGTGGGAGAGGAAGAAGCAGGCTCCCAGCCGGAGAAGCCCAATGTGGGGCTTGATCCCAGGACCCTGGGATCACGCCCTGAGCTGAAGGCAGACGCTTAACGACTGAGCCACCCAGATGCCCCTAATTGGTTCTTTAGTACATCTTCTGTACAAGAGGAAACACCTGGACAGAAGCATTTTTTAAAACAGCTGCCATATCACAATCCACAAAGCCAGTACCAACCTACATTCTTTTCCAGGCTGGCATGGATTTTCATAGATCTTCGTTTTCCCCACACCCTCGCCCATGTTGGCAATTACCTTTTTTTTGGGGGGGGGGTATTTAACTGGACATTGACTGTTATGTAATTTTGAAATTTTCTCTATTTAACAGGGCTTTTGTGAGGTGTTTGTTTGTTTTTCTTTATTTCTTTTGTTTTTGTTTTTAATAGAGTTTCGTTCGAAAATAAAGAAGCAGTTTTTTGTGGTTTCTGGGCAGTCACAGAATTTCAGTGAGCCGCAGGCTGGGATGAGGACGAGGCCAGTGAGACACTCTCCCGGGTGCAAAATGCAAGGAGTGTGGGTGGCGCCAAAAAACTGAGCAGTCAAGAAAAAAAAAAGAAAAAAACAGTATTTTTTTTAAAATGCCAAAATCCAAGATGAACAAAGTGTCAAAATTATAAATAAGAGGCTTTGGCTCTGCGTATGGGCATGACTGCTTCATTCCCTTTACTTTGGTCGGCCCCAGCGAGCTTGAGTCTTACTTTTATTTTTATTTACTTTTAAAGATTTTATCTATTTATTTGAGAGAGTGAGCGATAGAGAGCATGAGTAGGGGGAAGGGCAGAGGGGGGACTCGATCCCTATCCCAGGACCCTGGGATCGTGGGGATCATGACCCGAGCTAAAGGCGGACACTTAACCAACTGAGCCACCCAGGTGCCCCAGTCTTACTTTTAAAAGGACCCTGTAACCCTCTCTGCACACATCTCTCGAATCCCTTCATCTGATGACATTACCACACTGGAGTTTAGAATAAAGACTGGCTTTTGGTTCCACGTCTGGGGAGAAGGGCCAGGACTTGACAAGTATATCCAAAAATCTGAGCAGGGATTTCAAGAGTGTCTCTGGTGTTTCCTTGGGTGTGAACCATCCCTTCCAGTAGATTCGAGACTCTTGACCTCTGTGGGAAAGGCACTGGCTTTTCCTCACAGGGACTTTGCTATGTGGCCTATGCTAGAGGTCTTTGAGGACGAACAGGGGAGGAAGTTTGTGATCAGCCTAAAAGAGAACCCAAACCTCAGAGCTCTAGCATTTCAGTCACTTCTTAGATCTCTGAGGAGCATTTCTGTCACTCCCTAGCTCCCCACACCTTCCCCTATTCAGGGTCCAATCACCTCTGGGCCATCAAAAGCCATAAGGAAGGGACTGTTGTCTGGATGCCTGTAGATGGAATCAGTAATCTTGGGCTAGCTGATGCTCCCCCCCTGAGGACAGTGATAGAACCTTCTGGCCTCTGCTACTCTGACAGCCTTGGGGCAGCTGCCTCAAGACTCACAGTTAATCCCAAATGCCTGCTATTCTCACACCTGACCTCAAACACAAAAATTGCCAAGATTCCTATCCAAGATTCATAGAAGCTCTGGTGATCTTGGCTGTCCCCAGGTGAACAGGATGGTGAGAGAGCCCTTCACCACCCCCACCATCCCCCACTGGCTTCCCTGAGAGCCCCAGGCACAGTTCCTCTTTCCCTCCTATAAAGAGTGAGGCCCATTCCAGATTGTTCTTTCCCTGAAGGACATCAGGCCCTCGTGGGGGTTGTATTTATTCAATTAATTGATGCTTCATATTCTTAGACCAGGATACTGCTCTATATTATTAATGGCTTTTTAAAAAAAATTCTAGAGCTTACTTACTTAATAATTGTATCTTTCTTATTTAATAAAAAAAAAGGAAAAAGTACTGTCCAAAAGCAGGGACTTAAGACTCCCACGAGGGGGATAATGAGCCGCTTAAAATCATGCTAGGAGGGGCGCCTGGGTGGCACAGCGGTTAAGCGTCTGCCTTTGGCTCAGGGCGTGATCCCGGCGTTATGGGATCGAGTCCCACATCAGGTTCCTCTGCTATGAGCCTGCTTCTTCCTCTCCCACTCCCCCTGCTTGTGTTCCCTCTCTCGCTGGCTATCTCTGTCGAATAAATAAAAATAAAAATCTTTAAAAAAAATCATGCTAGGAAAAACTATTAACTAAAATATATGCACAATATTAGGACAAGCGAGGGCACTGAGAAAAAGGTTGTGTACAATATAACCCCATCTCAAAAACGAATTTCAAGTGACCAGAAGGGGGGGTGCTAACGTTCTCTTTCTCGATCTGGGTGCCGGACGCCCATGTATTTACACTCCGTGAAAACGCAGGGCCACTTTTTCGATATGTGTGCTATCCATCAATCCAAAGAGCAAAACTCTATTTGGGATTATTCCCAGCCAGGAAAACTCTGCAAAAAGAAATACCGCGCACGAACATCTTTGAGCAGGTCACCTCCGGTTGGGGGGAGGGTTCGGGGACCCCAACTGTCTTCCCGGTATTGTTGGACCCTCATCAAAGGAAAATGCTTCCTGTGACACTTTGCAAAGAATAAAGCCGTGGCACCTTCGCAGCCTGGGGGTCGAGGCCCGCGCGTGCCGGCTGGGCTTGGTCGGCGGCCCCGGCGCGCGGCTTTCCCGGAAGCCGAGGAGCGGGCGGCCGGCGCTCCTCCCTTTGGGCGAGCGCCGGAGCTCCGGGGGGACCGTGCCTCCCCGCCTAGGTGTTCCGAGCCGCGGGACCGTGCCGGCACAGCGAGGTCTTTAGCGACGCAGACGCATCTACTCGCTGTGACCTCGTGGCGCAATGGTAGCGCGTCTGACTCCAGATCAGAAGGTTGCGTGTTCAAGTCACGTCGGGGTCACGGTTCCTTTTTTCCTCCCCGAGCTACGGAGGGCTGGTCGAGGCGCTGCAGAAGCCGTCAGGGGAGACGTTCGGCCTCGGGCGCCCGTGGTTACACCTCTAGCAGGCGGAAAACCCCGCTCTTTTTTCCTTGCATCGCGAATACAGGGTTTCCGCAAGCGACTGCGAGAGGCGGAGGTTGCTTTTGGGTTCCGATAGGAGACGCCGCGGCCAGCGCGGAGTGACCCCCGCCCGCGCGCTGGTGGCCGCCCTGCCCCCCCCAATTCAACACTGGCCCCTGGGGTTACCAGCCCCCATCCTCCTTCCCCTCCCCCAAAGCACTTGGGGCCCTCGGAACCCCACCTACGGGAAGATATAATGCGCCCCTGGAGGGGGCTCTCGTCCAGGAAGTGACCCCTCCGTCCCAAGAAGGACTGGGTGCCTTTTGCAGGTGCCTCCTTGCTCGCCCTGACCATCTCTTTTGTCTCTCCGCCCCGAATGTTCCCTCTCACCTGCATTGTTACACCACTTGCAGAAGCTCTGTGGATTTAGCCACAGCTATAAGGCTAAGATATTCACCTCAGTATTGTTTGCTAATAGTTACAAACAAAAGATCAAAACCAGAAAAGCGCTTCCTGTCCACCAGTAGAGGGATGTATAGGAGAAAAAAAAAGTCGCATAAAAATTTCAACGCGTACTGTATATGTTAATGATATATAGTTATTATATATCCACATTAAAATATGGACGGGAATTGCTCACACTAATTCTAGGATGGTGGTTACCTCTGGGGAATGAGGAGGAAAAAGGGATGGAGACAGAGTCTCACTTTGCTTTTTTTTTTAATAAGCACCCCCCAAAATGTTAACATTAAATCTAGTTATTAAAGGGTACATAGAATCTAATATGAAACATGGGTTCCAGATCAGAATTCACCCTACCTGCATAGTCCAAAACCTCCAAGTCAAAAAATTATTTTATAATTTCCCAGGTCAGTAGGACCCACAGCATGCTGGCAGGAGCCCTGAAAGAAATACACCCTCAAAACAGGCCTTCTGGCTTTAAAGTACCAGTCAAAATACACTCATATTTTAAAAGAAAATAAGAGAGAAGACCTTTTGTGTAGGAACTAGCAAAATCAGGTCCAGAGACGGGATTCTCAGATACCGAGTGTACAATGGTTATATTTAATCTTTTAAAAATGAAAGAGAGGACTACAAAATTAACAGAACAAGAGACAAGAAGAATGACTCTGGTATGTTTTAAAAATAGCTAAAAAGAAAATTCTAGAAATGAAAGATTTAATATTTGATATTAGAAACACACAGGTACATCATCCAGCAGATGAGACAGGCAGAACTGAAACAAAATAAATAAAATATTGCGGTGGTTCAAAATATGTTTGTAAAGTTTGGCATTCCCTCCAAAAGGTGATGCCTAATTCTCTTTCCCTTGGGTATGGGTTGAACTTAACGCCTTTCATCTCACGAGCAGAAAAAGGAGAAGTTATGGTGTGTGCCTTTGGACACTTAGTCATAAAAGAACTGTGGTTTCCTGCCTCTCTCTCTGGATCGCTTGCTCCGAGAAAGCCAGCTGCCATATTGCAAGAACATTTCTGAAATTCTGCAGAGGTTCACTTGATGATGAATTGAAGCCTCCAGCCAACAGTGTCACGAGGAATCCCCACTCAGACTCTTGGAGGACTGCAGCCCCAGCCAATATTTCGACTCCAACTTCATACAAGACTCCGAATCAGAACCAACCAGCTAAGACGCACTTGCATTTCTGACCCTCAAAAACTGTGTGAGATAATAAATGTTAAGGTGCTAAGGTTTGGGGTTCATTTCCCATGTAAAAATAGATCACTAATACAAAGGTAAAATTAAAGAAATTACACCGAAGGCAAATAAAGAGGCAAAGAGAAACAAAATAGGGGAGAAAATAAAGCAATACCGTGGATAGAATGAAAATGTCTAATCTCAGCCTAACTGGAGTTCCCCGGGGGAAGTAAAGAGATGGTAGGGGAGAGGTTGTATTTGGAGAAATGGCAGCTACTAACTTTTCAGAATTGATAGAAGACATGAGTCGTCCCTGGCGAGAAGCACTCTATCTCCTAAGCATGATAAGGAAAAAGACATCCATACTTGTATACAACATAAGAAAACTGCCCAATATGGAGAATAAAAGATTTTTTAAAACAACCAGGGGATTGGGGGAAAAAAAGCCAATTATCGACAAAAAAATAAGAGTTGGTCTGAAACTGAATTCTGAGCAGCATCAACAAAAGCCAGAAAAGCGTATTATTAATTCTACAGCACTGGGTAGCCTGGATGACACAGCTGGTTAAGTGTTGGATGCTTGGTTTGGCTCGGGGCGTGATTTCAGGGTCGTGAGATCGAGTCCCATGTCCGGCTTGCGCTCAGCGCAGGGTCTGAAGATACCCAGAGTTAAGTAATAAATTAACAAAGTTGGTCAAATGGACATAGAACTCTGCACATAACAATTAGGCAACACTGTTCTTGAGTTCACGTGGAGCATTTTATATAAACATGACCGCCTTCTACACCACAAAAGAAATCTCACCAAACTCCAAAGCACAGGTGTCATTCAGGTCACTTTCTCTGACCTAATTACCATTAAATTAGAAATCAACAAGGAAAAGCGTATTAACATTAGGATGTTTAAAAACTTGTAAATTACTTCATAGGTCAAAGACAAAACCCAGACACCCAGACAACAGAAAAAATTGGAGTTACGGACACTGCAAAGGAGCTAAAATGATCACCGTTTGCAGATGATGCAATCGTGTAACCGGAAAACCTAAAGGAGTCTGCTGAAAAATTACTAGAAACGAAAAGAGAAGTTGGTAAGATAGTGAGGTACAAAATTAACGTACAGAAACCGAGAGTTTTTATAAAATCAACTAAGAACCAGTCAGGAAATAAGGTGAAAGGGGGCAGACGTAGGAACAAAACATTTCACATTCATTTTATATGTTGTTTCGATTTTTGAATATATGAATATATATGAATATATTATGAATGTCACCTTGTCAAAGAAAAAAGTTATGAACGTCAGTGAGTGTCCCTTCCAAGGGATAGTTTTTAAGGGCAGCCACACTGAGGGACCTGGGACAGCTAAAAGGTCAGGCAGAGAGCAGGTTTCTGGTACAAAATCTCTGACCTCAACATCTAAGAGCTCTGGGATGGGATGCCCCTGGCAGTTCTTGTGTGGGGGTGGATGGAGTAAACAGGGGCTCCCTGGAGGCCCCTTATGACCACATGTGTGAATTCTGTATGTCACCTGCGTGACCCACTGACCTTGTCCTAATGTGACTTCTCTTGTGGGTGCCCCATTTATTATTTATTATGTCCCCGCTCAAAGCCCACCTGCGCGTCTGACCCAATGTGTGACCTTCTCATGCGACTCCTCTGTGGACCCCATCCATGTGACCCTTGCCCTCTGGCTTCCAACTGAGTTTGGCTGGTGCGGAGGACCAACCGGAGGAGGAAAGGAAGAAGTGGGGACATGAATGAAGACCAGCCAACTGTGAAAAGCAAAGGCCATTTGTCCTGAGCCTGCTGTAGATAGAAGGAACCCAGCCACCAGCACCTGTGTTTTGGGCGAGACCCAGAGGTGGGCAGGGGGCGGCAGGAGAGCTTTAGAGCAACCTGGGGACGCTGAAAGCAGGCTAACTAGAACGGGCGCGTCCTATGTGATTGGTCACGGGCGCGTCTTTGCTTGTCTCTGGCTGGTCCTAAATCGAGGCAGGGACAAAATTCAGGGAGGCTGTTAGTTTTTAGTCAAGTCCCGGCCATTTGGGGCTGATTGTGCTAGAGGTCACTGTTTGGCTTCCTGGATTGTTGCCGGAGATAGCAGTCTGACTTCCTCCAAGTCCCACTTACAGCAGGTTGCCTTTCTGGGCTGGTTACTGTCATGATTCTGAGTTGGAGCTCTACTTTTTTTTTTTCTTAAGTAAACTCTGTGCCTAGCATGAGGCTCAAACTCACAACCCCACGGCAACGTGTGGAGGGGTCCCTACCACCTCATTCCCCCGAACTGCCCTTACTTACTGTGGAAAATTCTAGAAGCTGAATGTCAGAAAGAAACAGAGCGACATCTGCCTGCTTTACCTCCAGGGAATACTCAAAACAGTCAGCGGCAAAGAGTAGAGACAAAACGTGACTGAAGGAAACCCGGATGTATTTTGAAGTGTTCTAAGCACGTTACAGAAATAGAAGGTCTCATATGTATCAAACAGACTGATAGACCCCCACAAGCTCACACACAGGACTGGAAAGGAACATGAAACAGGGATTATCTCTGGGTGGCGAGATGACAGGTTTTTGTTTCGTCTTTGTGCCTGTGTTTCTCATTTGTCCATAATGAATGGTAAAGAACAGTGGCACGGATACCAAATGGGGTGGGGGTGGGGGGCTGCTTGCATCTAAATCCTGGCTGCATCTCCGATCAGTCGTGTGACTTGGGCAATTTATTTTATTTATTTTTCGTCCCTCTGTGCCCAACACCCTCCTCTGGAGAATGGAACAATAAAGGTTCCTACCTTATGGGTTTCAGTGAGTGAATTTATGGAGAGTGCTTCAAACAGAGAGGGGCATGTAGTAAACACCATAGACAGTGGTGTTGGGTGGTATTATTATTACTTTTATTATTATTGCTACTACTATTATTATTCCAACATTATTACTATTTCCAAGGCTAGAAACTCCTGGTTAGGTCAGTAATGGAAGGTCTTATGAGTTCAGCACTTGGACAGGAAAGCATTCTGCTGCCTATCTGACTCCGTGATTCTGTGCTCTGTGTGCTGTGAAGGGATCACGCAAATCCACACGGGTTTGGCCACAGTGGCAACCACAGGCAGCCCGGCTCTGCTCAGGGCCCCCCACCTGCCGGATTTTGACCATAGCTGGGAATGCAGAGAACAGGAAGCCAGCGCTGCCTTCTTAGCGACGCAGCTCACCAGCAGAGGGCGCAAGGGGCAAACCCAGGAAAAGCTGGGCTGTGAACTTGGAACATCTTTTCCCTCTGACACAGGGAGTACTTTTGAGCTTTTCTGTTTGAGTACCCTTAAAAGACTTTCTGGAAAACGATGTAATCTTTGCATATTTTCTGGTGGGCACCTAACCCTTTTATTATAATTTAAAATCCCTGCAAGAACTGGCATGTTCTAAATAGTAACATGTTGAAATCAGCAGTTTCATCCTTTTCTAAATATACCCCAAGAAGTATAAACACCACCAGGATCTGATACTACGGTGCATTTAAAAAAGACAAGAACAAACTCCTATGTGCTGGTTAGAAATTTTGCATGTTTCCTTTTTCTCTTTGTATTTCCGTTTCTCCCTCCACAAATTTAGAATAATATATACTTTCATGCTGGATTTTTTTTATTTACCACTCTGTCATACTTCTCTCCACAAAAATGCAAATATAAACTGAAAATTAAAATGCCTATTTTCTGAGACCTTAGAGGTCTAAGCATTACCAGTTTTTCTTTGGGATTGAATTATCACTGTGATTCATATTACAGTGTATTACGAGTTCTGATGACAGAGCTTGAAATTTTCAGATTTCCTCTTTACATGGCACTTCTGGGGCAATGCACCCTAAGGAGAAAGTGGCTTTTCTGGTGACAAAGACTGAACAGAGAAAGGGCAAAACACTTAAAAAGAGCATGCAACCCACAGCGCTTTTCTCAGGCAGGGTGGTTCCTTAAAACTGACCTTGTCACAGATTCCCTGGGAGAGTCTTCCTGTGTCCTGGGGTGTGCTGTCAAAACCTATTATTCAGGGACGCCTGGCTGGCTCAGCCGGTGAAGCGTCTGCCTTCGGCTCAGGTCACGATCCCAGCGTCCTGGGATCGAATTCCACATTGGCTCCTTGCTCAGCAGGGACCCTGCTTCTCCCTCTGCCTTGTGCTCTCTCTCTCTGACAAATAAATAAATAAAGTCTTAAAAACAAACAAAACCTATTGTTCAGAGAATAGAAAAACCAAACAAGCTCATTGGCCGTTGGAATGGGGGGCCCCTGTGGTGGCCCAGCCGAGTGGATAAAGTAGGGGGCAGCACACGTTGCGGATGCTTTCATTCCTGTCTGTGGCCCAGGAGAGCTGTGCCAGAAATCACTGATCAAAGTCAACCCAGAGGAAGCCTCAGGACTGACTCACAGAGGGCATCTGTGCAAAAGGATGAAAAGAAATTTTCCCAGATGATGTCATTGCAGGTGCTATACCTGTTTTAAATGTTTTATATTATTGTCAAGAGTTTATATTACATATTATAAGCATCACGTGTGTCTATATTCCATCTAACGGCCTTACTTCACTCACTGAAATAGTTTGCAACTCTTCAAATTCCATTTTTAGCAAGTTCTAGAAATAGAATCTTAAGGTAATAAAATGAAAATACTTGAAACTCACCTGTTTGGTTTTTTTAATTTGGAAAAATAGGGATAGTTTGTGATTGAATGGAGCGTGAGTCCTTTGCTTTTTTGATCATACATGATGTCTGGTCTCTGATATATTAAATAGATGAAATGTGTGTTTCTTAGTGGAAAGGATAAACTTTGAAGTTATATATATATTTACACTCGAATCCTAGTTTGGTCAATTGCTTTTTTATGAGCCTTAGTTTTCTTTTTTCTTCCTTCCTTCCTTCCTTCCTTCATTTTTTTTTTTTTTTTTAAAGATTTTATTCATTGTTCGACAGAGAGAGACAGCCAGCGAGAGAGGGAACACAAGCAGGGGGAGTGGGAGAGGAAGAAGCAGGCTCATAGCAGAGGGAGCCTGATGTGGGGCTCGACCATAACGCCGGGATCACGCCCTGAGCCGAAGGCAGACGCTTAACCGCTGTGCCACCCAGGCGCCCCCTTTTTTTTTTTTTTAAAGATTGTATTTATTTGACAGAGAGCACAGGCAGGGTGAGGGGCAGAGGGAGAAGCAGTCTCCCCACTGAGCACGGAGCCCAATTCGGGGCTCCATCCCAGGACCGTGGGATCATGACCTGAGCCGTAATCAAGAGTCAAACACTTAACTGACTGAGCCACCCAGGTGCCCCTGTCCATTGGGTTGAATGCAAGGGGCTTTTAGGGGCTTCTTGTTACAACCCTTCCGCGTTAACACTCTCTTCTGGTAGCTCTCGCCAACTTCGCTGCTCCCATGTGTTCCTCTGACCTAGATTAAATAGATTTGAGGCACTTTAGAGAACAAAACTCCTGGAATCATTATCAATGTAGAAATTTCATAGACTCTGGGTTGAGGCTGCTCCTGACAATATGGAGATTGGTGGTTGCCTTTTCTGAACACCCACATCTGAAAATACAAATTTATTCGTTTTTGTTGCTTTGTGCCTGGGGACAGCAGGCTCACACAACGCATTTGCTGGGTAGTCCTGTCTCTCAGTTATCTGATATTAAGTTATGACCTTCTATTTGTCTGCTGTCTCTGGAATCAGGCAGAAGTCATTTCCAGTCCCCTTTCTGCCACTTAGTAGACACTTACCCTCGGGCAAGTGACTTAGCCATTCAAACCCTGAAGGAGCCCCTCCCCTCTAGGATTGCCATGAAGATTAGGAGATTATGGCTAAAAGCACTGAGGGTAGCCCTGGAATATGGCAGTGGCTAATGCGATTACAAAAAAGAAAATGTCATTATGTCAAATTATGGGTAATGACATGACATTTTTATGGTTGTTGAATTGGTCAGCTTGGGCTGCCATAACAAAATGCCATAGCCTGGGAGCCTTAAACAACAGAAATTTATTTTCTCATGGTTCTGGATGCCGGAAGTCCCAGATCAAGGTGCCGGGTGCCTCACTTCTGTTGAGGACCCTCTTCGTGGCTCTTAGATGGTTGCCATCTTGCTCTGTCTTCACATGGCCTTTTCTCTAATGCATTCGGTCTTATCAGGGTACCAGCCCTATCGGATTAGGACCCCACCTTTATGACCTCATATAACTTTAATTACAGCCTAAAAGCCCTACCTCCAAATCCAGTCCCATCAGGGGTTAGAGCTTCAACATGGGAATTTTGGTGGGGACACAATTCAGTCATCATTGCCTTCGGCTCAGGTCATGATCCCAGGGTCGTGGGATCAAGTCCCGCATCCGGCTCCCTGCTCAGCAGGGAGTCTGCCTCTCCCTCTGCCTGCTACTCCCCCTGCTTGTGCTCTCTCTCTGACAAGCAAACAAATAAAATCTTTAAAAAAAAAATTTGACGGTCTTTGTGATTCTTACAAACATGGTCCCTCAGATGACTCCAAGCTGCTATTCGTAGCTGGACAGAGCTTTCTGGACTGGAGGCATGGAGGACAGGGTATTCATCTTTGATGTGTTTTAAGCCTCTTTTAAACTTCTTCTGGGCCGATGCACATGCCCACTGCCTTTGGCTTTCTTTAACCAAGTGCTAAAAATCGAAAGGCTGTGGCATTGTGTATTATATGGGAAAGTATCAGCTTCCTTCTTTTGTAGAATTTTAGTTCCCTTAAGACCTAAATTCTTAACCTTTAAACTCCTTAAGTTTATCAAAAAAAATTAAGAGAATAAGAAGCAACTCAGAGAATAGTGGTACATACTTGTTATATGTGTGTATATATATATATTCCACAAAGGACTCATATTTAAAATATATAAGGAACTCTTATAATCTGTAAGAAAAACAAGCAATGTTTAGTAGACCCAGTAGAAGGATACAGAAGAGATGTGAACATGCATTTTAAAAAGATGATCGGAACATCGAGGTGGCTCAGTCAGTTAAGCTTCTGCCTTTGGCTCAGGTCATGATCCCAGAGTCCTGGGATCGAGTCCCTCATCGGGTTCCTTCCTCGGTAGGGAGCCTGCCTCTCCCTCTGCCAGGCACTCCCCCTGCTTGTGTTCTCTCTCTCTGACAAATAAATGCATAAATAAAATCTTTTTAAAAAAGTTGTTCAAATGGCCAAAAAATATGTGAAAAGATGACAAATCTCATTAATCCTTAGGGAAATGGAATTCAAAGCAAAATATATTACTACACACACACACACACACACTCACACTCACACTCACACTCACACACACACCGGGATGACCAAAATGAGAAAATTGCACACATCAGTGAGGAAATGCAGCAAATGGAAAGGTCCTTCCCTGCCCACGGGCATTTTCCGACAGTGGATTAGTATATAGTCATGAGAATGAGCCAAATACAGCTACACCCCTGAGCACATGAAGCTCACAGGGGAGGGACTGTTGGGTGAAAGAAGTCAGACACAAAATACACGTGCTATCTAAGTTCTTTTTACATCAGTAGAAAACAGAGCGAATGGGCACTTGTCTCCCAGGGTTGCCATAACCTATCTCTACACATTCGATGACTTTCAACAGAAGGAATCCATTCTCTCAGTCTGAAAGCCGGAAGTCCAAAGTCAAGATGTCGGCTTTGTTCCCTCCAAAGGCTCTAGGGGAGAATCCATCATTATCCCTTCCGCTTCTGGAGGCTCTAGGAGCACCTTGCTGGTGCCCACCTCCCTGCAGCCTCTCCCTCGGTCTTCCCATACTCTTCTCCATGTGTGTCTTTCCCTCTTCTGTCTCCTGTAAGGACACTTGTCATTAGATGTAGGGCCCACCCGGGTAATCCGGGATGATCTCTTCTCCAGATTGTTAATTTAATGACATCTGCGAAGACCTTCTTTCCAAATAAGATCACATTCGTGGGTTCTAGGGATTAGGCCATGGATGTATCTTTTGCGGAGTATGGGGGAGGCACCGTTCAACCCGCTACCGTGCAGCTAAAAGCTGGGAGAGTGGATTCATTTGAGAAGATTAGTGACTAGAAGACCACAAGGGGGCTTTGGAAGGCTTGGTAATGTTCTGTCTTTAATCTGGCCACTGGTTACGTAGGTGTGCTCGCTCTGCGAAAATTCACCCATGATCTATATTTATTTATGGATATTGAGCTACAGTGATTTTTTTTTTCCAAAAGAATTCATCAAAGGGGTTGGTAAAGATCGTCCAGTCTTTGCCAGTCTTCCCAGCCTCCTAGTGAAGGGAGTTTGGGGTTCTCTGAACAGACCATACCCAGAGATGCATCATTGGTTCCAGATACCTCAACTTTTGTAGGATGTAGGGGCTTCAGTAGAAAGGGGGGGTCAATGATAGATCACACACCCCAGAAGAAGCTACAGAATTTTTTTTTTTTTTTGACAGAAAAGATATGAGAGAAACAGCATCCTTGGCTCAGATCATTCCAGAACTATCATGTGGGAAGAAGAGAAGTCACACATAGTGTGAGAGAAGAATTAGGACTGGCAGGTGAGGATTTTATACTATGTCTCAGCATAATGAAGAGCCTCCCCCTTCTGGGGTATGCTAAGCAGAAGAGTGGCCCCCAAATATGTCCAAGTCTTAATCCCCGGCAGCTGTGAATATGTTATGTCACATGGCAAAGGGGAATTGAGGGTGCAGGTGGAGAGAGATGTGATATGACAAGGACTCAATCTGTGTTGCTAGCTTTGAGGATGGAGGGAAAAGCCAAGAGCCAAGGAACATGGGCAGCTTCCAGAAGCTTCCAGAAGCTAGGATTCTCTCCTAAGCCTTCCCAGGAGGAATGGAGCCTGGCCAACACCTTGAGAGCAGTCAGCGAGACCTACTTTGGACCTCTGACTTCCTGAACCGTGAGTAATACATCGGTGTTGTTTAAACCACTAAGTTTGTGACAACTGTTTACAGCAGCCTCAGGAAACTGATACAAATCATGAGGCCCATCATTGAAGGTGTTCAAAGAAAGACAAGACAGTTTGCAGTGATGTCATAAAGGGTACACAGAGCAATCTAGAGAATCTCTAAGACTCCTTTATCTGGAGAGGAGGAGGAGGGCTCCTATTTGCCTCCTTCAGTAGAGTTCTCAGTACGCTTTTATATACATTTTATCCTTTGATCCTCTCAAGTTTATGGAAATAGAGGGGCATCTGGCTGGCTGAGTCGGTAGAATGTGTGATGCTTGCTCTTGGGGGTCGTGAGTTCAAACCCCACATTGGGGGTGGAGATTACATTAAAAAATTAAAATCTGGGGAAAAAAGTTTATGGAAATAGACCAAGGAGGAATTATTCTTATCATTTTGTGGCAAGAATGTTAAAATTCAAGGTGAGGTGGCCGGTCTGTGGTCATGTAGCCAGGAAATGGCTGCCGCAAGGCTAGAACCAGGTGTCCTGATTTACAGGTGGGCGGCTCTTTCCACTCAATGATGCTGCCTCTTTCAGACTCCAAAGGTCTCCTTTGGTGGGGAACCGAATGGGCTTGCTTCACGCTGTCCCAGAGGACCTACGGTGTCCCCTTTTAGCCTCCAAATCCAGCCCCAGTCCAGCTCTGCCCTGTACACCCCCTCCCCAGGGGCAGCCCTGAGTCAATGAGCTCCTGACCAGTTTGGAGGCTTGAGCTCCTTCGTGACTGAGCAAGGCCTGGCCTTCCGAGTGACCAACATCCTGGGCTCACTGTGGCCGCAGCTGGTGCAGGTGTTACCTCTGGCCTTGCCTGGAGTTTGCTTATCTTGATCGTAAGGAATTGCAGCCACACCTTCGAACAATGGCTAACTGGGCCTGAAATCCCAGGGTGCTATGTCAGGTCACAGCAAGGTGCAAGCTGGGTAGGGCCCACAGGCATTCCCTTCCAGGTGCGTGCGTGTGTACTTGAGGGGGCAGTGCGCCAAGCCCAAGGGGAGTGGAGATCCGTCTTCTTCTCTTTTGGGCAGGGACACTGGCTTCCGCTGAGCACTTCCGGCGAGAAGACGCTCCCCTCTTGTTGCCTGTTTGTGAGAATTTGGGGCATGTTATTCTATTGGTGGTGGTTTCCTAGTCAGTGAAGGGCCATTTGGCTGAGCTGAAGGAGCGTGTGAATAAAGGGCCCAGCAAGGTCAGGAAAAATTGAAGGAAGACCTGATCTCAGACAGATTCTAGTGAAATATCGAAATTCCAAGGATAAGGACAAGATTGGCCATATAAGAAGGAAGAAGAAGAAAAAAGCTTTCCACATCCGTATCAGTGAGGTTGCTTTCTTCAGCATGATAGGTATGGTCATCCAAACTGGACCAGAGATCCATGCAGGGGAGCCCGAGGGAGGGAGGGCTCAGGCATACCGGTCAGGGTTTCTAGATTTCATGTTCTTTGGGGAAGCGACTTTGTGGACACTGTGACTGCTAACATCGTGAGTGAATACGTATGTGACATCTCTCAGGTAGGAGCAAATTGCAAACCAGACACTTTGGACCCTGAGCTAAGTCAAGCCAACTCCAAAGCCACTCTGTCAAGTTGTGGCTCCCCGAATTAATGAGACCAGAGTCCTATAAGTTGTTTCCTCCTTGATCTAAAATCCTTCTCCTCAACTTTTGTAATGCTGACATCTGAAGGCATGTCACCAACTTTACGGATATGATTTTCATGAGAAAACACATTTGTGTGTGTGTGTGTCATGGTCAGACTTGGTAACCTTGGAGATCTTGACTTTTTCTCCTCTTCAGATTCCTGTAGTGTTTCCTTATTTGGCAATCCATTCTCTAAAGTCTGATCCTGGAACAGATTTGCAGATAACATTCTTCTCTTGTCTAAAATGCATCTGTTTCCAGGTCTCCCTGTCACCCCTGAAGGGTCCATTGAGACAACCTGGAAATGTTTACCCACCAGAGGCAAGAAAACTGCACTTCGAGTATGGGGCATCCCGACTGGGTGGGGGCGGGTGGTGTAGGCAGTGAGAGAATTCACTCAAGGCAGAACAAGAGAGAGAGAAGTTTATGGAATACGGCAAGGGAGCAGCGGTCAGGACAGCAAGGCAGAGAACCGTCTGCCACGAAGAGGTGGAGAGGGGCTATAGTTATAGGGTGGAGTGAGGGAGTATGGGAACGTAGGGAATTTTTCCTTTTTTGGTAATCTTGGGAACCGTGCCTGGTTGTAATTGGTCAGTTAGGGTCTGTGGCCATTTCAAGGTGGGTCTCTTTTTTTTTTTTTTTTTTTTTTAAGATTTTATTTATATATTTGACAAAGATAGAGACAGCCAGCGAAAGAGGGAACACAAGCAGGGGGAGTGGGAGAGGAAGAAGCAGGCTCATAGTGGAGGAGCCTGATGTGGGACTCGATCCCAGAACGCCGGGATCACGCCCTGAGCTGAAGGCAGACGCTTTAACCGCTGTGCCACCCAGGCGCCCCTCAAGGTGGGTCTCTTAATGAGCCTGTTTGCATTCAGCTCAGTGGTCACTGTGGCCCTTTTGTCTTGCTCAAGTTTGCTTTGCTCAAGCCTGTTGCCTTGACACGGCCTCAACGTGGCGGTTTGCCCTGGTCCAGCCCAGCATGAATCTCATGAAGCAATAAAGCTTGGCTCTCACCGACCCTGTGTTTTCTATGTATATTCTGGCTCTGTTTCTGCCCTGGGTCATATCTGGCTCTTGGCCAAGTCTGGTTTGGTCTGGTTCTGACCCTCATACGCCGACTTATGTCCCCATTGCAGGGGGTGGGTGTGCGTGTACATTTATTAAGACGCATTCTGCACCCAGTTCTAGTGTGTGTGTGTGTGTGTGTGTGTAGGGGGTGGTTCCCCATGCCACCAAACAATTCTTACACACTAGCAGGGTATCCCACAATTCAAGTCAATTCTGATACATCTACCTGGAAATAGGGTCGGATCCCATAGGTAAAGAGCTCAGTCCTATAAGGCTGTCCCCTGACCTCCCCTAGTTCTCCCCGCGACTTCAGAAGTCAATCATAAGTCCAGATTGTCACCTGTGCTTTTGACCAACAGGCTACAGGCTGGAGATACCCATGACCCCCACCTTAGATTCAATTAATTTGCTAGAGCAGCTCACAGGACTCAGAGGAACGCTTGACTTACTAGATTAGTGGTTTGTTATAAAAGGATATAACCCAGGAACAGCCAGAGGGACGGGATGTACCGGGCAAGGGATGTGGGAAGGGTGGGGAGCTTCCTGTTCTCCAAGGGCCACTGTCCTCAAGTATCAACTGGTTCCAACCCAGCAGCCCCCTGAACCCCGTCCTTTTGGGTTTTTATGGAGGCTTCATTAAGTAGTCATGACTAACTCGATCATTAACATTGGCGATTGAACTCAACCTGGATCCAATCCTTCTCCTCCTCCTGGAAGTTAGGGATGAACCCAAAAGCTCCAACCCTCTAATCCCATATTTGGCTCAACTGGCAAACAGCCCTCCCCCTTAGGTGAGGTCCAGAAGTCACCAGAACAGAACAAAAGGTAACTTGATTGATCTTATCACTTAGGAAATTCCAATGGTTTTGGGAGCTCTTTCCAGAAATGAGACGAACCAAATACAGTGTCTATTTCTTATTATAAATCACAGCATCACAATTTTAAAAAAGATTTTGCTCTTCTTGCAAATGAGAGTAACTTACCTTTCACAATGATCTATTTATAATCTCTCTGGCACTAGTGCCCCCCCCCCCAATCTCTGTGACTCTCTTGGCTTTACCCTCTTCCAGTTTTGGCTTCATCCTTGGGCTGGTGGCATAATGGCTGGGACTTCTAGCCATCACATCTAGATAGAGTAACACCTGAAGGGGAAAATAAGGGGCCTTCCTTCTAGGATTATTTCTTAGAAAGAAGGATATCTTCCCCAGAAACTTGCGTCAGATTCTCTGTCATGTTTCCTGGCCAGAATTGAGGCATGTGTGTCTATTCCAACACAGAGCACTGACGAGGAAAATGAGATTACCATGACTGGTAAAGATGAATCATTTGGAGCGAAAAGAAGATTGGAAAATAAGCCACAACGACCGCCGTGGGTCCCTACAATAAAAAGAATCCGAGTGGCTTTGGACTTTTCGTGTGTAATACACAATGTTAGAAGCAATGGTGTATCTCTTAATTGTGATCAGAAAAAAAATGGGGCGGCATGCAAGGATTCAGAAAGGATACCTTGCATATCCTTTCTAAAACATGGTGACTTGAGAAAATACCCACTATATAATGGAGAGTTCATCAGAATAGAGAATACAGGAAAGCCAGAGACATGTTGAGAACATGGGGAGTGTGGTACGCAGAATAACGTCCCCCAAAGATGTCTACACCCTAAACCCTGGAACCTCTGAGCATTACCTTTTGGCTTGCAAAGGAACTTTGCGGAGGGGATTAATTTTAGGATCCTGCCTGCAGAGATCATCCTGGATTATCAAGTAGGCCCAATGTCACCTCAAAGGTCCTTAACAGGGGCGCCTGGGTGGCACAGCGGTTAAGTGCCTGCCTTCGGCTCAGGGCGTGATCCCGGCGTTATGGGATCGAGCCCCACGTCAGGCTCCTCCGCTGTGAGCCTGCTTCTTCCTCTCCCACTCCCCCTGCTTGTGTTCCCTCTCTCGCTGGCTGTGTCTATCTCTGTCAAATAAATAAATAAATAAAATCTTTAAAAAAAAAAAAAGGTCCTTAACAAGAGGACAGCAAGATGGTCAAAATCAGAAAAAGGCAATGTGTTGGCGAAGCAGGGGTTGGAGCCATGAACCAGGAAGTGTGGGCAGCCTAGAGATGCTGGAAAAGGCAAGAAAATGGATTCCCCCCCCCCCCCC
>NC_048234.1:11072920-11129154 GCF_002007445.2 Ailuropoda melanoleuca | reverse complement strand
CTCCCCCCCCCCCCCCCGCCAGCCTCCAGCAGCATCACAGCCCGGCTCACCTCTTGATCTTATCCCCACAAAACCCATTTCAGACTTATGACCTCTGCAGAATAAAGTTTTTGAAAGAGGACTCCAACAATCTCCATTTTGACCTCAAACATTCTAACTGGTTAAGTTCTTCTTTTCAGCTTATCTCTTACCTCCAGCAAAAGACCCTGCAGGCAAATCATCGGGGGCTGGGACAACTAACTACCCCTGCCCGATGTCAAGCACAAGCAATCGACAACTGCCGGGAGCCAGCAAGACCCCTCCGGCAGGTGACTGACTCCAAGACAATGATACAATAATCGACCTGATCTTTACTGCCCACCTGCCGGGACCCACTGACCTTTGTCCCACATTGTCCTTATGTAAACCTGGAAGTGGTTTCAGCGGAGTCTTTGCGACTGTTCACGGTCTTCCCCGGGTGTTGGCCTCACTGAAATAAATTCCCATCCTGTTTTACCACCGCTGTGTCTCTCTGCCTTTGGATTTTGTCAGCGGTAAGGGGCCGAACCTGGTCTGTTTGGGACCCCTGGAGCCAGGTACTCTCGAGCCCTCGGACCCCAGCTCCATTCTCCTGTTTCAAGCCACTAAGTTTGTGGTCATTTGCTATAGCCGCAATCTACGAACATTTATCATTGGCCAAAATGATCTCAAGAAGAGGTTGAAAATCTGAATACACCAGCGACCTCGTAAGAAATAGAAACTTGTCCCTTTCTTTCTTTTTTTCTTTTTTTATGTTCAAGCAAACTGTGCCTCCTAAAAGGCATCAGCCAGTCTTCGAGAGGAATGCCTTCAAACCTTCAAAGGACAAAGAATTTATTTATTTATTTATTTATTTATTTATTTATTTATTTGACAGAGTGCGCGAGCACAAGCAGGGGGAGAGGCAGAGGGAAAGGGAGAAGCAGCCTCCTCGCTGAGCAGGGAGCCGGATGCGGGGCTCAATTCCAGGACCCTGGGATCATGACCTGAGCCGAAGGCAGACGCTTAAAGACTGAGTCACCCAGGCGCCCCAAGAACAGATAATTCTTATGATATTTTAATACTTACAGAGCATAAAAATAGAAAGCTTCACAACTGATTCTACAAAGTTATAAATGGGTTGATAGCCTATATTGGACAAAGACAGTGAACACAGACAGAAAAGAGTCTAACCTATGCACACAGATTTAAAAAATCCTGAATAAAACACTCGCAATAAATTCACCACCACACACCAACGATAGTATATCATAATCAAAGGAAGTTTATTCCAGAAACCAGTGAAGGTTAATTATTAGGGAAGCTAGGATGAACTCACATTAAACTCCTAAAAGAAGAGGGACGCCTGGGTGGCTCAGTTGGTTAAGCATCTGCCTTTGGCTCAGGTCATGATCCCGGGGACTCAGGATTGAGTCCCGCATCGGGCTCCTTGCTCAGCGGGGAGCTGGTTTCTCCCTCTCCCTCTGCCTGCTGCTCCGCCTGCTTGTGTTCTCTCTGACAAATAAAATCTTAAAAAAAGAAAAAAAATCCTAAGAGAAGAAAATGTGATTCCTTTGGTGAATACTGGGACAAAAAGCAGGTAAAAGTAACTTCAATACATGATTTTTAAAAATCTCAAGAGCCGCATGTGAACATAATGACAATTTGTCAAGCGTCATCAGCACTGGACACATGACTCATTTGGGGAATCAGAAATGAATTGAGGTAGGGATATAATGAACTTGGAAGACTCAGTATATTAATGAGGTACATTCTTTCTGAATAAATGGGCAGATATAATGCAGTGTCAGCCCAAATCCCAGCACTGCTCAAGTTAAGCGTGCTTTTCCGCAACTGTTCCAAGTATCCTTTACTTCTTCATTGATTCCAATGGCCCTTTGTAAATAAAAGGCCATTGTAAAAAAAAATTAAAAAATTCTTTAAAGATTTTATTTATTTGTTTGAGAGAGAAAGAAAGAGAGCACAAGCAAGGGGAGAGGCAGGGGGAGAAGGAGACTCCCTGCTGAGCCAGGACCTGGATATGGGGCTCGATCCCAGGACCTGGAGATCATGACCTGAGCTGAAGGCAGATGCTTAACCATTTGAGCCACCCAGGGACCCCATGTAAATATAAATTTTTAATGTAAGAAAAGGCCCATCGGTAGGGTCCGTTTCGTGGCTGCCTACCATTCCCCTGATCGAGTTGTCTAGTCTTGTGCTGCATATTGTTAAACTGATAATCAACTGACAGAATGACTTCTCTCCCCGTTACTTTCCTTCCCCAGGAAAAAAATACATTTTATACTCCTAAATGCTTTCTGAGTCACTTTAAAATTTTTTTAAAATATGAAATATATTGCAGTGGACTAAAAGCTGATATATTACTTTGGAAAGATCGGTCCTCTTCAAGAACATCACATCTCTGATTCAAGTCTTTTCTAAAATTCACAAAGACATGTCCATCTATTTCCTATTGAGATTATTATTATTATTTTTTAAAGATTTTATTTATTTATTTGACAGACAGGCAGCGAGAGAGGGAACACAAGCAGGGGGAGTGGGAGAGGAAGAAGCAGGTTCCCAGCAGAGGAGCCTGATATGGGGCCCGATCCCGGAATGCCGGGATCACGCCCTGAGCCGAAGGCAGACGCTTAACGACTGAGCCACCCAGGCGCCCCTGAGATTATTCTTAAGCATTGTTTTTGAAGACCTGGTAAAGCACAGAAACACCTGTGTTCTGGTCAGATTGCATTTAGCTTTGGTTCTTTTCATCCAGATGAAAATTGAAGAACAGCAAAACAGACAAGTCAGTTTCATATGCCTCTGCTATTTTTTGCCCAGTAAAGGTATTTACAAGTTGCAAGTGTTGCTTGCAGTTCTCTGCAAGGGGAAAACTTCCAGGTGTCCCCCAGAGTTCCAATTTGTCTGCTGTTGAGAGCTGAATCTATTTGTTCTGGTTCTATTTAAACAATAACTTTCAGGAGCTGAACTGATACGGTTACATTATTACTAACTGAAGTCCATCCTTCATTTGTATTTCCTTGGTTCTCACCTAATGTTCTTTTTCTGTTCCATGACTCCACCCAAGATACCACTTTACATTTTGTTGTCCTGTCTCCTTAGGCGCCTTTTGGCTATGACAGTTCAGGTCCTTGTTTTTTGTTGGCCTTGACCATTTTGAGCAGTGCTGGTCAGGTATTTTATATAATATCCCTCAATTGGGACTTATCTGATGTTTTTCTGATGGTTCGACTTGCGGGGGGTGGGGGTGGAGGTGAGGGGGTGGGGGAGGTTGTATGTTTCGGTGAGAAGACCAGAGGTTAAGTTCCGTTTTCATTCCATCACATTAAAGGTGCCATGCTTGGCTAAATAGCATCTTCCCCAAAGGCCTGTCTGCTTGGACTCTCAGAGTGTGGCCTTAGGGACGCCTGGGTGGCTCAGCTGGTTAAGAGTCTGCCTTTGGCTCAGGTCATGATCCTAGGGTCATGATCCTAGGGTCATGATCCTAGGGTCCTGGGATCGAGTCCTGCATCAGGCTCCTTGCTCAGCAGGGAGTCTGCTTCTCCCTCTGCCATGATCCTAGGGTCCTGGGATGGAGTCCTGCATCAGGCTCCTTGCTCAGCAGGGAGTCTGCTTCTCCCTCTGCCTGCTGCTCCCCCTGCTTGTGCTCTCTCTCTGATAAATAAAATCTTTAAAAAAAAAAAAAAAAAAAGAATGTGACCTTATTGGAAAAGAGGGTCTTTGCAGATGTGATGAAGTTAGGATGAGGTCGTAATTAGAATGCGTCCTGATCCCGTGACTGGTGTCCTCATAAGAAATCGGAGACATAGAGGTAGACACAGAGGGAATGCCATGTGGTGGCAGGGACAGAGATTGGAATTATGTTGCCACAAAACAGGGAAAGCCAAAGATTGCAGGCAACCAGCAGAAGCTAGGAGAGAAGCATGGAAGAGATTCTCCCTCTGAGCCTCCAAGAGGGAAGCAACCAGCCAAGTCCTTGACCTTATTTTACTTTTTAAAAGATTTTATGTATTTATTTGAGAGAGGGTGAGCAAGTGGAGGGGGAGGGGCAGAGGGAGAGAGAGAATCTCAAGCAGATTCTGTGCTAAGCGTGGAGCCTGACACAGGTTTTGATCCCAGGACCCTGAGATCAAGAGCCAAAATCAGGAGTCAGATGCTTAACTGACTAAGCCAACCAGGTGCCCCTAGTTTAGACATCTTGCCTCCGGAACTATGAAAGAATACATTTCCGTTGTTTGAAGCCATCAAGTTTGTGGTAACCTGTCACAGCAGCCATAGGGAACTGAGACAGTTGCATCTATCAGTATGACTTTGAGAGTGACCTTGATCATCTGGCTGATGTAGTGTTTACCAGTTTTCTCCACTCTGAAGTTACTATTTTCCCCTCTTGGCATACTGTGCTCTTTGGAAATCATTGCATACAGCCCCTTTAAGGAGGGAATTCCTTTCCACATCACGAGGAGGTTTATTTGTTGCTACTGTGAGATTTCTTCTTCCAACATTTCATATATGGTATTACCAATATAAAAGACAGATTACCTGTTGAAGAACTTGCCTGCAGCAACTTTGTTAAACCCCATTATTTATTCTATTAGCTTTCTTTTCCATTTGCTTTATTTGGATTATGTGTAATTGTAATTGCAAGTTAATGCTCTTATCTCTTCTTTCTTAGTATTTGTATCTTACATTTCTGTTATATGTTTTATGCATTGGCCAGGACTCCAGGGGGCTGTTTAAGAATACCAGTGATTGGAGACCTAGCACCCAGCCTAGGACTTTTGTGTGTTGGGACTCATGCTGTCTCCTCCACTCCCTCCATGTAATTTTGCTAGGTCTATTACCAGTCTTAGTGATGAAATTTGTAAGGTTTTGGGTTTGCGAGCGAATGGCTAAGAGAGAATTCTTGAGATGTGCTTGCTGCAAAAAGGTGATTGTATTATATAGCACAGGGACAGGACCCGTGGATGGAAAGAGCTGCACTGATCCCAGTGAGGAGTGACTGTGTACTTTTTAGTTAGTGGGGGTTAGGGATAGCATAAGTCTATAAGGAATTTGGAAGCAAGGTCCTTTCAGGACCTTGAGGGCTGGCTGCTGTAAGATTACTTTTAGTCTTTAATTAAGGCAGGAAGGCAGCCATGAGTCCGCTGAGGAAGGTCACGCTCTGTATGTTTCAAGTACCTATCAGCGGGATGCAAGCTGCAAGGAGATTCAATTTAAGCTACATTTGCCTTGCTTTGTTTCCATCATCAACAGCACCCACCCTTTTTGGGACAGAGCTGAGTGCATAAGGTCCAGCCAAACATTACAACTATTCCCCACCCCCCAGGGTGATTGTTTCAAAGTGGGCAAGAAATCTACATGTGAAACCTACATACATAAATTTCCTCCCTGTTTTTTTGTCTGTTTCTTCGGAGCTAGAACAGGGAGGGTCTTATTATCTGGCTTAGGGGGTGGGAAAGAAAGGGATGAAGGTTGCTGGAGGCCACCCTGCCCCCTCCAGGGAAAGAGAGGTTGCCTGCAGAGAAAAAAATTAAACCAAGGAAAGCATCAAAAACGGTGGGAAGATGAGGAGAGGGGGAAGAGGGAGAACATTAAAGACCTTGTTTTAAAATCCCTGACTCTAAACTTTCTGGTTATGTGAACCCCAAAAGTTGGATCACTTTATCCAACAGAAGGAATTTCGACCATTAGGGAAATCATCCTGTCCTGGTGACTAGCATTTGTTAAGCAGTTATTGTGTAGCTGGCTGAGGGCCAGATGGTCCACATGCACAAGCTTGCTGGATCCTCACCCCAATCAGTGATGGAGATATTGTTTCAATTTTACAGAGGAGGGAATCCAGGCTCTAGGAGGCAAGCAAGTTGCCCTGCTCTCCCAGGGAGCCCGTGGCACGTGAATCCTGAATCCAAGTTTGTTGACACCTACAACCTGTTGTTTCCTCCCCCCCCGCCCCCCACTTCAGGCTGATGGATAAATACCCAAAGAAGAGCGGCCAGCCGGCATAAGCTCTATTTGGAAAACGCGGGCTTGTCGCTCTACTTCGGTAGATTCTAAGTTCTTTAGTGCAGTTGGTGGGAGAAAAGGAGTATGCAAGTTCCAGAGGCAGCCTCAAAGAAGGAGCTCGGTGCACGCCCTAAAACGGGTACCACCAAAGCCCTGGTGCCCGCTATACGGATGTGCGCCCAACTCGAGCCCCTGGCTGGCCGCCCGGGCGGAGTGAGAACTCGAGATTCTTCCCCGCCGCGCGTTTCACAATCTGAAACCCTCGAGAGGAGCGGCGCCGGGGCCAGCCCTGGCGTCCGAGGCGCGGAGGCCCCAGCCCGCCGGGTCGTTTTCCGTCTGACTCCAGACTTTTTGCAACCTTCTGCCTCCCTAAGCCCGGACTACGTGAACATCTACAAGACCTTCCGGCGTCCACGCCGGTGCAGCGGTGCAAGGAATGCGCCCAGGGTCGTGGTCGGACAGGCGGCGCCCGCCGCTGGGTCCCGGGCTGCAGGCGGGCTCGCGACGCCCGGCGGGCGGCCCGGGGCAGGGACAGGGACAGGAGCAGGGACGGCCCTGCTTCCTCCCGAAGACAGCCTCGTCGTTCCCCGAGCGCAGAACGCCAGGCACATGGAGGATGGACAGGATCTCGGGCTGGGAGGCCCAGAGGCCAGCCCCGAGCGCCCCGGACGGCGCTGCGCGCTGCTGTCCGGCTTCCGAGAGGAGCTGCGAGCGCTCCTGGTCCTGGCGGGCCCAGCGGTGAGTAAAGTGGCCTCGGTCGGAGGTCGGCCCGGCGGGTCGGGGGCCCGGTACGCGTGTCGCCCCGGGTGACCTGGGGGTAGGGGGTCAGAGCGGGCGGCGGGCGGGCGCGTGTTCTCATGCCTCCGCGTGCGTCCCAGGCGGCGCTCTGCACCCTCTCCGGGGCGGACTCGCTCGGCACAGTTGGCACCGCTCGCGCAGCCGGGCCCTCGCCAGGGCGTGGGGAGCCCCCAGGGAGCCGGGACCTGCTCGCCTAGAGGCGCTCTCGGGCGCCTTTTTTGGGTGAGGATTCCAGGGAAGCAAGTAAGTTCCCGGAACTCTGTGAAACTTGTTTGAAAACTGGCTGTCGAGTCGGGACTTCAGGCAGTTAAGTTACCTTGAGGCGGGGAGGAAGGAGGTGAAATTGCCTCTCTTGGATCGAGATCTCCAAATCCTTCAGAATTATTCAGTCAACCTCTGCAGGAGGAAACCAGAGGCATCCTGTCCTGTCCCACACTCTCCTCCCCCCATTATTGTGTGTGTGTGTGTGTGTGTTTTTTAATGTGGTTCTCTTTGGAGTTGAGGTTTCTTCTCATCATTCGGTTAGGGTTCTTTCTGCGTTATCTACTTAAAAGTTATGTGAGTTTTAAAAACCACAAAAACTAGAATCCCATCCCTGACAGTTTGGGTGGTTTTCAGGTCAACGGAGTGAGTCATTTCACTGGACAAGAGGACTCCGTTGTGGTTTTAAGGCGTAAGTTTTGGGCCCTTGAGTGGACGTCGGGCAGGTGCATTTCCCTGGCGTGGTGACACCGCTGTTTGTGGGATCATGTGATACTGGCTCTGATGTGCCTGGGGGCGAGAATAATGCCAGGGACTAAGCCAGGAAACAAAAATCCATCCAGCAAAAAGGTGATTGTGAAGCTGTCTTGCAAAACGGGAAGAACGTGTGGTGTGGAATCTGCATAACTGGGGCCCCGGTCCCTGCTTTGATCTCAGAAGGCAGGTTAGGAAACAGCTGTGTGAAGTTGGGTAGTTCCTGACCTCTTCTAAGCTCTGCTTACCCATCCATACACTGAGGCTAATAGTCTGTGCCCAAAGCTCCCTCGCAGAGTTGCTGTGAGAAATGTCTCTATGAGCCTGTTACTGCCCTGATAATACAGCACACACACCACAGGGCAGCTTTCTGAGACCCAGCCTCTCCCAGGACAGGTCCTTTGTCTTTGCGGGTCCGGTCCCCGAAGTAGCCTTGATGTAGGGGAACTTCTAGGTCTCCCGGGACAAGCACTAGCCTGAAGTTCTGGTCCCTTTGTGTTTGTGTATACGTGGATATGTGTGTTGCAGACGTGTGTATAGATATATATGAATGTTAATTATAAGCGTAATTGACATTTGTCCTTGTAGAAAAAAACTAGAAAACCAAGACAAAGAACCAAACAAAGGAAAACACCACCGAGAGACAATTTGGGAATTTTACTGCCAGTCCTTTGTGTGTGGCTTTGTATGTGACTGCTTTACCCGATGACATTGGTCCTAGAGCTCTGGCACCTGTTGACTGTCTTATGAATTGTATATGGGGCCCCTCTTGGTCTTTCTACAGCACTTTCCCAGGTGCTAGGAGTTTTCTATTTCCTGAGGGGCTTGGAGAAGGAGGAGATGCCTGCTGCTTCTCCCGTGCTCGGTGTCCCATACTCTGCTCTCTAGGGATCTGCTATCCATTAGGTAGGTTTCCTGGTCCAAGTCTCCTCTCTGGTTTTGTCTGTCCCATTCACCATCTCCCTTCCAGGCCTCACACATGAACATTGACCCGTGTGGATCTGAGATAGGTTTCAGGCTCAGGTGTGTGGACTCGCCTTATCTCTCTCCCATGGAGCTTTCAGTGAGGCCTGTAAAGAGAGACTATTTCTCACACAAGGGAAAGAGGTGCATGTCAGAACACATGTCACTACGTGTTCTGTTTATCCTGCAGAAAACATATTTGCGGGGGAGAGAGGCATAGGTGATACTGCCTAGCCTCGGGCATTTCAATCATGGTTTCTTTTTGTCATTAGGATGGTATCTGGGTTTTTTTTTTTAATTAAAGTATTTTACGTTTATTGCCAGGTGAAGTCAGAGTCCTGAAAAATAATCCCAGAGAGGGGTTGCCCGCTCTCCAGGAGCATGGGCTGTGAGTAGCATTGCCGGGAAGGGAAACTCGGTGGAATAGCCTGGGACCAAATCGAGGGAGTTGGTTTCCATCTGTGTGCAGAAAGGAGTGCCTGAGAGGGAGCTGGAGAACCCTCTAGGGCTGCAGGGCAGAAGGACCAGAGCTGGCCTTACAGGGTGAGGGGCATGTGGCCGGAGGGGCCAGACTACACAGAAGGCTGGCAGGCTAATGGTTTGATTTTTATCCCGTAGGCGGTGGGGGAAGTCCTTAGGGACATATGTAAGGCTCAGCGGGAGCAAGCTGCCCCCTAGTGCAGGGCAATCTGGGCTAAGGCGATAAAGGTCTGCAGGGATGGGAGGCATTTCAAAGGGTGATGCGTGTGGGGGGCAGGTGGGCAGAGGAGGCCTGGGGGTGGGCCGGGACCCTCCCTTGCTCCTTCGCTTCCTCTCCCAGACCTTCTGTCTCTCAGCTGGGGGCAGATCTTCCCTTCCCTTCTGCCAGTCTCCACGCCTGGACCAGGGCAGCCTCCAACTGTCCTCTCCCCTCTTCAGCTCATGCTGCCCCAAATGGTCCAGGTGGAGCCAGCCACCAAAGTCCTCTTTGTGGGGCTGTGCACATGAGTGTGTCACCCCCTTTCGTTGCTCTTGCAAGGTCCTCTGGGGTTTGGCTGCTGGCAGGCGCCTGGGTCTCATCTCGTTTCTCTATCTCCCAGTGGTCCTTCCCCCAGCCTTGTCTCAGACCCCACACCCTCCTGCTGCTCTGTTTCCTCTGCCTGGAACGTTCTCTCCGGACAGCCCACCCCCACCTGCACCTGCCTGGTCACCATTCAGGTTTCAGTGGCACTTCATTGCTTCCAGAACCTTCTCTGACTCCCAGGCTGTGCTCTTAGAGCTCCTATCATCTTTGTGTAGTGCCCATCACCTGTGTGATTGGCGGTGTCATTCCATGCTATACTCTTTCCCTGCTCTATGGTGGGTTCTGTGAAGGTTAGAATGGAGCGACGGTGTTCATCTTACTTCTGTCCCTATCTCTGGTGCCTGGCATGTACTTGTGCTCTAAAGAGGTTGACCCCAGTTGACCATCTGCAAGTCAAGTGACTTGGGTCCCAGTTGTGCCTCTGTGTCCGACCAGCTGTATGATTGGGGCTGGTTGCTCAGCCCGCCTGCCTGGGTTTTGTCACGTGTCCGTGAACTGGCTGTACCCCATGACCTCGTGGCTTTTTCCAGGGCTGACCTTTCGATGCTAGGAGTGAGCTTTCAGGCATCCCTGGGAAGGGCTTCTGGAAGGGCGCTCACGCAGCACACTGGGTAGGCTTCTACCTGTTGCCTCTGTGGCATCTGGCTTTGGAAAGCACCCTTTGAAAGCCTGCGGGTGGCAAGAGTTTGGGTTATTGCTGCCTGGCTAGAAAAACGAGCAGGGCCTTTGTGACAGGAAGAGACAGAGGCACGGTCCGTCTGGTGATTTCTGTTGTACATGTGACTACATCTAGTCCCGGCCAGTCAGGCTGTTGTTGAGACAGCTGTCCTCGAGACACGTGGGGGAACAGGATTGCCTAATTCCTGAGATTCTAACGTGAAAAATCAACTCAGAAAGCCGGGAAGTTCTCAAAAACGGGGTGCTGATCGTGGTTGCAAATGAACTCTTTAATACCCTTCAAGAAGGCTACCAGAAGTTGCACGTTTGCCTGTGAAAGTTGGCTGAGGCTCACTTTTTTTTTTTTTAAAGATTTATTTATTTACTTGAGCGCGAGAGAGCATGAGCGGGAGGGGGGGAGAGAGCGGGAGAATCTCGAGCAGACGCTTCACTGAGCTTGGAACCGGACGCGGGACTCGATCTAATGACCCTGAGATCACCACCTAAGCTGAAACCAAGAGTCAGATGCTTAAGTGACTGCACCACCCAGCACCCCCTGGTTTCTTTACTTCTGACTGGAGTCGATTTGGAGAGGGTGGGGGGGTTACCCCCGGGCCCTCGCGCCCTCCTCCCACTGTGATGGTTGGGACTCACCTACTGCTGCTTCTCTGTCTCTTCCAAGTTCTTGGCGCAGTTGATGGTGTTTCTGATCAGTTTCATAAGCTCCGTGTTCTGTGGCCACCTGGGGAAGCTGGAGCTGGATGCTGTCACCCTCGCGATTGCGGTACGTATGGGACTTGCTAACACGTTTCTGAAAGCTGTCTGTACCAGTTCCCTCTTGCTGCTGTTAGGAAGTCCCACTCTTTAATCGCTTACACCAGCACAATTCATTATCTTACAGAGTTGGAGGTTAGAAGTGTCACATGAGTTTCTCTGGGCTAAAAACAAGGGGTTGGCCCGGCCGTCACCTTATTTCCGTTTGCATCTATAAGTTTCCTTTGCCGTGTAACCTCATGGTTTCCCAGGCTTCAGGGGTTAAGACACGACATCTTTGGAGGGCCGTTATTCTGTCTCCCACATCAGTGAATTTGTAATCCATGGAACTCTGGGCTAAAAACAAGGGGTTGGCCCGGCCGTCACCTTATTTCCGTTTGCATCTATAAGTTTCCTTTGCCATGTAACCTCATGGTTTCCCAGGCTTCAGGGGTTAAGACAGGACATCTTTGGAGGGCTGTTATTCTGTCTCCCACATCAGTGAATTTGTAATCCATGGAACTCTGGTTTCTGCCCCCACTTCCATCTCCATGATCGAGAACTGGAAGGTGACATCCTGGGTCCCAGTGTCCAAACCCAAAATTGGGAAGAACCCCAAGTCATTTCTGTATCCTAGATGTGAATCCCCCAAATCAGAGAGAGATGTCCTTGATCTCTGCCAGGGGCTAATTGGCTATGTGTGGCCCACTGGCCCTGCCACACTTGTTTCGTTTGGCCAGCTAGGTGTTTCTAGAAAGGTGGAGTCGGTGGCTTTCAGCAGCATCCCCGGTTCCCCCTTGCTGCTGCCCTGCTCAGGCACACATTTGCCTTACCTGCCTGGTCCGTGCAGCCCTTGGCGTTCGCTGCCTCTGAACTGTGCAGGACTATTCTGGATTGCCCCCAGGGATATACACGGGTTGTCTTGCTTTCAGGGAGCAGCGTGAGCAACCCCAGGCTTCACTATCCTTTTGGGGTTTTAATGTTTGGAAATCTGGGGGAAGAAATGTGTTCAGCGAGCCTCTGGCAGGTTCTCTTTAGCCAAGGGAAGTGCAAGAAGGCTGGTGCCTCTAGGCTGAGCCTAGTTGAAGCTGCTGTCCCTGGTTAGGTCCCTGCGGGCTCAGGTGGAGATGGCAGGTGCCAGATATCCCGTGATGCCACGCCCTGGTGTCGGGGTACTGCCCCTGGCTCCCCAAAGCTCCAGGGACCCGGAGCTTTAGTTGGTGACCCTGGTCAAGACAAGTACACCTGGGAGCCCTCTGACCTTGACTTCAGGGGCTTGGTTCTGAGCCCTTAGTCCTTCAGGATATTGTCACAGGCCATGCTTGGTCTGGAGCAAGTAGACTTACGCAGAGCTGCCAATGTGTCATGTGGCATTTCCCTCAAGGACGATTCGAGTTCCTCTGAAATTGGGGATCAAAATGCCCGGGACTTACTAAAGACAAAGGCTTGGTCATGACCTGTGGCTGAGATTTTTTTCTCTAACTTGTGCCTGTCCTTTAATTACGCGGGCGCAGCGGATTTGTGCAGAGGCTGGGGNAGTGGATTTGTGCAGGGGCTGGGGCGGGGCAGAGCTGGGTAGGCTGACTTGGGAGGGTTCCCAGAGGCACGCAGCGGCGTCGGATCAGGACGGACAGAATTCGCCTTGCTGTCTCCCTTTCACTCTGCACGGCAGTCTTGCATTTTTTTTTTCCCCCCAGTTTATCAGTGTTGCTGGTCTCTCTGTGGGTTTCGGCTTATCTTCTGCTTGTGACACCCTCATGTCCCAGGTAAATGGAAGCCGCAGGTGACTCTCACAAGGGACCCTGGACATCATCTTGCATGGGGAGCTGGGAGGGCCCCACTGGCAGGAGGGGGGGAGGGTCTTGTGCACAGAGGGAGGGACTCCCCGACAGCAAGCCCTCAATTCCACTTGCACTGTCTAGCTTTCTTGGAAATGTGGCCGGGTGCCTCGCAGACTTGGGAAGTCGTGTTTGTGCGGCTGCCTTGTGCTACCTTTTGGCCAAAGAGGGGACATTGTGTCCAAATCCCTCCTAGCCCTTTGCACATCGCTGAGTTTGGCACGAGGCCGTGCTTTTCTCAACCTTGACAGCCCACCCAAGCTCCCTGGGTGGCATGTTAAAACAGGCCGGGTGGGGTGCCTGGGTGGCACAGCGGTTAGGTNTCTGCCTTTGGCTCAGGGCGTGATCCCGGCGTTGTGGGATCGAGCCCCACATCAGGCTCCTCTGCTATGAGGTTTCTTCTTCCTCTCCCACTCCCCCTGCTTGTGTTCCCTCTCTCGCTGGCTGTCTCTAAAAAATCTTAAAAAAAAACAAAAACAAAAAAACAGGCCGGGAGCGTCCCGCCAGTGGCATGCTGCTAAACGTTGAATGACCAGGTCTCAGGCGGGAGGAGGGAAATGTTCTGACCTGCACGGTGTGCTCATTCCAGTGGCAGAAGGAACTAATTTCTCTAACTGGTCTCAGGCTGCCATGCAGATGTCGCTGGACATGACCCAGGGAGAGATGGGCACAGTTGGGCTCTTGGAAGCCCGTGGGAGTGGGTTTTGGCCCCCCACTGTCCATACCCCAGAGTTTCTGCTCTGAGTTGTGGGGGGGGCAAGATATTGCACCTCTAAGAGGTTTCCAGCTGATGCTACCCTGACTGGCTATTAGAATCTCACGGGGTGCTTTTAAAAATGACTGTTGCCTGGGGCCCCACGCGGGGCCTGTTAAATCTAGACTGTCTCTGGTGGGACCGTGGCATCAGTGTTTTAAATGCCTTCCAGGTGATTCTAATGGGCAGCCAAGTGCGGCACGAGAGAGTGTGGCAAAGTCCTAGGACCATCTCTGTGGATCGGGATTGAAGGCTTTGGGGGGAGGTTCCAGGGGGTGCCGTCTTTCTGCTAATGGGTTTGTTTTGACCGTGTGCACGCAGACGTATGGGAGCCAGAACTTGAAGCACGTGGGGGTCATCCTGCAGAAGGCCACCCTGGTGCTGCTTCTCTCCTGCTTCCCCTGCTGGGCGCTCTTCCTCAACGCCCAGAAGATGCTATTGCTCTTCCGGCAGGACCCGGACGTGTCCAGGTAAGGGGGGGCCCATGCCACAGTGGGCAGGGTGGGGTCCATCTCGGCGGAAAAATGGTCCCATCCAAGTTCAGCCTCCGGGAATTACAAAGTCCAGGGACAAGGCCACACACCATGAGGGGGGGTCAAGGGTTCCCTAGGTGACTTCTGCCAGGCCATAGTGCTGTCCACACCTGGCACCTAAGGTCTAGACGTCCTTATTTGCATGACTTCTGGGTGAAAAGTTATGAGCGAAAAGAGACTTGCACACTTTCTCCACTTGAGGTACTGATCTATGGCTGTTTGTTCATGGTTTTGTGGTTCTTGACCCTGGTTGATATTCACAACACCTGGGTGTTGTAAAAACCCACCCATACCTGGTCTCCCCTTCCCCTCTCAGCGTTCTGTTTTAATTGGCCGGGGTGGGGCAGCATGGGCATCAATGTCTTTCAGAGTTCCCCTGCATGATTCTAATGTGTTGCTAAGTTTGAGGCCTGCTGGGTTAGTTCATAAATTCCTTTAAAATAAGTTTTTTTTTTTTAAGATTTTATTTATTTATTTGACAGAGATAGAAACAGATAGAGAGGGAACACAAGCAGGGGGAGTGGGAGAGGAAGAAGCAGGCTCATAGCAGAGGAGCCCGATGTGGGGCTCGATCCCATAACGCCGGGATCACGCCCTGAGCTGAAGGCAGATGCTTAACCGCTGTGCCACCCAGGCGCCCCTAAAATAAGTTTTTTTTTAAACATTTTGTTTATTTGACAGAGAGACAGACAGCGAGAGAGGGAACACAAGCAGGAGTGGGAGAGGAAGAAGCAGGCTCATAGTGGAGGAGCCTTATGTGGGGCTCGATCCCATAACGCCGGGATTACGCCCTGAGCCGAAGGCAGACGCTTAACCGCTGTGCCACCCAGGCGCCCCAGGCGCCCCTCCTTTAAAATAAGTTCTTGTCCTAGGCCAGTGGCTGTGAACTTAGGGGACATTTGGCAATGTTGGGGGGCATTTCCGGTTATCAGTACTGGTACTGGGAGAAGCCAGAGATGCTACAAAACGTCCTTGCATGCACAGCAGAGAATTATCTGGCCATCGTGCTGAGTTTGAAAAACCCTTTCTTAGATCTAAAGATTTGGAAGAACCAAGAGAGGGTTATAACTGGGTTATAAGATGATAAGGTCTGTGTGTTCATGTTTACATTTTGTTCCTGCACTCAAGCCCATTCATTCAGTAAGAGCCAAGAACGGGGAAGGCAATTAGTTTGCTCATCCTCCCTACCCTTCCCTTGAAAGGGAAACCCCTGCCACTTTTTTTTTTTTCTTTTCCTTACATAGGGTGACCCAGGACTATGTCATGGTCTTCGTTCCAGCTCTTCCCGTAAGTTTCCAAGGGTTACGAGGCCCCCTTCTTGAGGTTCAGTGGTAGAAGGCAGCTGGGATACCTGTGAGCTCAGTGCATTGGGTCAGTCTCCTAGGAGTCCCGCATGTGACCCTGGCTCATTCAAGAAGCATGGCTTTCATTATGCCCAGGAAAGACATGGACATCTGTTCCTCAAGAAACGCCCAGGTCAAGGAAAGTCCAGGAGGCCCCGCCCTGAGCTCCTACAGCTGTTGGGACCTCTGGAATCCTCTCCGAAAAGGAGTTCAGACTTTTTTTTTTTTTTTTTGGGTGGTGGTAAATTCTTCCCCATGTCAGAACACCTCAGGGCCTCCCTCTGAACTTTTAGATTTGTTTTGCTTGCTGAGTGTGATCACATCACACAGGGCCCTCAGAGTGTGTTCCTGTTGGACGCAGAGGTGCGTGGCCGGTGAACAATCCAGGCTCGTTTTATGCAGTTGGGGGCGGTGTGGCTGTCTTGGTTTGCACGGGCTGCCATAGCAGAAAGGCACAGACTGGCTGGCTCGAACCCCAGAAATCGATTTTTTCTCACGCCGGTAGAAGCGGGAAAGTCCCAAATCAAGGTGTGTCAGGGTTGGTGTCCTCCAAGGCCTCTCTCCGTGGGCTTGTAGACGGCCTCCTTCTTGCTGCCTCTTCTCCTGGGTGTCCCCTGAGCAGGTGAAGCCCTAAGGTCCCTCGTCTTATAATGACACCAGTCCTTTTGGGCCAGGGCCCACCTTAATGGTCTCATTTTAACTTAATCACCTCTTTAAAGACTATCCCCAAACAACGGGTCACATTGGACATTAGGGCTACGACATAGAAATTTGGATGGATACAACTCAGCTCTTAAAACTAGCTATCTGCTGTCCTGATTGGCCTTGTGGTTTTTGATTTATCCTGAAATCTTTCAGGTTTAATTACCAAATAGGACGGTTGTCCAGTCTATGTAAATGGGGTGCCTCCCCTAGAGTTTGCCCAGGGGTGTCCTTGACAGCCCACCACCCCCAGAAGAATCCTTGCCATGCCCTCCAGTGACTCACTCTCCCAGACTCTAGGGTCTCTACGATCATGTCCGTCCATCAGAGATGTTTGGAACACCCTGGCCCCGAGACACCCTGGCTGCCGCGCCCTGCCCCCCTCCCTGTCCCCTCCTGAGATGGTGTGGCCCTGTCGCTCACGTGGGAGCAGAGGGCAGCCAAGCCGTGGTTCCCAGCTCACGGCTGCGTGGCAAGGCCAAGATGTTAACGTTCATTTCTTGTTCTCTTGTAGGCAACCTTCCTTTATGCGTTACAAGTGAAATATTTGCTCAGCCAGGTAATGCAGACTCTCTTTCTCTTTGGGGGGCTTATGGGAGTTTATGCCTTTTGGCGATGGGGAGGGGGGACCGAAAATATTCACGAGCCACTGAAGTACATTTCCCCGCGTTGTAGGGGCAGGACTTTGGTGTGGAGAGGTTTATGAGGTGAAATCAAGGAAAGGATACGTTATTGTTGGCTCTGGAAAATTCTCATCTGATTCCCCCTCGGAAATATTGTCATTGGCCGGATAGGGTTAGCACTGTAGCCATCGGTCTCTGGCTCTGTGCTGTTACTGGGCCCCTGGAAGGAAGGGTGTGTGCCTGTGTGCCCCACATAGGGCGCCTGTCGGGCTCCAGGGAGCCAACCTCTCCGCTCATGGGTCCTGCCCGACTCTCCTCAGTGGGCGTGAAGGCCCACGTTGTAATGATCCCTCACGTCAGTTAGGCCTCCTCACATGACTAACAGCAACACTGAAGACCTGGGATGGTAGGTATGGATTTACGACGTCAGCCTATGTGGGACCATGGACTTCCTTCCAGATGAATCCAGGTCCATAAGGGTACTGGGCAGTGGGTTATGGCCACGGAGGCAGGCTCTCCGGGACACAGCAAGGGAACAAGGAAGGGAAGGGAGGAGGTTTTCCATCTAGTTAGTGTTCTTCATTGTAAGCTATTACCCTGTGAACGAAGCATTTCAAACCTACATTAGTGTCTAGAAAGAGGCAGAAATCTCCATGTCTACTGCCAGCCCGTAACCTTGTCTGAAGCCACAGAGAGGACTTAGCCTGCTCAGAACCTTCTCGCTGACCGTCAGTCTCCCAGCAAACGGGGCTCCTGACTTGACTGCAGGCTCCAGCTTGATCCAGTGGGGAGAGTGGAAGTGAAAATCCCTCTCTCTCATTCTCTGAGGGACAAGGAAAGTTCTAGAAGTAGGAGCTGGAAGCTGAGGGGCCAGGAGGCGTGAACTGGGTTTTGGAGAACATGCGGGGTTCCCAAGGCGTCCGAGTCACTGACAGGTGGGACTGCAGAGGCCACGATGTGGGTGGAGGGACACCGTGGAGGACAGAACCAGAGAGGCGGGTTGGCCTGGGTTCAGCGCTCGGGGCCTTGTGTTTGTTCCTCTGGTGTGGCTCTTTCAGTTGCTGGGAAACCCATCGATGGCCAGGAGAAGAGAGGAGGGTTACAGATGTGGTCCATACAAAAGATGCTGTGGGTCTGTGACAAAGGATGTGCTGTGGGAGGAACGGGAGATGTGCAGGGTGCATCCTATAGAATGAAAGGACCCATCAGCTGCAGGACAGGAGGGAGAGCCAGGAGTTTCCTGTAACCCGGCTTCCACCACAGGGCGAAGCAGCTGGTCTGCGGGCAAAGTTAACATGGCTGGACAGGGTGGGAAGAGCCCAGAGAAAACCGGGGGGCTGCTTAGACTTTTAGTGGGGAGAGTTCGAGAAGGCAACCCCACTGGCTTCTGCTCACCTTCCTCTTTGGGAAGCTGTGTCTCTGCGTGTTTTCCATTTCCATCAGCGTGCGCGTGGCTCCCACATTTCTACCTCTAACCGCCAGTCTTGCCCGCTGCCCGTGGGAGGCCTGTGCACGTTGCGCCCTTGACCTTCTCAGCCCCCAGGCCTGCCTGTCCGCTTCCCCGCGTTCCCTCCCAGTTAGTGGCCTCCAACATCTTCTCTTGGGGTAACCTGTTCTCACGTGGGACTCCCATCTTTTCCTTCACTCCCACAGCCCATCAGTGATGGTCCCGGAGGTCCTGCCTGTCCCCTCCTTACCCCCCATGCTTCAGTTCTCTCTTGTTCTTCCTCTTCTTTCTGTGATAACTTCAGGAGCCTGTTACCGAGGCTCCCAGCTGCCAGTCCTTTCCTGGGCCAAGCCCACCCCACACCACTTCCTTGACTTTCTACCTAAAAGGCAGGTGTGGTCACCTGCCGCCTCTGCTAGAACTAAGCAAGGTCACCTGATAAGCGAGCCATAGTGGTGGCTGGCCACGATCCTTGTCCTGGTCCCCGAGCCCAGGACTGCTGAGACCCCTGGAGACAAACCCGCAGCAAGAGTCAGGTTTGCCAGCCATAGCGGAGATCAGAGGAGTGTGGTTCCCATCCAGCAAAGGGGGAAGATGCTACAATTCTGAAGGGTGGAGTTCAGGTGCAATCCAGGGGAGGCCATGTTTGATGGGCCCGTAGCAAAGCAGGAAGGGGTTTGCCGTGCCAAGAGGACCCCAGTCCTCTCTCCTTGGGGAACTCAGATAGACGCAGATTGTCGTGTCCAGAAACCCACGAGAGGCTCCCCTCCTGAGCTGGAAATCGAGGCTGCTTTTTCTGTGTGTGAGTGACATCAAGCCGCCAGGCAGGAGGCGATCTTTTAGGTTTACTGAGATACAGCAAACAGCAAAATGTCCAGTGGTCTGGGGTTTTACAGAGCCGGGTTTCTCAGAGAGCAAAAAAGCATTCAGAGAAGGGGCTGGGTGACAGTTTACAGCCACGAGAAACAGCACCTCCTGTGATGGTCACCGCTGGCTTCGTCGTGTCTGAGAATCTGTCCCGATGCTCGGCAGGCAGCTTTGTACACCCCCAGCCCGTGTGCGTCCTTTCCCTCTTCGCCGGAAGTCTTACATTGAGATGCCAGTGGGCCTGGACTTTTTCTGCCCTGTGCTTCTGAGCAGAGCCAGGTGTGATGGGAGTCCTTCCCACATTCTAGGTCGTCTCAGATTTTCTCAGATCCCTGAGCTTCCATTTGGTCCAGAAAGTGCCGAGCTTTCACCCAGCGTCTGGAGCAGAAGGCGACTTGTTTACAGCCAGTCCCTGCCAGTCCTTCCTTCTGGAAGGCCAACCACTTTGTCTTCCTACTTCTCCGCTGCCTTCTCATCGCCCGCCTGTATCCCTGTGGCCGGAGCCCCATGCTTCACAGGGGGTGGGAGGCAGGAAGGTAGGAGCAGCAAGGATGGCATCCAGTTAGGTCCTTGTGGCAGCTCGCCGTGCCAGTGTGTTTGGGGACAAAGTGGCAGTCCCGCTCCTTGGTCTCCAGCACGGGGTGTGGTCTCTCCTCGTTTCAGGGAATCGTACTGCCCCAGGTCCTAACCGGAATAGCAGCCAACCTCGTCAATGCCCTCATCAACTATCTGTTTCTTTATCAGCTGCACCTTGGGGTGATGTGAGTCTAACTGATTCTTGGGACGGGGGTGGGGGGAGGAATGACCGTGTGGCTTTTCCAGGGCAGCATGGTGGGGGGGGGGACCTAGACCTGGTCACGTGTCCGTGTGTGGTCCCCTCCCTGGGCCACTCTGGATATACTGTCTGGAATGGACAGTGAGGCTGCCCCAGAAAGAGGGCGTGTTCAGGGCTTATGCAGGCGTACCAGCAGGACGGAGGACGGGCACATCCCCTCACTGGCACTCTTCTTCCCAGGGGGTCAGCACTGGCAAATACGATTTCCCAGTACACCTTGGCACTGCTGCTCTTCTTGTACATCCGTGTGAGGAAACTGCATCAAGCCACCTGGGGAGGTAAAGACCACCGTTTGTCTTCCAAGTCGGATGCGGGTTTGGTCTTGGGTTGAGGTCCAGCCCAGCCACCACGTGTCGTTCATATGTCTGCATCCCCGCTACAGGTTGGTCCCGTGCGTGCCTGGAGGACTGGACCTCCTTTTTCAACCTGGCCATCCCCGGCATGCTCATGTTGTGCATGGAGTGGTGGGCCTATGAGATCGGCAACTTACTGAGCGGTCAGTGTGGGGACAGGTGGCAATGGCGGGCGTAAACGCGGGGCCCTGTCTGGAAGCACGTTGTCAGCTGTCTCTCTCTACCAGGCATCCTCGGCATGGTGGAGCTGGGAGCCCAGTCTGTCATGTATGAACTGACCGTCATTTTGTACATGGTGAGTGTCTGGGAGCTGGTTGTGGGGATGTGCTGGATGTTCCCCTTGAAAGAAGAGTCCTAAGAATGCATATAGGCATTGATCACTTAATAGTTTTTTTTTAAAGATTTTATTTATTTATTTGACAGAGATAGAGACAGCCAGAGAGAGAGGGAACACAGGCAGGGGGAGTGGGAGAGGAAGAAGCAGGCTCATAGCGGAAGAGCCTGATGTGGGGCTCGATCCCATAACGCCGGGATCACGCCCTGAGGTGAAGGCAGACACTTAACCCCTGTGCCACCCAGGCGCCCCCACTTAGTTTTTAAACGGATTGATGAAAGTAAAATTTCATCCTAGAGCCAGGGAGGGTCCATTTGGAACGATGGGGTCTTCCCTGGGAGCTCTGGGAAGTTGGGAAGAATGAGTTGCTCAGTGCTGGTCACGCGCATCCTTGATTGCCAAAGCATATTTTCAAGTCGTCACAACACAGATGCCTTGCGGGGACCGGTGGGGGGCCCGAGGGGTGATGGTGCTAGATGCATGGCAAGAAGAGCTTAGCTCCTTGTGTCTCCCCGAGCTCCGCGCCTGCCTGGGTCTGATGTTTCTTAAGCTCCGCGTGGACGCTCTTAGGTAGACCCCAAGGACCCGAATGTGGGGTCTCCAGCAGATATCCGTGCACAGGCCATAGCAGCATCACTCACGGTAGCTAAAAGGGGAAAGCGACCCAAGTGTCCGTCAACAGATGGAGAAGCAGACTGGTCTGTCCATACAGTGGAATATTACTCAGCCTTGGAAAGGAAGGAGATTTTGATGTGCTAGAGAAGAATTCCAGTTGTTAGAGGCTTTCCTATGGCTTTGTTTTATGGAAAACAGCACCTGGAAATCCTGAAGGGCTTTCATCTCTAGCAAGTGCCGCTTTAGAAAGAGAACTGTCATGTGAAAGGGACTAGATCCCCCCCTGCCCCACCTTGATGTTGGTTATATTTAAAAATTACATAAAATATGTATTTCCTATTTTTTTAAAAAGATGGATCTACTTTAGAGAAGAGTGTGTGGGGGGGTGGGCAGTAGTGAGAGGAGCAGAGGGAGAGGGAGAGAGAATCTCAAGCGGACTCTGTGCTGTGCGTGAAGCCAGACACGGGGCTCCATCTCACGACCTCGAGATCAGACCTGAGCTGAAACCAGGAGTCGGATGCTTAACTGACTGTGCCACCGAGCACCCATGTATTTCCAATTTTTTTTTTTTTTAAAGAATCATTCTCTTGGGGATCTGTGCTTTTGGTTTTTGCTTTTATTCTGTTCTCAGCAGAATTTTTAAACCTGTATCCATCACTTCAACACTTGATATTTTATATACATTTTAAGTTGCAGTAAGTTCAGTAACTATGTCCAAATCAAAGTGCTTACCAGTGTCCTTGTACATATCATTTTTAAATCAGTCTTCTGTGGAATATTTAATTTCTAATGTTTCAATATTACGAGCAACACTTCAAAGACACTTTAGACAAAGATCTTGGGTGGCACAGCGGTTAAGCGTCTGCTTTCAGCTCAGGGCGTGATCCCGGCGTTATGGGATCGAGCCCCACATCGGGCTCCTCTGCTATGAGCCTGCTTCTTCCTCTCCCACTCCCCCTGCTTGTGTTCCCTCTCTCGCTGGCTGTCTCTATCTCTGTCAAATAAATAAATAAAATCTTTAAAAAAAAAAAAAGATCTTTGCATACTTGCTTATTTCTTTAGGATAAATTCCTCAAAGTGAAATTTAATTACAGTTTCAAGTCTTTTCCATATATCGCCACGTGCTTTCCAACAGGCTTAGAAGAATTGACGCTTGTATTTTTCTAATTGAAAGAAGGGTTTGTGCCCTTTACTCCTATTCCCCAGCTGTTCGTATTTTGCCCCGTTTCTTCACTCTGTCGATCAATCTGCGTATCTACCCGTCTACCACCTCCACAATCCATATTCGAATACCATCCACTCTTCTGATAATGTCCTGTACAACTGTTTTTTCCCAGAACTAAAGTCTTATGCTGCTTCTTTTTTTTTTTTTTTAAGATTTATTTATTAGAGCGTGCGTGGGCGGGCACGAGCTCGAGTGGGGGTGAGGAAGTAGGTACAGAAAGAACATCCAGTAGATTCCTCGTTGAGTGTGTAGAGCCCAGTACTCGATCCCATGACCCAAGACCACAACCCTGAAACCATGACCTTGAGACCACGATCCCAGCCGAAACCAAGAATCGGAGGCTTAACCGACTGAGCCAACCAGGCGCCCCTGAAGTGTTATGCTTCCTTAATATTCTTGAATCTAGAAGAGATCCTCAGCCTTTCTTTGTCGTTCTTGACCTTGATGTCTTTGAAGAAAGAGGCCACTTTATACAGACTTTACCACAATTTGTCGAGCTGACACTTCCTCGTGAATACTTTCCGAGTCTGCATTTTTGGCAGGAATAGGACAGAAGTGTCGCTGTGTGCTTCTCGCACGTTCTGGCAGGAGGCAGGTGACATGGATTTGTTCCACGACTGGTGATACTAACTTGATTTCTTGGTGAAGGGTGGTGTCTGCTGGGTTTTCTTCACCTCGACATCCCTCTCTTTCCCTTGGTAATTAATTATCAGTGGGAGAGCTGTATGTTTGCTCCCACTGGCGAGTTTCCCGGCTGGGATCCGTCTTGTAGGTCTTCCGTGTGCCTCAGTCTGAGATTTCTACAGTCCTGCCCGGTGGTCAGCCCGTCTATCAGGCAAAATTCATGTTCCAATGGGTGGTGACTCCTTTTTTTTTTTTTTTTTTTGAACTAATACCACTTTCTCAAGTGGTGAATTTGTAGATACTAGTAATGCCTAGTTTTTATTGAGTAATTACTACACGTGAGGCCTTGTTCTAGGCAGCTGGTCTATAGACTCCTCCCATCCCCACAGTAACCCTACAATAGGCTTTGTTACAGGATCCCACTCACAGAAAACAATTGAGGGCAAGTCACTTGTTCAGGGTCACACAGCTGATAAATGCCTGCGCCCGGACTTGAACCCAAGCAGTGTGTTCTCAAAAACTCCCATTCCTAACCGCCACGCCATCCTGCCTTCCTGGGTCTGCTTTCACACCCCTCCTCACCCTGCCCTTCCCCGACCCTCCCCCCACTCAAAAGGGTAGCCTGGTATCAGCTTCCTATGCACCTTTCTGTTTCCTTAAGTTCCTTTTTACCCCACATTTTGGGGAAGGGGGAAAGTCACCATTTTAAGATTCTGTCTTCTAAACTTATTATTCATTAGAGAGCGAGATAGAGCCCAAGTCAGAGGAGGGGCAGGGGGAGAGGGAGAAGCAGGCTCTCTGCTGATCAAAGAGCCCGATGAGGGGGCTAGATCCCAGCACCCTGACATCATGACCTGAGCCGAAGGCAGGCTCTGAACACACTGAGCCACCCAGGCGCCCCTGCCTTCTAAACTTGGGCCCTTGATGGTCTTCCAGACTTAGCTTGGGCTCCTGTCTTGCCACAGGCGGGTGTGGGGGGGTGGGGAGAGAAATGTGATTGTGCAGGACCCACCCATTGCATACCCTAGAAGCCCTGCTCGAAAGTCCAGTGAGTGATGCCCATTCACCTTAGCCTGGGGGCACCCCGCTAGACAAAGGGGATGTTGCAAATTAGCCTTCTCAGAACTTTCTGCGCTGAGTTTTACCAAGGAGGTGTGCAACACGACCTCCCAGGCCCCTCCGCCCTGGAGAAGGTTCCCGGTGCAGCTCACAATGGAACCCAGGGGCCAGGCTGCAGCTCTGCTCCTCGCTCACTCTTTCCTTGTCATTATCATATGGTTCTTTTGGCTTCTAGATACCTTCAGGCTTAAGTGTGGCTGCCAGCGTCCAGATAGGGAACGCGCTGGGTGCAGGAAAGATCGAGCAGGCCAAGACGTCCTCCACCGTCGCCCTGCTGGTCACAGGTGCTTAAAGAATCTCCCGCCAATGACTCACCCGAGCGGTTTTTGCCTGGGAAGCCCAGCTGTGTGGTTCCCTGCAGCCCTCCTTTCTCACTGTGTTGTCTCTGTGCTGTTTTTATCTCCAGGAGTCTTGGCTGTAACCTTTTGTGTCCTGATACTAAGCTGTAAGGACTTTGTGGGGTACATTTTCACTACCGACGGGTGAGTGTGAAGATTTTCTTGAAATGTGGAATCCGTGGGAAGGAATGGTTGGGTAGATGCCTTCACACCGGGCTTCCTGGGAGTGTGGCATTGTGGAGGCCGTTTGCAAGATCACAAACCCGCTGCTGGACCTGGGAAGAACAGATGAGCTCATGGAGGTCATTTATCTTCTAGAAGGCCACTGTATGGGCCGGGTGGGGAGAGATGCTGGTGGTCAGGATCTGTGTGTCTTTTAAAGAGGGAAACCCCTTTGTGGTCCCATTGATTACATTTCCGGTTAATTATTCCGGTCCCAATGACACGAAGCATTTTGGTATCTCAATCGGCCCAAGTCCCTGGTGTGTACAAGTTGTGTAATATACTCGTCAGTTCAGATCGAAGTTAAAATATCCCTGATAGGTCATCTCAAAAAAAATTCACATTAGCAGACTGATTGCAGAGAAGAATTCTTGTAAGGGGTGGATCTGCCCTCTGGTTTTCGAGTTCTGTTGGGTTAGCTGCTTTCATCAGTGAGGCCAGCTGGTGCATTTTGACTATGTGGATATATTGCAAGGATACCTCTGAAATGCGATTTTTTAAAAAGATTTTTTAAATTTATCTGAGAGTGTGAGAGTCAGAGCATGAGCCTGGCGGGGGGGGGGGGGCCAGGGGGGGGGGGNGGGAGGGAGGGTCCGAGGGCAGAGGGAGAGGGAGAAGCAGACTCCCCGCTGAGCTGGGAGCTGGATGCAGGGCTCAATCCCAGTACCTGGGGATCGTGACCTGAGCCGAAGGCAGACGCTTCACTGACTGAGCCACCCAGGTGCCCCGATTTGGGATTCTTTTATTAGCAGTTACAGAATGCAGAATTGACTTTTCCTTCGTGGATTTGAAAAGCAGCTGGTGGACAGGACTGCCGTTCACAGTTCATTCTTTGGATATTTGTTTTTTGACTTTTTTTTTTTAAAGATGTATTTATTTGAGAGAGAGAGAACAAGTGGCAGGGGCAGAGGGAGAGGGAGAGAGAATCTCAAGCAGACTCCATGCTCAGCAAGGAGCCGGATACCGAGCCTGACACAGAGTCTGATACGGACCCAGACACGGGGCTCGATCCCACGACCATGAGATCACACCCTGAGCTGAAACCAAGAGTCTGATGGTAAATTGACAGAGCCACCCAGGCGCCCCTGTCGGTTGACTTCCAGTGTTGGGCTGTCCTTCAGCTCAGCCATTTCGCTGTGGGGAAATACGATGTTTAAGTGTCTGTTACTTCAGAGTGAGTGGAAAGGCAACCAGAAATCGTCCTCGTTTTCTTTTTTTTTTCTTTTTTAAAGATTTTATTTATTTATTCGACAGATATAGAGACAGCCAGCGAGAGAGGGAACACAAGCAGGGGGAGTGGGAGAGGAAGAAGCAGGCTCATAGCGGAAGAACCTGATGTGGCTCGATCCCATAATGCCAGGATCACGCCCTGAGCCGAAGGCAGACGCTTAACCGCTGTGCCACCCAGGCGCCCCCGTCCTCGTTTTCTTGCAAGGGAGTCAGAATTAAGGTTATCGGACGTGTATCTCTGCTGATGGTTTCAGTAGGCACAGGGCAGACGTTTGAGCCTGAGCCTGTCCACTTCCAGAAACCATGCAGGGCAGGTGAAGGCATGGAAAACGAAAGGCCCACAAACCGTATCTTTGATGATACTACGAGACAGAGAAAACTCACAAAATTAAATTTTTTAGGAGCCTGTCAGGATCAGCGGAAACTGGCAGCTTCGGTCGCATAGATTCTAACAACACTGACGCCTAACCTAATCAAAGAGGGAAGAGGGAGAGAGCTTCTCGATGCAAAAAAAAGTAATTTTTTTAAGCCATGAGAGACTAGTTTGCATGACTTTTGCAAGTAAATTAAAAAAAATCTGGAAGGAATACATCATTTTCTAGGAAAATAAGTTACCAAAACTTACCTTGGAAAACACAGGAGGTCTAACTAGACCGATATCCTTAGAAGAAATAAGAAAAAGAAAAGTTTGCTTAAAAACCTCAAAAAGCACTGATCCCTGGGGGTTCCAAAGGAGAACTTTATAAAACCTTTAAAATGTAATTCCAGTGCTGTTGAACTGTGGCAGAGACCAGAAAAAGAAAAATTTCCACATTCTGTTTAGGAAGCAAAAATACAACAGTGGTACCAAAATGTGACAAAGTTTGTGTAAGAAAAAAGGAAGGTTGCAGACCAATTTCACTTATGCATACCTATCTTAAAATCTAAAATAAAATATTAGTGGACAGAATTCAGCAGCACATAAAAGATGCTACGTTTTGATAGACTATAGCAGTGAATATAATCTATCAGTCATATCAAGTTGTGGAACGTGACATAAAGGACGCTAGAACACGAAATGACGGAGACTAGAAGGGGAAGATAAGAGTATGCATTTGTATCTGGACAAGTACAGACTGTCCCAAGGATTGCTGCCTCGTCTCGGGGGAGGCGGTAATGGGCGGGCTGGGAACAGAGCGGAAGGAAGATTTTTCTCGATATCCTTTTCATAATGTTTGATTTCTTTGAACCGTTGCATATGGGACCTATTTGGAAAATAAAATTCCACTTGAAGGAAAGACCTGTGTTTCTGTCCCTTTTGGAGGGGGAGGGGAGTGACCATCTTGTTCCGTGCTGGGTTTCTTTTTTTTTAATTCGTTCAACAAATATTTTTTGCCAGACAGTGTTCTAGACTCAAGAGTATTACGGATTTTTTTTTTCCCCCTCCTTGGGTAAGTGGCAGCATTTTCTAGTTTCTCTTCAAGCATAGGTGTTAAAATCAAGGTCTCTGGCTGTAGAGGTTAGTGACGATTTCTAGGAACCATGGATAATTCTGTAAACTCTATCTGTGGCCTTTAGAATTTGCCCACCTTGGTTCTGCAGAGAGGAGCTTAACCACACCGTTGGGTTTCATCCAGACACATGGAGAGAGATGCGTGGAATCATGCTAAAAGAAGGATGGCGTTATAATCCAAATTTTATTTTTTTTTGTGGGGTGCCAAATCATTTGATGGAACTGTCTACATCGGCCAATTGGACTATATATTCTAAAAGTCATGCGATGATTTCTCTCATCTATGGAACATAAGAACTAGGATGATCGGTAGGGGAAGAAAGGGATAAAGAAAGGGGGGTAATCAGAAGGGGGAATGAAGCATGAGAGACTATGGACTCTGAGAAACAAACTGAGGGCCTCAGGGGAGGGGGGTGGGGGAATGGCATAGACCGGTGATGGGTATTAAGGAGGGCACGTATTGCATGGGGCACTGGGTGTTATACGCAAATAATGAATCAGAGCTTTACGTCGGAAGCCCGGGATGTACTGTATGGTGACTAACATAATAAAAAGTCATTAAAAAAAAAAAAGTCATGCGATCCATTGTAAGGTTGGTTTCCCCTACGGGCCAAGAAAGAGGAGCACTGCCCCTGAATTGAGTGTTGTTGGCTGGAATGCATGAGCCCCTCCAGTTTTATGCGGAAGCCAAGTGCTGTCACCTGAATCACATAGTCTTTTTTTTCCCCCCCACGTGTCTGTCTGTCTCCTGATCACCACGTGCTTTCTTTTCCTAACAGAGAAGTCATTGCTCTAGTGGCCCGGGTGATTCCGATCTCTGCTGTTTCCCATCTGTTTGAAGCTCTTGCTGTAAGTATTACGCAATATTCCCTTTATTTTTTTAAGATTTTATTTATTTATATTTGAGCGAGAGAGAGAGCATACCAGCGGGGGGGGGGGGGGGGAGGAGTAGAGGGAGAAGCAGACTCCCTGCTAAGCAGGGAGCCCAACGAGGGACTCGATCCCCAGATCCTGGGATCATGCCCTGAGGCCGAAGGCAGATGCCTAACCCGCTGAGCCATCCAGGCGCCCTGCAGTTCCTTTTCCCCACCTTTATGATCTGTGTGTTTCTTCTGAGGGTGGTAAATTTAAACAGAAGAGAGCAGCTGGGGTGGGGCAGGTAGGTGATACTGAATATTTTTAGCCTATTCGCTTGACAACACTGGTAACGTGATTATGGATTTTTTTTTTTAAAGATTTTATTTATTTATTCAACAGAGAGATAGAGACAGCCAGTGAGAGAGAGAACACAAGCAGGGGGAGTGGGAGAGGAAGAAGCAGGCTCATAGCAGAAGAGCCTGATGTGGGGCTCGATCCCATAACGCCGGGATCACGCCCTGAGCTGAAGGCAGACGCTTAACCGCTGTGCCACTCAGGCGCCCCGTGATTATGGATTTTTAAGTCAGAGTCCCCCGGGGACGGGATGTGCTCAGGGATGGCAGTCTTTCTGAAATCCCGGCGACCTTTTCCCGGATCGATGTTTTCTGCCTACAGTGCACATGTGCCGGCGTTCTTCGGGGGAGTGGCAACCAGAGGATTGGGGCCATTGTCAATACCGTTAGCTATTACGTGATTGGTCTCCCCATCGGGATTTCGCTGATGTTCATAGCCAAACTGGGAGTGATTGGTAAGCCTTCCCCACGGGCAAGTGGGTCTGCTACTCAGTGGGCCCCAGAAAGGACTACTGGAACATGTTGGGCTTTTCAGACTTGGCTCTGGAAGTTCACGCCCCTCTTACCCTGCCAGGCCCTCTTCCGCACTGACATACTTGAGCAGAGCAGGATGACCTTTCTCTTCCTCTCCCTGTCCTGTGTCATCCAGTTCTCACTTCTTCCAAGTTGGTGACAGCAGGAGTGCTGAAAAAGCATTCAGAAGTGTACCTTTGGTGGCCCCAGTTCTGTCCTTCAGTGATAGCCCTTTTACGATGAGACCCTGAGGGCGAGACTGCCGGACGAGTTGAGGCCATTATATAAACTGGCCCTATTGGTGTGTTTGGGGTGAGGCCAGAGAATCCGGGGTCAGCCCCGCTGGGATTCTTGCAGAACTTCTGACAACATACGTGGTATGGTGGCTGTAGACATTCGAGATCATGCCCCCCTGTGGCTTATCCCCCGCGGCACCTGGAGCGGTGCTCTGGAGGTCACCCTCATGGCCATTGCATACCTTCCCCCTCCTGCCTGGTATGACCTTTTAAGCCATGTGTCTTGTAGGGTCTCCCCTGAAGGGCATGGGTGTGATGTGTGGGAACGTTTCAGAAGGAAGGGGATTCTTTATCACGTTCTTACCTTTGGAGGAAAGAACATAAACACAGGACCTGGAATTACCAGTGCTGGTCTTTACAAGAGTAAGGAAACAAAAGACTGCCTAGCTTTGATTTCTAAAATAATAATTAGGAATACATTGGCAGTGAATCAATGATTCTATTAAAACCCGAACACGTTATCTTTGGGGGAAGTAGTGATAGACTTATTTATCCATCAGTAGTTGGCAGGCCCAGAGGGGTGAGAAGTCATCTGATATTTCGAGTGAACTCCCCATCCCAAGATGCTACACGTTGTTCTCGAGGTTAATAATATTTTAATGAAAAATACGGGAGATGTTCAAAGAATAGAGTTGCCAATGCAGAGTTCACTGAACCTTCATCGTGATGCGTGAAATTACATAGCTGAGTTTCTGGCATCATTCATATTTTGGATTTTCCAGTGGCATAGCTAAGGGAAATATTAGAGGACACAACTTACATATAGATCCAAAAAAATAAAAATATAAAATTTAAAAAAATACAAATATAGATCTATCTACGTTCCTAGTGCTGTACGAGGCCCACTTGCTCGTTTCACAAAAGCATACGTAGTGTGTACAAAGAGGGAGTTAAGAATCACTTAAAAGAAGTGCTGTGGGAGAAACTTCCAGTTACACAGTAGGTCCGGGGGCTGGCATGTGCAGCACGGTGGTTATAGTTCATAATACTGTATCGCATGTTTGAAGGTTACTTAGCGAGGAGATCTCAAAAGTTCTCATCGTGAGAAAAAGAACTTGGTGACCATGTGTGGCGAAGGGTACCGAGATTTATTGTGATCATTTCACGATATTTACAAATACTAAGATGTCAATTATGTCTTCATTTAAAAAAATGTTGGGCTCTCTCGGCAGGTGAGGGCTCTGAGAAGACTGTAGTCAATCCCTGCTTACCCACCTCTTCCAGAAAAAATAGGTGTAATACTAACAGGTTTCGAATACTCCGTCGCCACTGGTAGGGTATGCAGTGTATGTACACGGGACGTAGGAGGAACGTCGTAACGCCACCCTGAATACCCTCACGGGCAGCTCGAGCACGTCATGAATTCCCCATCGTAATCCCCTGGGAGGCTTTTCAAATTACATGCATTCCTAGGGGATTCTGACGTGCACCATGTTTTGGGATTCCTACGTTGAATCAAACAGAAATCTTGTAAATGGTGTATGGTGAAATTCCTGGGAACGTAAGTCATCACACCCAAATGACGACTGCAGATAGCTGCTTATTTTCTGTTTAGGGTGGTTAGGGTAAGCTGGTAGTTTTTACGGATTGGGAACACTGGATTTGACAGAGAAAGCTATTAGATATATATGTTAGTTCCTTATAGGAACGGCAGGTGGCCATCACCTTTACTCTTCTAAATATCGGGCTGATCACTCATGAAACATGTGATATGGGGGTGATTGGTATCAAGGAGCAGACCTGTAAACTGTGCACGAAATCTGGCCACCTGAACCTGTAAACCCAGTCTAGCCACCTTGCCCTTACCTAGATCTTGGTGGCCGTGGAAATAAAGACCAGCCACATGGGAAAGGCAAAGGCCATTTACTCTTGAGTTTGGCAGAGACCCAAAAGCAGGCAGAGGAGTGGGAGAGCTTCGGGGGGGGGCAGGGGAAGGTGTCAGGTGTACCTTGTTGGACGCTGGTGGCCTGGGAAAGAGGTGGCTCCCTAGAAATGGGGCATCCTGTGTGATTGGTCAGGGGTGCAGGTTGGGTTTTCTCTGCTTGGCCCTAAGTTGGAAGCAGGGACAAAAATTAAGGAAGCTGTCCATTACTGACCACATCCTGGCCATTTTGGGTCAGCTGTTATGGAAGTTACCGTTGAGCTCCCAGGAGTATCCCTAGAGATAGCAGTCTGGCCTCCCCCAAGTCTGAGGGGCAGCAGGCTGGCTTTTGGGGTGTTGATCATACACACGGGGTTTCCTGGGTATGTTGCTGCTGGTGGTGTATCATAGTTCTTTTATATATGGTGTGGCCATTGTCCACGTATTCAGTGTCTCAGCCTCTTTCTCAGGGAAAACTAGAGATGCAGGGAATTCAGGGAAAACTGGAGAGCTAGATCTTTACCCCTTGGGATTATGAAGTCATTTTCATAGTCCACTGTATTGCAAGACCTTCTGGAGCTCCTTGATGTTGTCCATCATGGCAGTCATCCCATGGGAGAGCAGGTGCATGGAAGCATTCAAGACTTGGGAGAAAATGCTACCAGCCAGCATCACGGCCACTGATAGGGTCCCTTCCAACAAGGTTCAGGAGCAGTTTCTCTCTGCTGTCTTTTCCAGTAGGTGCAATCTCCTGGCTAAAGATTATGAAGAACGTGTTTAGGAAGATGCGGGAAGGCAGCCTTAAGCTGTCGGGGGTAGGACCCAGTGATATTTTCCATGCAGCTGGTCACTCTGGTATTGGGGGCGAAATCTCTAGACACAGGCCTTCCAGTTCCTAATTCGCAGGGGAAACTGATGTGTCCCCGAGGGAGTCGACTGTGTTCTGTTTATGGTGTGCAAAGACTGCAGGGAGTACCTTTGGGCCAAGGGAGCTCAAGGGTTTCTGAAAGTTTTGCTAATTTCAATTTAAGGATGATATTGGTCCTTTCTACTTTTCCAGAAGATGGCGGGTGTTGAGGACAGGATTGTGTTTGAGTAAGGGGCAATATTTTACAGAGTTCTCTTATATGGTTCCCATAGGGCGTGTGTCTCAATCACTTGATCTAAAACTTGGGAGTCTCCGGTTGGAAACCTAAAATCAAGCAGCTTTTTAGTGATGGTAAGGGCTGGAGCTTTTCAGCAAAGACATGCTTCAGTCTGTCCTAAAAAGAGACACACTATTACTAACATGGATTTAAATCTCATAGATGATGTCAGCTGCACAAAATCCATCTGAAGGTGTTCAAAGGGCCCTTGAGGCCTGGTTTCTGGCCACGTCAGCCTTCATGGTTTCTCCCGGATTATGTTGGTGATGTGTGACACATGACCTGAAAAAAGCTTAGTTATCTTTTTTTTTTTTTTTTAAAGTTTTTCTTTACTTATTTGTCAGAGAGAGTACAGTCAGGGGAAGCAGCAGGCAGAGGGAGAAGCAGGCTCCCCATTGAGCCAGGAGCCTGATGTGGGGCTCGATCCCAGGACTCCAGGATCATGATCTGAGCCAAAGGCAGACGTCTAATGACTGAGCCACCCAGGCACCCCGTAACGTTGATGTTTTAATGGCCTCTTTGAAACCTCCAGAGATTTATCTTTTGAGGCCTCAGAGAGGACCAGAACCTGGTAAAAGCAGCTTATCTGGCATAAATGATGTGTGAACGTCTCCTTCTGCTACCACATTTTCTTGTCTGACGTGGGCCACAACCTTTAAAATAGCCGCCTGTCTGGGAAATACAAGGGCATTTAAAAGTTCGTTGGGGCACCTCAGTGGCACAGCTGGTTAAGCATCCTAACTCTTGGTCTCGGTTCGTGGTCTCGGGGTTGTGGGATTGAGCCCCACATCGGGCTTTGCGCTCAGCATGGAGTCTGTTTGGGGTTCTGTCTTGCCCTCTCCCTCTGTCCCTCCCCCTCAGGCTTCTCTCTTTCTCCAATAAATAAATACATCTTTAAAAAAATTGTTCCTTGGGGCGCCTGGGTGGCACAGCGGTTAAGCGTCTGCCTTCGGCTCAGGGCGTGATCCCAGCGTTCTGGGATCAAGCCCCCACATCAGGCTGCTCTGCTATGAGCCTGCTTCTTCCTCTCACTCCCCTTGCTTGTGTTCCCTCTCTCACTGGCTGTCTCTATCTCTGTCAAATAAATAAATAAAATCTTTAAAAAAAAAATTGTTCCTTAACTTGCTGTCCGTCTGTGATGGGGGTTTCAGCACAAGAGAGGAACTTGCTATTTCCCAAGCACCCCCAAATCAGGGCTGCTTTTCCAAAAGCATAAATCTGCCGTCTGCACATAGGTCTCCTCTCTGGTCTTTGCTGGTCGAGCTGCCTTAGGAAGCACAGTAGGGGTCTGGCCTCTGGGCTGATTGCAGGTGGAGGACTGGATTCCGGCGGAGAGCTCACACTAGGGGTCACACGCCCTGCCCATAAACCCCCCTTCAGTGCTAAGGTCCGATTCACCAGCAAATACTACTAGGTCAGAGCTGTCAAGAGGGGTCTGGAATAAAGCTGAGTGAGGTACGGGGAGTTCCCTAGCTCAGGGAAGACAATCCCCAGGCTCCCCTTCTGGGGGTTTAGGAGAGTGGCAGGGCTCAGGGGTGATGCGGGGGTGAATGGTAGTGTGAGAGGAGAGGACGCAGCAGCAGGATCTCCTAAGCGGTTAATCCGCTGGCTGAAGAATGCTGCGTGTTCTCAGGATGCTGTCTGGGCTGCAGGAGGAAACGTGAGGTCTGGAGGTGTGAGGGCGAGCCTAGAAACTCGCTCAATGGGGTCAAGAGGAAGACTGTGGCAAGCACTAGGCTTTTGATGGTCTCCCTGAGGTTGAGTTAAAACCCCAAGGGCTTGTCCAGATGGCTCAGGTGCAAATAGACAACATGGTGTAATTTTTTTTTTGTTTGTAGTTAGGGATGCCTGGGCTTGAAGGAGGCTCTCGAGTCTTCAGATTCCAGAAGCCTGTTCATGCAGGGACCTCCTGAGCAGAGGGGCCGTCATTATGGACTCAGTCAATTCATCAAGACGTACTGCAATGTCAGGGAAATTTGGCTCCCGTTGTCTGCAAAATTCAGCGAAACCTAGAAGTCCTACACGGGTCAGACCCTAAATGGACTGTGTGCTGGCACGATTGTGATTTTGCTTTTGAAACTGTGGCCCCTTTGTGCCGAGGCTAAGAACAAGAAAACAGGATTTCTTTCTTTTTAAAGATTTTTATTTATTTGGCAGATAGAGACAGCCAGCGAGAGAGGGAACACAGGCAGGGGGAGTGTGAGAGGAAGAAGCAGGCTTCCCAGTGGAGCAGGGAGCCCGCTACAGGGCTCGGTCCCAGGACCCTGGGATCACGCTCTGAGCCGAAGGCGGACGCTTTAACCGCTGTGCCACCCAGGTGCCCCAGGAAGACGTGTTTCTTAGTCAAGGGTTCAAGGGTTCCAGTTAAAGACAGGGAGGGAGATGGGGAACACCTGTGGCTTACTTGAAATGCCAACCACCTGTGGTATGTGTAGTCTGAGGCCGAAGTTAGGCAAGGGTGGCAGGTGTCCACCAGGCGTTGATGAAAATGACCATCGAGCTTCATTTTTAATCCCCCCGGGTGTTTAACGAGTGCTTTTTCCTTCCTCGAGGACTCTCGCTGATCTGAAACGAGAGCCTTTTGTCTTGGTTTTTCTTTCTTAGTGTCCCTTCTGTTACAGCATCTGCAAATGTCCTTGTAGTAGGTGTTGGCCGGGGTGTGTGTGTGTGTGTGTGTGTGTGGAGGGTGGGCTGTCTCCGCAGGGCTCCACGTTGACTTTGGGTCTTGTCTCAGTTTTGTCCCAAAGACCTTTCCAAATGTTCTGCCAGGTGTTGTCGTTCAGCAAAAGGGCTTTTTCTCATATCAAGTTCTGTTTTCGTATGAGGGCTCCGATTTCAGTTTTAATTTTCTCCCAGACATAAAGAGACAGAAGGGCGACAGTGGTGACATCAGCATCTGCTCTGACTCCCCAATGGCAGATAGCATGGGCGGGCGGAAAACCAAAGAAGAAAGCTGTCTGGATCAAAGCCAAGGTCTCGGGACCCGAAACTGTGACAGGAGAACCTCATCTGGTTTTCGTGGTAACCCACAGCAGAGGTGGTCCACGTGGATGCCCGTTGGGTGAGAACCACGAATCATGGGTCTAGGAGATAGGTGCACATAACAGTCCGTGTCCCGGCCTCTAAGTCTCCCTCTATGACAACACTTGGCACAGTACCGCAAAAAAAGAGTAGCAGAAAACACAGCAAAAGGGGTGAAAAGGAATGGCCTAGTCCACCATGAATGCCAAACAGAAGGGAACCACTGGTACCCAGATACCAAACCAAAGAAGATACGGCCAAGGAACTCACTGTAAAGAGACTGGGGTGTGGACCTGGCCCCAACTTACCATGTCCTCCTGGACTGCACGCACCACGAGCAGAAAGGCACAAGGGCCTCTGTGGGTACCACATCTGATGGGATGCTGGGATCCATGATACTTGGTAGCAGAGGCCAGGTCTTGGGGGGCCCTCCGTGATGAGCTGGGGAAGTAAACAAAGACAAACCTGATGTGAAAAGCAAAAGCCCTTTATTCTGAGCTTGCTCCGTCAGGGGCGTCAGCCACTGGCACTGGAGTTTTGGCAGAAACCCAGAGGCAGGCAGTGGAGCAGGGGAGAGCTTTGCAGTGGGACCAGGGGAGGGCTCAGGTGTGTCTGATGGCTTGGGGAAGCTGGAGGCAAGCTGGGGAGAACCGGGGTGTCCTGCGGGATTGATCAGCAGGACACGTTTGCTTCTCTCTGGTTGGTCCTAAGTTGGAAGAGAGGACAGCAATTAGGGAAGGTGTCAATTAGGAATCAAGTTGTGGCCACTTCTGGTCAGTTGTTGGAGAAGTTATGATTTAGCTCCCTGCATTGGCCCCGGGGTCTGATGTGTCCCAGGCTGGCTTCGTGGGGCATTTATTACAGATACGGAGTTGGTTTTCTGGACGGGTTGCTGTAGGCTGTGTGGACCAGAGTACTGTTTTTACCTATGGTCTGATGATTGCCCGTTTGAATACTCCATTCCTCTCTGTTGACCAAAGAAACCCTTCTCGGTTAGGGCCTCCCTCTGTGTCCTGTGTGGGTTTACTAGGTAGAGTGTGATGGTACCTTGGGATTCACAAGCACCTTCCTGTCTTCCATTCCCGCTCAGCCTCTCCTTCTGTGTGGTCATCTGTCTCTGCGGACGGCCCTGTCTTGGGAGCTCTGGAAGTCTCTGCCCAAAGTGAGTAAGGTCCGGCAGGAAAGCGCCAAGGGAGGGAACCTACACGGTTGCTGACTTCTGCGTTTTGAACATGTTAGTAGAGGAAGATAGACCATTAGCAGTTTGAAAGCACAGTACTCTTAGAAGTTCAAAACCGTTTGTTCTGGCATCTTCATTTCCTTTATAACTGGTGCTTCTCTTAATAGGATCACAAAGGCCAAACTTACCCTCTGAACATCAGTTCTGAGATCCAGAACGCTGGGCGGTGGCTTGCCCTGGGCCTCCCAGAACCTTCTGGAAACCCAAGGAGAGAGCATGTGCGAGGTCTCTGGCTCACTGTGGGCTCCACCCCAGGCCATGAAAGCAGATTCTCAGAAGCGACATGGGACCAGCTAACTCCCCAGGGGTGGCCGGTCTTCCACAGAATTAACCTCTGTTAAATATTTTCACTTCTAGGTCTGCGGTTAGGGATGCTTATCTGCGCCATCATACAATCCCTGTGTTTTCTCAGCGTTATTGGTCGGCTAAACTGGAAAAAAGCCTGTGAAGAGGTAACTGTATGCTCACTGCTGGCTGGGTAAAAATTCCTGTCCTGGAAAACAAACAGAATCAGCTTGTGCGCTCTCGCTCGCTCTCCTCTCTCATTTTGGAAGGGTCTTTTCCCTTTTATCACCAGTGCTACTTTTTTTTTTTTTTAAAGATTTTATTTATTTGACAGAGATAGAGACAGCCAGCAAGAGAGGGAACACAAGCAGGGAGAATGGGAGAGGAAGAAGCAGGCTCATAGCAGAAGAGCCTGATGTGGGGCTCGATCCCACAACACCGGGATCACGCCCTGAGCCGAAGGCAGACGCCTAACCGCTGTGCCACCCAGGCGCCCCATCACCAGTGCTACTTTGCTCTTGCTGTCTTAGCTGCATTTAACTCAGATGTGAGGGGCCAGATGACCCTGGATCTTACCCATTCCCCTTTGTTTTATTCATTGAATAAAAAAGTAGGGGTTCCTTTCTTCTTTGTGTCCCATACAAAGCTACCACCCTTGTGCCTGAAAAGCCAATTTCAGGACAAGATTTGGAACTGGATAGACAGGTGGGATGCCAGCAAATTTATCCTGATATTGTTATTTATGATCCCCAAATATTTCATGAAGATACCTGCGTCCCTCTGTCTCTCCCAACTTGCAAGAGTCAGTGTGGGTCTGAAAATAGATGGTAGATAAAAGACATAAAGGTAAGGGAAAGGAAGGGATTCTGTGATCTTGGGCTCTGCCATCCCCCTAAAGCTGTACTTTTCCGTCTGTCCTTCCCCCACCCGCTGGTCCCATGTCAATCATTCGGAAAGATTGGAGAAGCTCCAATCACATGTCAGTTAAAGAAAATGGCTTGGTTTTTCCTAAACTGGGTACTCAAGTCAAATGTCTTACCAACACTATGGTAAATAAAGCCTTGTGGGGGGTTTACTTTGAGTTTTGTCCTCTAGGCTGAGATCCATGCCAACCTGACAGTAAATATGGCCCGGGATGGGACCTCTGCTGCCTGCCGGGACCCAGGTATGGAATCACTGCATCAGCCCTTGGAACAGGCCTCTCCGGGTGGTCCTGGAGGGGCCATCGGTGGGATACAACTAGACTTGCTGCCATGAGCTCCCACTGAACTCGGGCCATAAAGCTGCAGAAATAAATGGTAAGGTCATGCAAGTTTGAGCTAAACAGACTCGAAGTTTATTTGCTTGAATTCCAGATATTAATACACTCCTACAGATTATGAGAGGCCGCAGGTCACATTCCGCCCTGGGCCTCCTCATGGGAGCATTTCACAGGTGTTTCTAATAAGGCTTGGTGATCTGCTGTGACCTTACCTTGGAGACTGACATGAGTGTGATGCTGTTCGTGGGGTTCCCTCATTCCCCGGGCAAACACCTAGGTGGGCTTTAAGCAGATTATTGTCTTTAAGTGTTGCTTCTGGGGAGTAGCACGCAAGTGTGGGTATCTCGTTTTCCTTCTGGCCAGTTAGAAACCCCTCCCCCGCCCCCCGAGATTCCCAGTTCCTCGGCCAGTGACTCATAGACTCACCCCTTTGAGCTGCTGTGCTGGCTGGATTACATTTGGCTGCCCATTCAGCTGTTCACTAGTTCTCCTTCACCTCGTCCCGTCCCCTGTGTGCTGGTTATCTTCGATTGGGTTCCAGGTCTTGTGTTTGAACACTGTCTGTAGAAGTAATTTGAGGCCGACAATGATACCTGTATTCAGAGGGGATTTTCCTTGCTTCCGTCACACTCTTCGGGTTACCAAAGTGTAGGGGAATTTTAACAATTGAGCTTCCTGCCCCCCCCCCCGCTTCCCTCCTCTCCCCCGACTTGGAGGCAACAGGGATGAGGGCTGGTTGACTTCTGGGTTCATCCTTAATTTCTTTTTTTTTTTTTTTAAAGATTTTATTTATTTATTCGACAGAGATAGAGACAGCCAGCGAGAGAGGGAACACAAGCAAGGGGGGGGTGAGAGAAAGAAGCAGGTCTCCCTCTGAGCAGGGAGCCCGATGTGGGGCTCGATCCCAGGACCCTGGGATCATGACCTGAGCCAAAGGCAGNAGGCAGACGCTTAACCGCTGTGCCCCCCAGGAGCCCCCATCCTTAATTCTTGGATGCAGCCTTTGAGTTCCAGCCTGAAGTACAGACGGGTTTACCTCCGTTGAGACTGAACTCCCCAAAGCACTGCTCAGTCCAGATAGAGAACTCTCAGGTCCAAGGAGGCTCCAAAGGCTGGCTCCCTCCTCTGAGTCTCCGGCTTCCCCTCGATGTTGCCCTGGTGAATTTTTGTGACCTTGGTAGCACTCTGACACCTTCAAGACGATCCTTTTCATTTATTTTGTCCAGCTTTCGTGATTATACTTAGAGGGTGGTTGGTCCAAGTTTTCTATCATTTACTGTTTATAAAAGCAGGGTAATAATACCTCCTAGTATCTCACATTCTTGTTGTGAGAGGCAAGGGACCTTCCTACGTGTGGAGTGCTGAGAACGATGTCTGATGTGGAGAAAGCGTGTTTTTTTTTTTTTTTTTAAGATTATTTATTTGAGAGAGAGCATGAATGGTGGGGGGGGGGTGCAAGGGTGAGGGAGAGGCCGGCTCCCCGCCGAGGAGAAAGCACTTTGTAAGAGTAAGAGCTGGTGTTGCTCTATTTGAAATGCTTTGCTCTCACAACTCCAAGGGCATCGTCACATTCCCAGCAGCCACTATGCTTACTAAGAAGTCCGATGCCCATCTTATTCTTGTTCCATTAGGTTAACTGCCCTTGTTTACCCCTCGGGAAGTGCGGGAAGACAGAACGTACATCTGAGTCACTGTCCTGCTGGGTACTCCGTAGGCCTTATCCTGCTGGGTACTCCGTAGGCCTTCTGACTCGAAGATTCATCTCTCTCTTCAGTTCTGAGAACGGCCTTGAATTATGTCTTCGGTTATTTTTCTCCTCCATTGGCTTGGTTCTCCTTCTGGACTGCTCATTGGATGAGTGTTGGCTCCTTGAAAACTTCCCCTATGAACCTTAACTTCGAGGGCCCCCATATTTCCCTGGTTCTTGTGGTGGCACCGAGCTCCCTAGAAGCCCCAAGCCAACAACAGTAGGATCCAGTCAGAGTTTGTGAGTGAGCGAACGGAGAGGCGCTCAGAGATACAATTGCTTTTTTCTATCCAAGGTGGCATCTGCTTCCTGAAGAAACTTTGTCCCGGCTGCTAACACATATGTGGGCATCTTTTCTACAAATGAAAAAATAGCCTTTTACACTGCTAACAAAGTTCGTTTTTCCCTTCAGTGTACCCTGAGAACCGTGGAAGAATTTTAATGCGACGTGTTGGGAGAAATGAGGAGATTTGGTTACACCAGCGTGTGCATCAGGAAGATTCCGAGGCCCAAGCCCAAGCAAGGGACACAACTACGTTAACTGTAAAGCAGTTGCTGCGACGGCGTGGATTTCTGCTCCTGGGGTTCATTTCCGTCTTGATCTTAGGGATTTTAGTGAGAGCCTATGTCTGAGTTGAGTGAGAAGCAAAAGAGAGAGAGAGTCCGTCCGCTCAAGTAATACTTCAGAGCGTACAAATAATTCATAGGCCAAACGGTGGGCACTTGTTTTCAGTTAAGTAAGTTTCAGCTGTGCCCATGGGTTTCAAGAGTTCAAGGTTTTGAGAGTTCAAAGTTATGTTTTCTAATGAAGAAAAGGAAGTGAGGTACAAACTATGTTCTTGCCCAAGACAATGTCTGAAAGATGAGAGTGGTAATAATTCAGTTCACCCACCTTGTCTCAACCAAGGACCACTGCGTATTGACGGCATTCATGCTTAGCTTTGACAGTTGGTTCTGTTGCTTACTGTTTCTTTAGATGAAACCTGTTTACTGAGTGCTTAAGGTTTCCTACTGAGTTATTTAAAATACATTTTGCAGTGTATCTTTTCTTGTGCCTTCGATGATGATTCAGCGGGCGAAAGGCATTCGTGAATTTTCATTTGGGGTCCAGATAGCTCAGGTGCTATGGGCAATAGAATCGCTTGAGAAACCAAAAGGGGAGAAGACGTAGATTAAGCAGAAAGTCAGGTGGCATTGATGAGGAAGCTTCCCGTTGGGGCTGACATGGATTGGCAGAGACAAGGAGAGAGGAAGCTGTGGGCCTCACTGAGAGCCAGCACTTCATTTTTCTAGAGGGGAAGGCATCCTGCAGAGAGGAATAAAGGGTTTGAAGAGCTAATCCAAGCAAAGGAAGAAGTCAGACCCTTTCCTATGTTTGATAGAAGGGGGGATTGTAAAGTTGGAAGTAGGAAGAAATGAAAAGAGGGGTCTAGGAGAGAGGAGGCTGGGGTCCTGGATGGGGTCCCCCTTCATCTTCTGTTTGTGTCTTTGTCTTTAAGAAGGCACCCCAGTGGGGCACCACCACGGTGGCCCAGTTGGTTAAGCGGCTACCTTCTGCTCAGGTAATGATCCCAGGGTCCTGGGATCCAGCCCCACATCAGGTTCCCTGCTGGCCAGGGAGCCTGCTTCTCTTTCTTCCTCTGCCAGCCACTACCCCCTGCGTGTGTTCTTTGTGAAATCAATAAAATCTTTAAAAAAAAAAAAAGGAACCCCAGGTTTCGGTCTCAAACATGGTGTATCCAGGAGGTTTTGTGTGGTTGTGTCTCAAAAGGATGAGGTTTGGATGAATGCTCCCTCCCCTCCCCCAACGCCCCTTGGAGAACAGTTGGGGAAGTCTTTAGAGCTGTGACAGTCCAAAGAACCATTGCTAATTCCTCTCAGGGCAGTCAGAGCACAAGACTTCAATAGTGGCCTTGGATTAAGTAGTAACCAACTGAGTACTTGGACTCGGCCTTCCCGGGGGTAGGGCCACACCCGTTCACGCAGCAAGCCTCAATATTAAGTACACTGGGTGCTTGCACGGATACAAAGAGCTGGGCATGGCCTTTACCCTCAAAGAGCAGATAATGGACCAGATCAGAAAAATTAGCTACCATGCACCCAGGGCCCCTTTCATAAGGCATTTCCACTCTCAATGCTCTTTTTCTCCTTGGAGGATCCTTTGGCAGGGACCAAGATAAAGGCCCTCCTTGAAGGTTGGGCCCCAGCAACATCCCCTCTCCCCGCCCTTTGGTAGGAAGTTCATACACACCCTCCTCATTGGGTCCCGGACAGCTACTCTCTAGCCTTCTAGACATTTCGCAGAGTTCCTGCCCTTCCTCAGGTAGGAGCCCCGGGGGATGGGGGCTGGGGGGATAGGGAGGCTTATCTCCCGGGTCCCAAACCGCATCCCCGGGGGAGTACTTTAACACACCCTTAACCCGAGGCAGACGGGTTGGTCACCTGAAATGGCACCAAAGTGCAGGGGAGGTGCGGAGGGTGGAATTAGGAACTCGCCCTCTCCAACCCCCGCCTGGGCACTTTTCACTCCTAACGACCTACAGTCGTCTTGGTCGTCGCAGAGCGCCCCCCGCCCCGGCGGCGCCCCGCCCCCAACCCCCGGGGGTCTGCGGACCGCGACGGTTGGCGGGGGACGTCCCGGGCGGCCCCCCCGGGCGCCCCGCAGCGTCCCCCGGGCGGCCGGGCTCGGCGTCAGCTGGTGCTCTCCTTCCTTTCCCCTCGGCAGTTCCTGGCGCAGCTGATGATCTTTCTCATTAGCGTGGTCAGTTCCATCTTCTGCGGGCATCTGGGCAAAGTGGAGCTGGATGCCGTTACGCTCGCCGTGTCGGTAGGTGTTGCGTTTTTTTCAATCTCTCCTTTGGGGGTCGACCCCGTCCGTGGTAAAGCCTCGGGATTTGCATTGTATCCTGGCTGAGGTCTTGCCTTGCAGGGTCGGACCTTGACCCAGCGGTGCCTTTCTGGGCCTTATCTTTAGATGTGAAAGAAGAATGGGTCGGCTCCTTACCGGGGGTGTTTCTGTCTTTGTCACCATCCCGCGGGGGCCGAGCTCGAATGACCGGAGCGGCCACGGATCGCAAGGAATTGGTAGCAATGATAGAAATTGTGCTGTATGGCGACTAACATAATATAATAAAAAAATATTATTTAAAAAATGGTAAAAAAATTGTGCTGGTGAATCGAACAGAACTGCATTTTTTTTTTCCCATTATGAAATCAAACCAGAGAACTTGCAGGTCGTGTCACTTGTTTGCCATGACTTCGAATTACACAATTCATTGTGGGCGCAGGCTTTCACGCTCGTAAGAAAGGGTCTCCCCTTGGGCCGTGGATTGAAATCGCACCGCCTTTGAGGTCTTTGTCCCTGGGTTTTTGTTAGTGATGTAGTGGAAAGGTTTCATCCAGGCTTTCAGAAAAGAGGGAAAACACTTCCAAGGTGATGATGGCAAGGTGGTCTTTTTCAGTCTTAGAAGATGTCCCCTACGTCCTCCCTGGAGGTGGGTATATGCCTTAAGATCGTCGGGGGACCACGGAGGTTTATGGTTTCAACTTTATGGTTGGGATGACCTAAGTATGTGGAATGAGACATTTTATTTACAGGGCTGTTATTGAATGTAATTCAGGTGAAGGGATATTTCTGCTTCCTTTCAAAGTTTAGATGGGGCTTCTAGAAAGAGTCAAGAAAGCAGAGAAGCTTTACATGCAGGCTGTTGACTGTGTCTCCTGGAGAGGATGAACTTGACCTCTCCTCCGCATAGGACACTGTGCCCCCCCATACTCCTGGTCATTCTATTGGCTGTGAACAGATATTAATAGTGGGTTATTATTGAAAACTTGAAAGGACACTTTCTCTCTGTTTCTCCACAGGGCCCACTATTGGGGGGGTCTACCTTTTCTTACCACAGTTTCCAAACCTTTCTTTCCCAGTGTCCTTTCTTAAAATTTTCTTTCTTTCTTTTTTTCTTTTGTTTTAAGATTTTATTTATTTATTTGACAGAGAGACACAGTGAGAGAGGGAACACAAGCAGGGGGAGTGTGAGAGGGAGAAGCAGGCTTCCCGCCGAGCAGGGAGCCCGATGCAGGGCTTGATCCCAGGAACCTGGGATCATGACCTGAGTCGAAGGGAAACTCTTAATGGCTGAGCCACCCAGGCGCCCCTCTTAAAAATTTCTTTTAATTAATTTTTTTTTACTGAGATATAATTAACATACAGGTGTATAATGTAACAATTCGATATTTGCATATATTGTGAAAGAATCACCACAATAAATTTAGTTAACACCTGTCACTATGCACGGATTTTTTTTTCCATGTGATGAAATCTAAGATTTACTCTCTTGGCAACTTTCAAATGTGCAACACGATATTATTAATTACAGTCAATATGCTATACATTGCATCCCCACACTTTATATATTTTGTAACTGGAACTTTGTACCTTTTGACTGCCTTTACCCAGTTCCTCGCCACCCCCTGCCCCTAGTCTCTGGTAACGCCAGTCTGCTCTCTGTATCCGAGTTCAGTTTTCCTTTCTTTAGATTCCACAGGTATATGGCGTTTGTCTTTGACCAGCTTATTTCACTTAGTATAATGCCCTCCGTGTCCATTCATGTGGTTGCAAATGGCAAGGTTTCCTTTTTTATGACTGAATAATATTCCACTGTGCGTGTGTGCATATGCATGCATGCGTGCCTGGGTGTGGACCACATTTTCTGCATCCACATTTTCTGCATACATCAGTGGACCCTTAGGTTGTTTCCATATCTTGGCTTACGAATAATGCTGCAGTGAACAAGGGGGTGCAGGTATGTTTCTGAGTTAGTGTTTTCATTTTCTTTCGTTAAATACCCAGAAGTAGGATTGTTGGATGCTATGGTAGTTCTGTTTTGAAGTGTTTGAGGCTCCTTCCTACTGTTCTTCCAAGTGGCCGCACCAGTTTGCATCCCCTCCAGTAGGACACAGTGGTTTCCCATCTTCTCCGACACTTTATTTCCTGTCACAGACCCGCACAGGTGTGCGGTGATAGGTCATTGTGGTTTTAATTTGCATTTCCCCAAGGGTCAGTGATGTTAAGTATCTCTTCTAGTATTCGTTGGCCCTCTGTGTGTCTTCTTTGGAAACATTTCTCTTCAGATCCTCTGCCCAGTTTCTAATCAGATTGTTTGGGGTTCCTCTGCTATGGGGTTGGAGGAGTTCTTCCTCTATTTGGAGATGAACTCTTTTTTTTAATTTTTATTTATTTTTATTTTTTAAAAGATTTTATTTATTTATTCGACAGAGAGATAGAGACAGCCAGCGAGAGAGGGAACACGAGCAGGGGGCGTGGGAGAGGAAGAAGCAGGCTCCTAGCGGAGGAACCTGATGTGGGGCTCGATCCCATAACGCTGGGACCACGCCCTGAGCCGAAGGCAGACGCTTAACCGCTGTGCCACCCAGGCGCCCCAATGAACTCTTGATCAGATAGATGATTTGCAAATATTTTCTCCCATTCTGTAGGTTGGCTTTGCATTTTGCTGGTTGTTTCCTTTAGGGGGCCGAAGCTTTTGAGTGTGGTGTAGTCCCACTTGCTTGTTTTGGCTTTTGTTGCCTTTGTTTTTGGTGTCAAATCCAAAAAAATTATTGCCCAGACCAATGCCAAAGAGCTTACTGCCTATGTTTTCTTCTAGTAGTTTGATGGCTTCAAGTCTTGCGTTCAGGGCTTTAAGCCACTTAAAGTTATTTTTTGTGTATAGTGTAAGCAAGCGGTCCAGTCCCATTCTTTGACCTGTGGCTGTCCACCTTTCCCAACACCCTTTGTTGAATAGACTGTCTTTTCACAGTGCTCGTGTTTGGACAGTCCCTCCCCATATACCATCCTGGACCTTTCCCTGTCAGTGATATCCAGTGGCCAGTACAGGGCCTCTTCGGTGTTCATCAGACACCCCAGCACCTGGGTGCTCATCTCTTGGGTGTGTGGGCCCCACCTCTCTCCATCTCACTGGCTTCCAGGACCCCACCCCCCCCAATCTACTTCAGGACTCACACACGGCACATTTTCATCCCTCAGCGTGGACCCACTGTAGATGTTTTCCCAGTGGCAATGTTTTCTCCTTGTCCTGTCAATTCCCCACACCTCCTACCTGCCCTTTGACCTCATGGGGTCTTCCTGTGCTGTGGTCCCTGCATCTTCTCTCCCTCCCAGGATCGTGGATCACACAGTCCTTGCCTCCCCTCCCCTCACCTGCCCTTCAACACCAGACCTCCATTACTCCCCTCTTCAAAACCAGCCTTCTGCCTGTGTTCTAGAACCATCCTTTCTCTTCCATTTCTTCTCTTTAGTTGGTCCCTCTGCACTATGATAAATGTATCTAAGTCTCTCCTTTTCTGTAAAAACATCTCCAGCCCCCTGTCTGGCCTCCCGGCGCTTATGCTCTTTGCCAGAAAGTCTGTCTTATATCTTCATTTCCTTTTCTCCCCATTGCAGGCTGGCCTGTATTTCTTCACCACTCCATTTAACGTTCCCTGACTAATGTTGTCAGTGACACCCCACTCTCCCTTTTCCAGAGGCCTTGCCCTTACCTGGCCTCCCTGCCTCCTCTGTGTTTCCACTGCTGGTTCTCCTCGGTTTTCCTTCCTCTGACAGGTGTACCTCTCTCTGTTCCCTTCCTCCTCCTGTTCCTCGGTGCCTCTCAAATTTGTGTCTCCCTCCTTAACCAAGGTGCCCCTTCCCATGTCTTTCTGCCTGAGGATCTATCAGCTTGAATACATCAGGACAGCCTCACACTGGGAAAAGGGGTGAAGCTCTAGTGACCATCCTCCCTGGGATACCCCAGACCTTCCCCTCTGATTTTACACCCTCCCTCTCCATCTGTCAGCAAGCCCTGCTAACTTCGTTCCCCGCATTTCTTTTCTTTTTTTTTTTTAAATTTATTCGACAGAGATAGAGATAGCCAGAGAGAGAGGGAACACAAGCAGGGGGAGTGGGAGAGGAAGAAGCAGGCTCATAGCAGAGGAGCCTGATGTGGGGCTCGATCCCACAACGCCGGGATCACGCCCTGAGCCGAAGGCAGACGCCTAACCCCTGTGCCACCCAGGCACCCCCACTCCCCACATTTCTTAAAATGACTCCTTTCCTTCTGTTTCCTGCTACCACTGTCCTGGCCCAGCCTTGACCCTTCTCGCCAGCCCTGGGCCGCCCCTCCTCGGGCCCTGACTCCGTCTTATCCTTCTCCAGTCCCAGCCATAGAAAACCCCCAAGCCACTCCCTGGCTTAACGCCCTGCATTGCTCCCGTCACCGGACAGTGAAATCCAGGCATGGAGTGCCCTGCCTGTGGGTGCCCACTGCATTCTGTGACTTGCATGTCGGGCTGGGACATATCTTTCTAGACGTGGCTTGGGGGCATCTGCAGAACGCTTTCCGGGAGGCCCCAGGCAGGGCCCGTCCTTCTGGCCCTCTGCCACACTCTGTCTCTGCGTGCCGTCCTGCTGATGGGCCAGCTCATGGGAATTTTTGCCGAGCCTGGTTCCTGGCACAGATCCGGCCCGAGTGGATATTTCAGAAAAGTACCCAGCTCCAGGGAGCCTTGGGTTGGGCCTCACCTACGCACGTCCTGAGCAGATGTCTTCGCAGAGCTGTTCCTTTATGCTTTTCCGTCCCAAGTCACCCAAAGATAAGAGCCTGAGAAGAGTTCCTACATTTTGAAGAAAAAATTAATGGGGACAGAGGAAATAGAAACCTAAAATTCAAACAGTAGGCCTGAAAAGGGAATGTGGGAAAGTTGAGATATTCCAAAGAGAGGAATTTCTGTAGCTAAGGTCTGAGGTCAGGGGGTCCGTTCCTGTCCTTCCTTGGGCCATGGGCCATTAGACTATGCTTTTAACCAGCTGTTAAATTGTAACTAATTGCTACCAAGACAACAGGCCCAGTATCAAGAAAACTATTTATGAAAGCCAGATACATTTAAAAATGTTTTGTCTTATGAAAAATTCTGTACCTGAATGAGAGGATTTACAAAAGTGTTTTTTAATTTTTTATATATTTTTAAAGATTTTATTTATTTGAGAGAGAGAGAGAGGGAAAAGCACAAGCAGGGGAAGGGCAGGGGAGAAGCAGACTCCCCACTGAACGGAGTCCGATGTGGGGCTCGATCCCAGGACCCTGGGGTCATGACCTGAGCGGAAGGCAGACATTTAACTCACTGGGCCACCCACGGGCCCCAGAGTGTTTGTTTTTTATTTATTTTTTTATTTTTTTAAAGATTTTATTCGTTTATTTGACAGAGATAGAGACAGCGAGAGAGGGAACACAAGCAGGGGGAGTGGGAGAGGAAGAAGCAGGCTCATAGCGGAGGAGCCTGATGTGGGGCTGGATCCCACAATGCCGGGATCACACCCTGAGCCGAAGGCAGACGCTTAACCGCTGTGCCACCCCAGGTGCCCCTGTTTTTTAAATAAAAGAACATTTTAAAAAAATATTTTTTTTTTTTCAGTAATCCCCCCCCCCCCCCCCCCGACATGGGGCTCAAACTCACGATCCCGAGACCAAGAGTCACATCTTTACTGGCTGAACTAGCCAGGTGCCCAAGAACATATATCCCACCTCGTTTCATGAAGAATTTGAGTTGGTTTATAAAAATACTTTCAAGACAGAAGGATAAATAATTAGCTGGTCGGATAGGGTCAAAGAAACATGGCTAGAAAAAACCCGGGGAGTGGTTAGCCCCGGAGAAGCTGCAAATTGCACTCTGGACTCCCTGCCCTGGTAGTTTCCAGAAATCCCCAGCACACCCAGGATGTTACTGGGCCATCTACTCGGGGGAAGGACGGCCTTTCCTGATACTGAGTCAGAGGAATGTCTGTTGTAGCGTTTGGTGAAGTGGAAGACAGTGTCCCCGTACAACTTGCCACAAGAGATACAGTTGCAAGTCTGGACGGAACAGGCTGAATAGACAGACAGCCCATTGTATGGAGTATGGGGAAGGGATGATGTCAGAGCTCAGGGTGGTATGGGGAAGGGATGACGTCAGAGCTCAGGGTTGTATGGGNGGTATGGGGAAGGGATGACGTCAGAGCTCAGGGTTGTATGGGGTATGGGGAAGGAATGACATCAGAGCTCAGGGTTTATGGGGTATGGGGAAGGGATGACCTCAGAGCTCAGGGTTGCACGGGGTATGGGGAAGGGATGATGTCAGAGCTCAGGGTGGTATGGGGTATGGGGAAGGGATGACGTCAGAGCTCAGGGTTGTATGGGGTATGGGGAAGGAATGACATCAGAGCTCAGGGTTTATGGGGTATGGGGAAGGGATGACCTCAGAGCTCAGGGTTGCACGGGGTATGGGGAAGGGATGATGTCAGAGCTCAGGGTTGTATGGGGTATGGGGAAGGGATGACGTCAGAGCAGGGTTGTATGGGGTATGGGGAAGGAATGACATCAGAGCTCAGGGTTTATGGGGTATGGGGAAGGGATGACGTCAGAGCTCAGGGTTGTATGGGGTATGGGGAAGGGATGACGTCAGAGCTCAGGGTTAGCAGCCCTTGATGGGGATCAGAGCAGGCTCAGACAACGGACTTGACCTGGGCAGAGACTTGAAGCCGTCGAGGAAGGGTAACAGCCACGCTTCCCTTTCTTTTCCTGGAAGGCGGAGGAGGGTTTGGAACCTTAGCCCTGACGCTGCCATGGGGTGGCAGGCAGAGGCCAGGGGACTCATTCTGCGTGTGGCCTGTCACCGACTCCTGGGGGCTAGAGTGTGTGACCTTGGTCAGCCAAGAGCTGAACTCACCAGGGGTTGACCTCCTGCTAAATGTGAGAACGGAAAAGAAAAGGAGGGCCTCCAGCTCTCCCCAGCCCCCGCTATTGCAAAACAGCCCGTTGGGCTCTGAGCCTACCTGCAGGTTACTGTGTGTGCGCCCTTAGTTGTCAAGGGCCCGGGCTGAGGCCGAGGCCAGAAGGTCACGCAAGCTCGTGCGGGTTCTCACTAGTGGATTAGAGCCTGGGGCCATACTTCCCAGCCTCAGGCCACCATCTGAGTGACCGCAGCTTTCTGTGACTTGCTCAGGTGCCCGGTAAGGTGGGAGCAGTGCTCACGACACCCCGCACGGCAGGGGCTTGGGACGGGGCCTGCTTGTAAGCATACAGTCCGGGTTTGCTGTCACTGTTATTGGACGCACGTCGCAGACCAGGGGCACCGCTCTTAAGAGATCGGTCATAACTTCACTTCTTCACGTGGACATTGTAACGGGCGCCGTGTTGAGAAAAATGAGCTCATAAGTCACCCTGGTTGACACGAAGCGATTGTGATCCTTCGCTCGGAGGCGGTAGTTCTGTCTACAGTCGACAGCCAGCATTTGCCGTGAAGTGGAAAGCCTTCAGCTCAGTCTCGGGTTGCTGCTTCGAGATAAGCTGTCTTACTTCACTGCCTGGTGCGGAGGGGGCTGCTGGCAGGGCCGGGCCCCGGGTGCCAGCTGAAGCTCTGGGTCGTTCCTTGCAGGTCGTGAACGTTACCGGGATTTCCGTGGGAACTGGCTTGGCCTCCGCTTGCGACACACTGATGTCTCAGGTGAGGAGGGACCACCCCTCCCCCGCACCCTGGTTTGGGTCAGTTACCTTTCCTGTGGGAGGTGATGTAAGGGACTGTCCCCTCTGTGGCTTTTGTTGCCTCTGATTTGTCAAATGCCATGCTGCTGACGGCTTTCCTAATCGTGTCCTCGGGGCCTGTGTGCTGGGGGGGGGCATGCTGGGTTTCCCTTTTTCTTTCCTGTTGTGATCTCTCCCACCCTAAAACTGTCCTCCCTTACCCGATGTTGAAGACCCACATCTCCATCTCCTACCCGCATCTCTGTCCTGAGGGCCAGGCTTGAATGTCGGTCACGTCCCAGACACCTCAAACTCAGCTCGACCCGAACTAAACTCAGCAGGCTTTCCCACCTGAACGGTCTCTCTCAAAAGAATACACCACCCTCCTCCGCTCGAGTCAGAATCCTTCTTTATCCGCCATCTCCGCAGGTTAGCAGGGAGTCTGCTTTTTTGTGTCCGTCCTCACTGGCTGTCATGGGATTGGGAACTCCGGGTTGGTGTGCCAGCATAATCAGAGGAGAGGCAGATTCTGGTCCAGGCCTTTCACTCCTGGCTCTGTCTTCCATCTCACCCCCCTGCTTTACAACCATAGTGGTTTCCCTACTAGGATCCGAGGTGCTTGGGGAGAAAGGCTTTATCCCATTCAGCCTTTGAATCACTGTGGTTCAGCCTTGTGCTAGCGATGGAATGGGTACCCTGGAAGTTTGTTGAATGAGTGAGAGGAAGGCAGAGAGGCAAGCAGAGATGGGTAGATGGGTGCACAGATGGTTGGATAGATGGATGATGGATAGCCAGATGGATGGATGGGTGGAGGGACGGACGGATGGATAGATAGATGGTTGGGTGGGCAGTTGGGTAGATGGATGATGGATGGACAGGTGGATAGATGTTTGGGTGGGCGATGGATGGATGCTTGGGTAGAAGGTTGGGTAGGTGAATGATGTGTGGATGGGTGGGTGGGTAGAGGGATGAATGGGTGGACAAATGGCTGGGTGGATGGTAGATGGATGAGTAAATTGATGGATGATGGATGGATGGGTGGGTGGGTGGATGTATGACGAATGAGTCCCGCCTTGAAACCCAGTGCCTGGGAGAGAGAGGACAGGGTTATGTCCAAAGGAAGGAGCAGCTCTCAGCATACGTGGTGTCTGCCAAGCTGTTGCACTCAGCTCCCCGACAGTTTGTGCACGATGGATTCTGAGAGAGTTTTTGCAGGCTGAGCTGAACAGGGCTCTAAAGGAATTAATGCAGTTTAGGCTCAACTTAGCTCTGGATTGGCATGGCACAGGATATGAATTTTTATTTTAAAACTCATTTTTTGTCCCTTTTCTGCACCATTTTTGTTATTTTTATTCATACAGTTTTTTTAAAAAACAGAAAGCACTATATCTTTATTTCCCCACCTAGAATGGACATCTTTCTGTATTAATAAATGTATTCCATAATAGCGTGTTGTTTCCTGGATTTTTAAATAACCTTTTAAAGTGATAGTAAAAGAAATAATAAAAAAGAAAAAAGAAAATAAAATAGAAAGATACTGAAAGTCAAGCACATATAGAAACTTCAGGTTACCTACAAAAGTATTTGAAAAAAAATGGGGGGAAAATTACTAAAATTTAACCCTTAGGAGTTATCTCTGTTAAATTTTTGGTGACAATCCTCCAAATATTCCCATTGATGTACACTTACACACCCACACCATTCTAAAATCTACATTTTTTTGAAAGATTTTATTTATTTGACAGAGAGAGACAGCCAGCGAGAGAGGGAACACAAGCAGGGGGAGTGGGAGAGGAAGAAGCAGGCTCCTAGCACAGGAGCCTGATGTGGGGCTCGATCCCAGAATGCTGGGATCATACCCTGAGCCAAAGGCAGATGCTTAACGACTGTGCCACCCAGGTGCCCCTGTACTGTGCCTTAAGGTAGACTGCTTTTTGGATGTGGAAAGAGACAGTCATTCGGGTTACTTGAAGGAAAGGGAGCGTGGGAAAAGCTCCGTGAGGCCCAGACCCCAGACTCGGCCAAGGCCACTGTGGGGACATGCCCCTCAGCCTCGGTCGGGGCTGCTTCTGTCTGGGGCCTGCGCTGTCCTCCCCTGGCCCTCTCCCTGCTCCATGCTCTGGCCCCCCGGCGGCTGGTCGCCTCTGGCTTCTGTACCCTCGTCCCTCTTAGACTTCAGCAGCTTATGTTGGTTCCCTCCTGGGAAGCCCCCACTGTCCCCTTCCCGCTGTGGTGGCCACTGGGCCTGGTGTGCCACCCCGGTCCCAGCCACGCGGGCCGCCCGGCCGGGCCTCTCCCCGCCGGCTCTCGGCACACCGCGGCATTCGTTACCATGGCGTGTTTTCTCTCTCAAGTCCTTTGGAGGCAAGAACCTAAAACGCGTGGGCATCATCCTTCAAAGAGGAATCCTCATCTTGATGCTGTGTTGCTTTCCTTGCTGGGCTGTCTTCATCAATACGGAACGGATCCTCCTGCTCTTAAAACAAGACCCCGAAGTCTCCAGGTCAGCCGCAGCTCTCATGTCAGAACCCCAGGTTCAGAGTAAGTGACCGTCCGGGCCTCTTACCCGTGTTGACATATTCGGCCGATTCCCTGGACTCGAAGCCCGTGGCAAACGGAAGCTGTGACCTGCGGAGTGCAGGCTAGAGGGCTGGCAGGGACCACCTGACACTGGGGGACACAGGGACACGGGGTAACACGGTGGCCTGGTGCCGTGCCCAGAGTGAAAAGATACAGGACAAGAATGTAATACCCTTGGCCTGAGACCACCTTTCCCAGAGTTGCTCTGTTCTGGTGTTCTGCAAACGCACGGAGTGTTTCTCTCCCCCCAGAAGGAGAACAGCAACATAGTTGCCTTCACTTTTATTTTTAGAGTTGGGTTTGTTTGGTTTTTTTAACCTGCAGTTGCAGCAAGCTCTCTGGGATTGTCTTCAGGGTACATGGCACGCAAGGAGGCTTCTCTCCTTTTCTAGAAGACGTCTTGCTTCAGTGTGAGATACACCTACAATCCCAACTCCGAAAGTTTCTAAATTTCGCCCACGTTCCAGTTCATTTTGCGGTGTTCGTTCCACCTTTTCTGCCAAGAATGAGCTGAAAGGTGTAAAGTCCGGCTTCCCTTTAGAAAGTACACGGTCAGCGGGCCTGATGTGGTGTTAATTTGGGTTGCAGAAAAAGTCTCTTAAGAGCGTCATTAAATTTCCCCATGTAAATTATTTTTAGTTTTAATTTTTAGAAAATACCGTGTGGATTCAATTTGAAGAAGTATGATCAGCAGTTGTTTGGATATTAACCGAAGGCTGTTTGTTGTTTATTTCAGGATAGCCCAGATTTATGTGATGATTTTTATTCCTGCTCTTCCTGTAAGTGTCAAGGGTATTCTTTTTTTTAATTAATTAATTAATTAATTTGAGGGGGAGAGAGAGAGCATGAGCAGGGGGGAGAGGCAGAGAGAGAAGCAGACTCCCCGCTGAGCAGGGAGCCCAACACGGGGCTCGATCCCAGGACCCCGGGATCACTACCTGAGCTGAAGGCAGGTGCTTAACCGACTGAGCCACCCAAGTGCCCCGCGTTGCTTTACAAGCAGCTCATGAATGTGGGCAAGTGTGTGCCTCCCTCCTTTTATCATAGTGCTGTCCGTGTGTAAGTTGAACAGGTATCTCTTGGACCTGCCACCGTCCCTTACTGATTCTCAGAGCTTGTACCACTTTGAGGCCCAGCAGCTTACAAGAAGTACACACACCGGTGGATCAGGGGAAGAACTCGCCTTCCTAATGCCATGGTTACTTTGGATTGCAAATTAATCAGGATGTTTCCAGGGCTCCCCTGGGATTTTGGGAAGTACCCCCCTCCCCCAGCTGGCACCCTCGGAGCCATTCAGATGTCAAGGTAGTGAGCAATTTCTGCTTCAGCCAGTTAGAGGTCGACTTGTCCGTTTGTCAGCAAGTCTTTTCTGGAAAATTCCAAACAGTTAGCATCCTAGCATTGATTGGTGTGGCTCTGGTTCTCTGATTTTGACATCTCATCAAGAGGAAATGTCTTCTTAAAAAACAGAACTGACAGAAACTGTTGGAGTTTTACTATCCTATTAATGTGAGGGGTTTTTGTGTTTTCTCTTACAGGCAACATTCCTGTTCCAGCTGCAGACGAGATATTTACAAAGTCAGGTGCAGATTCTTTTTCTGTTTTTACTCCGCGGTACTGGAAACGTATATAGTAAATATTCTTAGGGAGTTTTCTGTGAAAGTAATTCACAATTTTTTTCCTGGAATTCTACCCAGAGCTCCTTGTTGGGGAGACGTGACGGCTCGTAGATGGACTTTGTCCGGCTCAGGGGAGATGCCGGTCTCCATCTGTCCAATTCCTGTGCCCACCCCTGGTGTTAACTCCACCTCTAACCTCTTCTGTGGGCTGCTGGCTGGCTTTGGGTCTGGCCCCAGGCCTGGCTCTCGTGCCTCTGTTTTAGAGGAAGAAGCCCCAGAGTTCCTGTGGCCCAGAAGTGCCTGGGGTTCACGGTGCCCCTGGTATATGAGATGGAGAAGGGACATGGGTGAGAAGGTAGAGGGCAGAGGTAAGGGGTGACCTCTGCGTCACCATGCCACCTCCCCATGTCCCTTTTCTATGAGCCATCTGCTTGCCTTCATGTGACTTCTGTCCACAGAAGCCGCTCTTTGTTTGTTTGTTTGTTTTTAAGATTTTATTTATTTATTTATTTGTCAGTGAGAGAGCACAAGTGGGAGGGGGGAGCAGAGGGAGAAGCAGGCTCCGTGCTAAGCAAAGAGCCCGACGTGGGACTCGATCCCAGGACCCCGGGATCATGACCTGAGCTGAAGGCAGACGCTTCCCGCTGAGCCACCCAGGCGTCCCCACACGATGGTGGTCAGCTCCATTTAAACACACAGAGAATCCTCAGGAAAATGTTCATCCGAAGACCAGTGTAGGGTAGGCCACAGACCCAGAAGGAGTGAGGCTCTGCGGCCCCGTAAAGCACGTGGGTGAACATTCACCGCATGCCTGCTAGGGGCCCGGCCTGGCAGGTGTTTTGTGTGCGAGGACGTCATAAACCTTCCCCGCGGCCTCGTGGAGAAGTAACTGGGCCCAAGCGTCTCCCAGATGGTCCTCCCGGGACGCCGCATGCCAGGAGCGGATTTGCGGTGCACGCGATCATTCCTTCTCTGCTGTCTCCGTGGTACCAGCTGGGGCGCAGCGGGTCATCAGAAGCACTTACACGCAGCTGGTTGCTTGGGCTTGCAGCTGCACCCGTGGCGGAGATGCAGCCGGTGGCTTTGACCCTGGCCGCTGCGGTCCCATGTAGCTACGCTGTCCTTTAAAATCCCTGCCTGTGTAACTCTGCCTGTTTAGAGGGACTCCCTCTTCCTCCTGCGCGACTCATTGCTTTCACACGACTTCCACGTTGTCCTCTCCCCGGAGGTGTGGGGGCTGTTTCCACACCACAAAGTCCGGCCAGAGCAGCTGGCTGGCCTGCCTCTTCACTCGACTTGACTCGGACGCTCTTGCCTGGATTTGGGACCTCCCGCAGGTGGAGGGCTCAATCCCACCGTCTAACCTCCCCACCTCCAGATGCCGAAGGCAAGTCTAGGTTGCCACCTGTGTGACCGATCGG
>NC_048234.1:11061613-11072820 GCF_002007445.2 Ailuropoda melanoleuca | reverse complement strand
ACCCATGTAAACACCTGAGTGGGGGGGGGGGGCCGGGTTTCCCCTGCAGGTGCACCTTACAGACCCTCTCCTCAAAGTTTCTTGGACAAACTAAATAAATAAAAATCTTAAAAAAAAAAGTTTCTCGAATAGATCTACGAAGGACAGTTCGGGGGTAGTTGGGTACGAGGAGAGGAGCCCATGGGAATGGATTAATCAGTGATAAAATTTGAGGATTGGTCAGAAGAGTGAAATGAAAAAGTAGAAAGCATGCAGTCCCAGGCTCTCTGTGCCAGGACGGGGCATCATTTTATTTGTGGGGTAAAATGTCATCTGTCCACGATGCTCTAAGGTTATCCTGTAATAGCAAACCAATTTATTATAATCCTGGGAAATAAAACAACTATGAACCTTAGACCGGTGTTTCTGAACACGATAGCTGTGTTTTGATGCTGTATGTAACTAATTATGTGTAAGAATTTATCTGATGGGTTATTTCAGGCTGTGAGGACAAAGAATGGTGACAGATGTTTATGTTCTTTTTTTTTTTTTTAAAGATTTTATTTATTTATTTGACAGAGATAGAGACAGCCAGCGAGAGAGGGGACACAAGCAGGGGGAGTGGGAGAGGAAGAAGCAGGCTCATAGCGGAGGAGCCTGATGTGGGGCTCGATCCCAGAACACCGGGATCACGCCCTGAGCCGAAGGCAGACACTTAACCGCTGTGCCACCCAGGCGCCCCTGATGTTTATGTTCTTTTGTTTTTTGGTTGACATCACATTTGGCTCTTCCACAAAATTCAGTGTTGGTGGAAAGAAAACAAGTCTGTCTTAAGTGGGTGCTATATTTAAATCGTGAAAAGATGGTCCTCAGGTCCTAGGCTTTTCTAAAGATTGTGATTCTCTAACGGAGCCAAAGCTTGTCAGGGGCAGCCTGTTTCTTTGTACTTGGACGGAATACACTCACAGGCAATGATCATGTTCTCTCCTTCAGAGGTTCTGCCTGGGCAAACACCACTTCCCAGTTCCTCCTGTCTGCTCTTCTTTTCCTGTATGTGTGGTGGAAAAAAATCCACGTCAACACCTGGGGAGGTACGAGGACTTTGATTTCTTACGTTTTGTTATTTGTTATTCAGAAGGATGTAATTCTGGTTTGGGGAATTGTTTTCTCCCCAGAGTTGTTTTTTTAATCTTTTGGAAAATTTAAAAATTATAGAAAATATTTTAATTAGTGAAAATATAAAACTTATAGGTCCACATGAGATTATTTTTTTAATTTTATGTCCATGAAGTCAGGTTTTGGTCAAGGAAAACTGTTGGCAGCTGTTGGGTTGTAAGAATTGATACTTAATGAATTAAAATTGCAGATACAAAATCCTAACTGTTCTTTGCAATTCATCCTGCCGTGTTAAAGCGAAGCTGGATTAATGTCTTATCAACTCAAGTGAACAGATTGAACTCTCTTAAACAATCAGTACCACTTACAGGTTAGCTAAAGTCCCTTAAGTAGTTTAACATGCATTTGTAAATTTAGTAAAATAGATTTGTTTGGTTTTTTCTAATCTTTAAAATTGTGGTAAAATATGTATCACGGAAAACTTGCCGTCTTAACCATTTTAAGAGCTCCTCAGTACATTCACGATGTTGCGTAACCATCACCACCATCCATTTCGAAAACATTTCTATCACCCCAAACAGAAACCTTGTACCAATTAAGCAGTAACTCCCCATTTTCCCTCCCTCTAGCCTCTGGTAACCTCCAATCTACTTTCAGCTGATCTCGTATCTTGAGACTTTGCTGGGGTCTTTCATTAGCCCTGGCGGCTTCCCTATAGATCCTTTGGGTGTTTCTGCATACAGGATCATGCCATGTGTAAATAGAGATGATTTTACTTCTTCCTTCCCAGTTTTGATGCCTTTTATTTCTTTCCTTGATTAATCGGTCTGATAGAACTTCCAGCGCAATGTTGACTAGAAGTAGCAAAAGCGAGCGCCTTCGTCTTGCTTCTGATTTTAGGGGCAGAGTTTTCAGTCTTTTGCCATTGATATGATACGTGTGGGATTTTCATAGAAGCCCTTCATCAGGTTGAGAAAATTTCCTCTATTCCTAGTTTGTTGAGTGTTTTTGTTCATAAAAAGGGTGTTGGATATTTTTTCTGCCTTAACTGAGATGAGCAGTATTTGTTTTTTCCCCCCTTTGTTTTATTAATGTGATGTATCACATTGATTGGTGTTCATCATGGCTGCATTTCTGGGATAAATCCCATTTGGTCCCGGTGTACAATCCTTTTAATGTGCTGCTGGGTATAGTTTGCCAGTATTTTGTCAAGGAGTTTTACATACGTATTCATAAGGGATATTGCTCTGTGACTTTCTTTTCTTATGTTGTCTTAACCTGGCCTTGGTATCAGGGTGATGCTGGCCTCGTAGAATGAGGCCATGAGTTCAGTAGCCTTACTTATTCTTCTATTTTTTGGAAGAGTTTGAGAAAGATTGGTGTCAGTTCTTCTTCAGATGTTTGCTTTAATTCACCAGTGAAGCCCTCAGGTCGTGGACTTTTCTCTGTTGGGAAATTTTGTTGTAAGTCTTCTATTTCCTTAATGATCCTTTGTCTAGATGTTCCATTCATTACCGAAAATAGCGTACTGTGTCTCCCAACTCTTTGTGGAACTAATTCTCCAGTTCTGTCAGTGTTTGCTTCATATTTTTGGGGGGGGGGACTCTGTTGTAGTGTTACATCTTCTTGATAAACTGTTTCATCGATATATATTGTTCTTCTGTCCTTTGTAATAGATTTTCACTTACAGTTATTTTACCTCATATTACCATAGCCACCCCAGCTCTCTTCGGGTTACTATTTGGATGGGGTATATTTTCCTGTCCTGTTTCAACCTATTTGTTGCTTGGTAAGTCACTCTCACTGGAGTCTCCTACAGATAGCATATTGTTAGACCATGTTTCTTGGTACATTCCGTCAGTCTCTGCCTTTTGATTGGAGAATTTAATCCACTTACATTTAAAGTAATTACTGATAAAGACAGACTTTCTTTGCCACTTTACTATTTGATTTCTATATGTCTTACACCTTTTTTTGTGTTTTCATTTCCTCCCCTACTGACTTCTTTTATGTTTAGGTGATTTTTTTTGTAGTGAAGTGTTTTGATTCCATTCTCATTTCCTTTGTGTAGATTAGATTTTTTTCTTCATAGTTACCATGGGGATTGTACTTAACGTCTTAAATTTATAACAATCCTGTTTGAATTGATACCAATGTAACTTCAGTAGCATCCGAAAATGCTGCTCCTGTACAGCTCTCTCCCCCACCCACTTTGTTGTCATCTGATTACATCTTTATTCACGTGTTCCCAGTAATGGAGATTCATAATTCTTTTCTATGCATTTGTCATTTGAATTATGGAGGCAATAAAACATGGAGTTACAAACCAAAGATACAATAGTGCTGGCTTTAAAAAAAAAAGATTTTATTTATTCATTTGAGAGAAAGAGAGAGCACAAGCAGGGGTAGGGGCAGAGGGAGAAGGAAAAGCAGATTCCCTGCTGAGCCGGGAGCCTGATGTGGGGCTTGATCCCAGGACACTGAGATCATGACCTGAGCCAAAGGCAGATGCTTAAACATCTGAGCCACCCAGGCGCCCCGATGCTGGCTTTTCTACTTGCCTATGTAGTTACCTTTACTGGAGGTCTTTATTTGTTCACACAACTTTAAGTTACTCTCTGGCATCCTTTCATTTCAACCTGAAGGACTCCCTTTAACATGTCTTTTAGGGCAGGTCCAGTGGTAACGAAATTCCTCAGCTTTTGCTTATCTGGGTGTATTTTAATTTCTCCCTCATTTTTAAAAAATTATTTATTTATTTGAGAGAGAGAGAGCATGAGCAAGGGTTGGGGGGGAGAGGGGCAGAGGGAGCGGAAGAAGCAGACTCCCCTCTGAGCAGGGAGCCCAGCGTGGGGCTCAATCCCAGGACCCTGGGATTATGACCTGAACTGAAGGCAGATGCTTAACCAACTGAGCCACCCAGGAGACCTGAATTTCTCCCTCATTTTTTAAGGATATTTTCATCAGATACAAAAGTCTTGGTTGACAGTTTTTTCAGCAATTTAAATCTGTCGTTCCACTGCCTTATGGCCTCCATGGTTTCTGATGAGAATCTGGCTGTTAATATTATTGCAGATTCCTTGTATGTGATGAGTCACTTCTCTCCTGCTGCCTAAAAAATTCTGTGTCTTTTGACAATTTGATTATAACATGTCTTGCTGTGGATCTCATTGAGTTGATATGACTTGCGGTTTGTTGAGCTTCTCGAATGTATATATCGTATCTTTTTTGGCAGCCATTAGCCTACTCCCTATCTGTGGATTTGTCTTTTCTGAACATTTCACACAAGTTAAACCACACAATACATGGTCCTTTGTGACTGCTTTATCTCACTTAGCATAAAATTTTCAAGGTTCATCCATGCTGTAGTGTAAATCGGTACTTCCTTTCTTTTGACGGCTGAGTCGTATTCCATCATATGGATCTATACTCTGTTTTACTTATCCATTCAACACTTAATGGGTATTTGGTTTCCTCTCTTTGGCCATTATGAATAATGCTACTATCAACATTTATGTACAAGTTTTTGTGTGGATCTGTCTTTCAGTTCTTTTGGGTAAATAGCTGGGAGTAGGATTGCTGGCTCGTATGGTAATTCTCTGATTAACCATCTGCAGAATCACCAGACTTTTCCAAACTGCTGCATGATTTTACATTCCCATCACATCCTCACCAACATGTGTTCTCCTTTCTTTTTCTTTTTTTTTTTTTTAAATTCTAGGTATCCTGTTACATAGGAAGAGGTATCTTGTGATTTTTTTTTTAAAGATTTTATTTATTTATTTGACAGAGAGAGACAGCCAGCGAGAGAGGGAACACAAGCANCTTTTTTTTTTTTTTAAATTCTAGGTATCCTGTTACATAGGAAGAGGTATCTTGTGATTTTTTTTTTAAAGATTTTATTTATTTATTTGACAGAGAGAGACAGCCAGCGAGAGAGGGAACACAAGCAGGGGGAGTGGGAGAGGAAGAAGCAGGCTCCCAGCGGAGGAGCCTGATGTGGGGCTCGATCCCAGAACGCCAGGATCATGCCCTGAGCCGAAGGCAGACGCTTAATGACTGCTCCACCCAGGCGCCCCGTATCTTGTGATTTTTGACTTTCATTTCCCCATCTGGCTGTAAGGACACTTTCTATCCTGCCCTTCCATCAGATGTGTCGTATCTTTATGTAATTCTGTTATCCTGGCCTCTACCTTTCCCACCCGATTAGATTCTGTAGGCTTTTGATGTCCTTCCTGCTAATTGGAACACAAACGTCAATGGCATCTGATTGGATTCTGTATCTTGTGTTTTTCGCCCTGTGGATACACCATTAAAGTCCCAAATTATCAAATATTTAGAAGTCACAGGAAGGTGGAGAGAATAACAAAACACCCATCATTAACAATGCCAGATTTAATAGATGTTAACATTTTCATTCTGCCACTTAAAAAATAAAGGTCACAGATAGTGTTTGTGTTAGATAGGATTTCATTCTGCTACGAATAACAATTTCTTTAAAAAGATTGGAGTTTATTTTTCTCTCACCTGCAAGAAATTCAGAGGTAGGTGTCTAGGGCTGTAATGTCTGTCTGTAGTGTCACAGTCCATGTGCAGGGCTGTCGGTACTGGTTGAGCTCACATAGGTGGCCAGCTGGAGGGGGGCAGGAATCCCACCTGGGCTTCACTCGCCATGCATCCTAGCACAGGACTTCAGTGTCCTTTTCTGAGCACAGAGGTGGATCTGCTGGCTAAGCTCTATGTTGTGATGTTGTATCCACCCATAAAGGGCATTAAATAGGTTAATAGAGGTCTTGGTTCCAGGCTCTTTTTATCTTATTTCTCTACAATACGTAGTTTCCATTCCCAAGGTCACTTCATGGACCACGATGGCTCCAACATTGCTCTTGTGTTCCAGTCAGTAAGAAGGAGGAGGGAGAAGAACAGGACATTCACACACTCCCTTTAAGTGTGTTAAAAGTTCCTGAAGCTTGCCCACACCAATTCAGATTTGTCCTGTCTGGCCAGTACCTAGCCACAGGGTCCTATTAGGCTGCAAGAAATGTACACGTGGCTTCTAAACTTTTTGCAAGTTTATTTCTGTGAAATAGGTAGGCGAATGGTGGTCTCCACCACAGCTGGGAACCATGAAGCTCTCAGGGTATGCTAGCAGCTGTGGCCCTTCTGCCTTCACCCTGGATACTCATTTATCTTGTAAGATTTCATGCGTGCTCCTGCTTGACAAAGGAGTTCCCTGAAAGAGTTATTTATCATTTTACTAATGGGTATAAATACTTCTAGATAAGTAAACTGGAATTGTGGCATGCTCATTTTCAATCACCTGGGTCCCAGTGTACTTGTACAAATGCTGCGGACTCGAGATCAGAGGTCGCCCGCAATAAGAAGAATATCCTATGCGCGTCTGAAAGCAAAACTAACCTGTTAATAGCGATAAAAGAAGAGCGAGCTTAGGCCCTTACACCTTACCCCTTTCTTCTAATCAGCCTCCTTTCATTTTTCTTTTCACTTTCAAAAGCAGAAATGAATGGAATCTTAGAAAATGTCTTAGCGTCCTTCTGCCCAGCCTCCACATCTCAGCACAGACGATGTTTAGTTATTTCCTCTTGTCAGATCACGGTGCTTACTCGCTTCATATTCTTCATGCTTCAGAGTCAAACTATTTCATGTATTTTGTAACAGCTTTGTTGAGGCGTGTCATACAGATGCCCGAGTACGATACAGTTCTATATATTACATATAAAATGGTATGTGATACAGTTTCCACCCAAAACGATTCCTCGTGACCGCAGTCTGTTCCTGTCCTCATTGTGAGCCCTGGGCAACCACTAATCTCTTAGTCTCCGTAGATTCACCTTTCCCGGAACATCACAAATATTTTATGTTGCACGTAAACCATCTGGTTATGAGACAAACTAAGTAGTTCTGCAGAGGTGGCTAATTACCAATGATCCATAAATAAGGGAAGGAAGAAGAGCGCAAATATACCGCGTAAAGTGATTCATAGCTCCTTGCTCAATTTTTGTCTGTTTTTATCTCCCCCCACCCCATAGTTTTAATGGTGGGGGAAAAGGGCCATATCTAAATAGTTTTTTATAAACACAAATGCATATTTGGGACCCTCTGCAGATCCACTTCATTATACCAGGTCGGTAAATCCCTTAATGTTGGGAGGGAGGGGTAGGATTTTGGTGTGGACTGATTTTACCTCTTGTGAAATTATTAACTATTTAACATCCTTTAAATAATCAACATTTCTCTGAGTAAGTGCTTTTCACTTTTTAGTGCTTACATAAGACCCCAAAACTTAGAATTAACAATTTGGATTTCCCAGACGTTTAAACATTGATTGTAAATTTAATTCAAATCTTAGGTCTAATGTATCAATCCCATACATGCTTTAAACCACCTTAAAAACAGCTTTAAGATTATATACAGAATGTTTGGGGTGCCTGGATGGCTCAGTTGGTTAAGCATCTGCCTTTGGCTCAGGTCATGATCCCGGGGTCCTGGGATCGAGCTCCGTGTTGGGCTCCCTGCTCAGCGGGGAATCTGCTTCTCCCTCTCCCTGCCACTCCTCCTGCTTGTGCTCTCTCACTCTCTCTCTCGACAAATAAATAAATAAAATCTTTTAAAAAATGTCTTCTATCTTTTTTTCCTTCTTGAATATTGCTGGGTATAAAAATCTAAGTTGATAAGGAACTCTGCATGGCTGATATTCCACTAGCTCCTTCTTGTTCTTGGTGACAGGTCTACCATCAACCTGGTTGCCTTCACTTTGTAGACAATCAGGAATTTTCTCTCGTAGTTTTAAAGCTTTTCTCTTCCTTTTTGTACTGTAACGTGGCCACGTGAGGATTTTTAAAAAAGTATCTTGTAGACATTGGGTAAGATTTCTTGATCTGAGGGCCTCCGTTAAACCCTGGAAAGGTTTTAGCCCTTTCTTCTACTGTTTATTCTCCCATCTCTGACTGTTCTGTCCTCTCACTCAGATACCTTCCAGATCGCTTAATTTCTCTTTGTATGTTCTCTCTCCGCAACTCTCTGTCCTGTGCTTCGAGAGATCTCTTTCCTATCTGTTTGCTAATTGTCTTTTACACTGTGCCTTGTCTAGTTTCTGGCTCATTTATTGTTTCTAATTTCCAACAGTTAGATTTTTTATTTCTAAGATTACTTGGTTCTTTTTCTGCCTAGCCTTATTTCAAAACCTCCTGCCCTAAACATTTTAAGAGTGCTTACTTAAAATTCTTTTTTCAGATTGCCCTATCCCTTCTAGTTTATCAGGTATAAAATCTTCCATGTGTTGGTTTTGTGGAGTTTGTTTCCTGGCATTAGACTTTTTTCTGTATCCTGAGCCATGAAACATACCTCTACCCATATTTTGTTAATTCCAAGACTCTTTTTTTTTTGCATTTTTATATCTCTAAAATTTAGAATTTGTCTTTCAGTTGATGTGCTGAAATACCATGTCATAATTTAATTGACAGATTCTTTGTGGCACATAATGATATCTTAGATGTGTTGAGAACCACACTTAATTTCACTAAGAGTCGTCTGACTGATCCCTGCTACCTCAGACTGTAGTTTCTACTGGCTTCTTTATGATTTTGTCTGGAGCTTATTACCCAAGGGGGTTTGCCTTCCTTGGGAGTCCCATATATGCCCTGCCCATTTTTTAAAGGTTCTGTATCTGCTCAGGTCAAATGAAATATACCTGGTCCAGTCCCAGGGTCTTAGCTCAGGTTTCCTCACCATGACTCTACATCAGGTTCAAGCCCTCTCCTATACGCGGGGTGGTCCTTTCTGCTCATGGCTCGTTTGTACCCATGGCTCCAGGCTGGCAGGCAGGTTTTCTGGTTTTTTCATGGGAGACAGGGGAGGGACAGTGCTTTCCTGGCTCCTAATGCTTCCTGCTCACTGGCACTTATGCCTTGACCACTGACACTTCTCACCAGCCATAGGTATCATGTAATTCATGTGGAACATTCTCTGTTGATTCTTTTGTTGTTGTTTGTTTTTTTAATTAACATAAATGTATTACTTGTTTCAGAGGTACAGGTCTGTGATTCATCAGTCTTACATAATACCCAGTTCTCATTGCATCACGTGCCCTCCTTAATGCCCATCCCCCAGTTACCGCATCCCTCCACCCCTGCCTCTCCCCAGCAGCCCTCAGTTTGTTTCCTGTGATTAAGAGTCTCTTATGGTTTATCTCCCTCTCTGGTTTTGTCCTATTTTATTTTTTCCAGTCTTCCCTGTGATCCTCTCATTTATTTCTTAAATTCCACATATCAGTGAGATCGTATGATAATTGTCTTTCTCTGATTGACTTATTTCACATAGCAAATACCCTCTAGTTCCATCCGTGTTGTTGCAAATGGCAAGATTTCATTTTTTGATGGCTGAGTAATATTCCATTGTGTGTGTATATATACAGACATACCACATCTTTATCCATTCATCTGTTGATGGACATCTGAACTGTTTGCTTAGTTTGGCTATTGTGGACATTGTCACTATAAACATTGGGGTACAGGTGCCCCTTCGGATCACTACGTCTGTATCTTTGGGGTAAATACTTATGCTGTCTTGATGATCACAGCTTTGTCATAGAGCTTGAGGTCCAGAATTGTGATGCCACCAGCTTTGGTTTTCTTTTTCAACATTCCTTTGGCTATTGGGGGCCTTTTCTGGTTCCACCTGAATTTTAGGATTATTTGTTCCAGCTCTGTGATAAAAGTTGATGATATTTTGATCAGGATTGCACTGAATGTGTAGATTGCTCTGGGTACCATAGACATTTTCACAATATTTGTTCTTCCAGTCCATGAGCATGGAACGTTTTTCTGTTTCTTTGTGTCTTCCTCAGTTCCTCTTCCTCTTTCATGAGTGTTCTGTAGTTTTCTGCATACAGATCCTTTGCCTCTCTGGTTTGGTGGTTTATTCCCAGGTGTCTTATGGTTTTGGGTACAGTTGTAAATGGGATCGACTCCTTAATTTTTCTTTCTTCTGTCCCATTGTTATTGTACAGAAATGCAACTGATTTCTGGGCATGGATTTTATATATCCTGCCACATTGCTGAATTCTTGTATGAGTTCTAGCAATTGAAGGGTGGAGACTTTTGGGTTTTCCACATACAGTATCATGTCATCTGCAGAGAGTGAGAGTTTGACTTCTTCTTTGGTGATCCGGGTGCCTTTTTATTTCTTTTTGTTGTCTGATTGCTGAAGCTAGGACTTCTAGTACTATGTTGAACAGCAGTGGTGATGGCGGACATCCCTGCCGTGTTCCTGACCTTAGGAGAAAAGCTCTCATTCTCTGCTGTGGACTTCTCATATATGGCTTTTATGATACTGAGGTATGTTCCCTCTATCCCTACAAAGAGTTTTAATCAGGAAAGGATGCTGTACTTTGTCAAATGCTTTTTTTTTTTTTTAAAGATTTTGTTTATTTATTCGGCAGAGATGGAGACAGCCAGTGAGAGAGGGAACACAAGCAGGGGGAGAGGGAGAGGAAGAAGCAGGCTCATAGTAGAGGAGCCTGATGTGGGGCTCTATCCCAGAATGCCGGGATCACGCCCTGAGCCGAAGGCAGACGCTCAACTGCTGTGCCACCCAGGCGCCCCATGTCAAATGCTTTTAAGCATCTTTTAAGAGATCATATGGCTCTCGTCCTTTCCTTATGTAGCTGTCACATTGATTGATACACAGATGTTGAACCACCATTGCAGCCCAGGAATAAATCCCCCTTGGTCGTGGTGAATAATCCTTTTAATGTACTGTTGGATCTTATTGGCTAGTATTTTGACGATGGTTTTTGTATCCACATTCATCAGGGATATTTGTAATTCTCCTTTTTGGTGGGGTCTTTGTCTGGTTTTGGGATCAAGGGGATGCTGGTTTCAAAGAAAGAGTTTGAAAGTTTTCCTTCCATTTCAGTTTTTTGAAACAGCTTCAGAAGAATAGGTATTTATTCTTCTTTAAATGTTTGGTAGAATTCCCCTGGGAAGCCATCTGGCCCTGGGCTCTTGTTTATCGGGAAAGTTTTGATTACTGCTTCAGTTTCCTTGCTGGTTATGGGTCTGTTCAGGTTTTCTATTTCTTCCTGGTTCAGT
>NC_048234.1:11026420-11061513 GCF_002007445.2 Ailuropoda melanoleuca | reverse complement strand
CCACACCCACAGCCTACCTCAGTGAACAGCCTACCTGTGTTCTCATGGAGCTCTATGAAAGCGTCTCTGCCATTTACGCCCAGGCGTGAAATGTGTGGGTGGGAGGGCATACACATGCTTGGATTTTGCTAAGTATTGCCAGCCCTATTCCCACCATCTCAAACTCTGGTCTGGTTTGACATCTCTAAAATGCATTGTTTTTCTGGACAATTGTAGTTACTCCCAGGCTCTGAGCATTTGGAGGAGGGAGGCATGTGAAGTGGAATTGGTGGTACCAGAGAGTGCTGCAAAGTAAACTCTGTTTTCTGTCTTCCCTGTGCCCCAGGTTGGACTTGGGACTGTTTCCAGGAATGGGGCTCCTACATCCAGCTGGCCATTCCCAGTATGTTCATGGTGTGCATCGAGTGGTGGACCTTTGAGGTCGGGACCTTCCTCGCAGGTCTGTCAGCAGTTCCATAGAAATCCAAAAACAGCCCAGTCACTCTTGTCTCCAGAGCTTTTCAAGAGACATAGGCCTTACTTCTCCTTCCTTCCCGTTGCGTCAGGCGCTCATGGAAGTTTCAACATAGGTTTAAATCCTCGTCCAACCCTAAGCTGTTCAAGTTGAGTGGGGATTTTAGCTCTGCCTCACTGCCCTTCACTTCGATTCAGAAAGGGAGGCTGCAGTTAGGAGGTTTGCCACGGTCATGGAGAGGGAGAACAGGAACCCCAGTCCAGGTCTCCTGACTCTCTCAGACCCGCTGCTTCTGCTGACTTTTGCTGGGCATCTGCGAGTTTTTAAGCCATTTACAAACACAGAGTGACTGATTTGGCTCTAGCAGCTGTAATAATTTCGGTCATCGGTATTCACTGTAGCCATCTTATTGCTAGTAAAGGAATAGAGGAAACAACAGAGACAGAGGTTGATAACGATGATATTACAGTGTCTGGGGACAGTTGAGTACTCCAGTAGTCCCACCACGTCTATACAGAATTCCACTACGTTCCGCCCTTCCCCTCCCACATCACGACCCTGCGTCTCCCCGAGGAATGACCTGTAACTCTAGGAGCCTCGTTGTTTTCTCTTTAAACCTGATGTTTTGTTGCTTGGTGGGCTTGTAGATTGAATCTAGCTGCCCTAGTTCTTGGAAACTTCCTGGGAGTGGACATCTGGGTCTCTCCTTAGCACAGGTAGTGAACTCTGCCATTGGGTCATGCTTCTGGGGGCACTCCTAGCTTCTTTAAAAATTTTTTTAATAATTTTATTTATTTATTTGAGAGAAAGAGCATGCACGAGTTGGGGGGAGGGGCAGAGGGAGAGAATCTCCAAGCAGACTCCCTGCTGAGTGCAGAGCCCACAGGTCTCGATGTCATGACCCATGAGATCATGATCTGAGCCGAAACCAAGAGGTGGACACTTAACTGACTGAGCCACCCAGACACCCCTTCACTTCTTTTAAATTAAGATATGTTCTAGTTTCCTAAGGAAAATGTTTGCTTTAATCTACCTTCTAAGATGTGTTTTGTCTGTGTCTGTGCCAACATTTCAGGCCTGATCAGTGTGACAGAGCTTGGGGCCCAGGCCATCATTTACGAACTGGCCTCTGCAGCCTACATGGTAAGAACCTTCGGGGTGAGACCCAGCACCTTGTCCGCATAAACTGCTGGTCCGCTGTCACTCATTCATTCAGCCTGCCATGCCACGCACCAGCAGAGAGGGGAGGAGGGCAGCAGGAGAGAGAGCACAGCATACTGGGGGGAGCGTGGATTTTGGAGCCAGGCCCCGGGCTTGAGTCCTGCCCTGCTGCTCCCCAGCTCTGCAACTGTAGGCTCATTACTTAACCCTTCTGGGCTTCAGTTTTCTCATACACAGAATGGGAAAAAATAATACATATATAGCAGGTGAAGACTGAACGGGATAGATAACGTGTTAAAGCACTTAGCACAAGGCCTGGCGTGTGTATTCAACCAACATGGAGTTGGTGCTGGGAGATGATGGAGAGTGAGATGGAGACGGTCCCTGCCCACTCGTGGCCCGTGGTCTGGTGGGGAGACGGAGACAAACAGACGGAGACATGAGAGCATTACAGACGTACATGACCTGTGCCACAGAAGAGGCAACAAAAGTCTGAGGTGCATAAAAATAGAGATGGATACCTCTGTAGGGAGGGCAGTCAGAAGTGGTCCTTCTGAGTTTCTGGCTAAGCTGAGACGGGAAAGGGGAGAGGGACCAGCCCGGGAAGCCGGAGGCTGAGAGCTGACTGCAAAGCCTGAGCAAAGGTTCCACGATGGAAAAGAGCACGTGGCGTGTTCAGGGACCCGAAACGGGAACCTGGCTGAAGGGGTTAGTGAGGAAAGAAGGGTGTGACCTGTAGAAGCTGGCTTAGGGGAGAACAGGTGTTTGGAGGAGGTCTGGAAGGAGGCTGCTGAAATCATCTAGGTGAGCATGTGGGAGGCTGCTGGTGGACGGGGAGAAAAGTGGGTGAGTTCGTTGTGTTGTAGGGCACAGTTGAGAGGCTATGACCAGGGTTTGGGTGTGGAAGCCAAGGCAATGAATAGGAAGTTATCAAAACAACCCCAACTTTCTGGCTTGAATAACTGTGCCTTGTACCTCTCGATTCTTTTGGAATATTCCAAACCTGTACGAATATTCCTTTTTTTGTTGTAGTTTGGTATTTTTTTTTTTAAGATCAACAAAGGCCATCTGGGTAATTGGGTTACGGGCCATTTTTGTTTCCAGGTATTTTTCTTTGTTTAGTCTCAAAAACGAAAACGAGGTTTTCTTAGTGGGGATTGATGACGTTGTTTGGGAATAGAAAGGGAGAGTGTCTCGGAGCAAACCCCAAGATGTAGAAATCAGGAACAGGGCAACTCAGCCGAAAGGGAGGACCGGCCAGCGTGGAATGAAGACAGTCAGGAGAACATGTCGTGCGGGAAGCCAGAGACTAAGAACGTTTCACAGAAGGAATGACAGCTGGGTGGAGGGTTACTGGGGGGCTCGCATAAGGTGAAGGTGGAAAGCGTCCCTTAGATTTACGGTCATCAGAGACCTTAGATGGGAAGCGAGAGCCATGGCGAAGGAACAGGGGCTGCTGAGGTAGACAGCTGTGTCTGGAGGTTTGGTAGTGGATGGTGGGAAATAATCGATCAAGGGAGGGTTTTGGCGTTGCTTCTCTAGGTGGGGCCGCTAGAGCTTGCGTATAGCTGTGTGGTCAGCAGCAACTATCTTCTACACCTGTCGTCTTCTCATCTTCTGTTTTCCTACCTGCTCTGCCGTAGCCTTCCTTTTGTTTTATTTTTAATTGTGCTAAAACCCACATAACATGAAATTTGCCATCTTTTTATTTTTTTATTATGTTAGTCACCATACAGTACATCCCTAGTTTTTTTTTTTAAAGATTTTTTAAAAATTTATTGGACAGAGATAGAGACAGCCAATGAGAGAGGGAACACAAGCAGGGGGAGTGGGAGAGGAAGAAGCAGGCTCATAGCGGAAGAGCCTGATGTGGGTGGGGCTCGATCCCAGAACGCCGGGATCACGCCCTGAGCCGAAGGCAGACGCTTAACCGCTGTGCCACCCAGGCGCCCCCATCCCTAGTTTTTGATGTAAAGTTCCATGATTCATTGTTTGCATATAACACCCCGTGCTCCATGCAATACGTGCCCTCCTTACTACCCATCACCAGCCTATCCCAATCCCCCACCCCACTCCCCTCTGAAGCCCTCAGTTTGTTTCCCAGAGTCCACAGTCTCTCATGGTTCATTCCCCCTTCTGTTTACCCCCCCTTTCTTCTTCCCTTTCTTCCCCTACCGATCTTCTTACTTCTTATGTTCCATAAATGAATGAAACCATATGATAATTGTCCTTCTCTGCTTGACTTATTTCACTTAGCATTATCTCCTCCAGTGCCGTCCATGTTGCAGCAAATGTTGAGAAATCGTTCTTTTTGATGGCTGAGTCATATTCCATCGTATATATGGACCACAACTTCTTAATCCAGTCTTCTGTTGAAGGGCATCTCGGCTCCTTCCACAGTTTAGCTATTGTAGACAATGCTGCTATGAACATTGGGGTGCATATGGCCCTTCTTTTCACTACGTCTGTATCTTTGGGGTAAATACCCAGTAGTGCAACGGCTGGGTCATAGGGTAGCTCAATTTTTAACTTTTTAAGGGACCTCCACACTGTTTTTCAGAGTGGCTGTACCAACTTGCATTCCCACCAACAATATAAGAGGGATCCCCTTTCTCCACATCCTCTCCAATTAATTTATTTGAGACAGAGTGCACGCACACGCGTGCAAGAGAGCACGAGTGGGCTGGGCGTGCAGAGGGAAAAGCAGGGTCCCCGCTGAGCAGGGAGCCCGATGCAGGGCTCGATCCCAGGACTCTGATCATGACCTTAGCCGAAGGCAGACGCTTAACTGACCGAGCCACCCAGGCGCCCCCAAATTTACCATCTTAACCATTGTAACTGCGATTTAGTCGTGTTAACATTGTTGTGCAGCCAAGCTCTAGAACCTTTTCATCCCATAAGACTCCGGACTCGACCCATTCCAGTTACCCACTCCCCCTGCCCTCAGCCTCTGGCAACCACTATTCCACTTTCTGTTTCTTGTCACAGGCTTTCCTTTGTTAGAGGCAGTAAGGCAATAATTCTTCATTATTCCTGTGGAAAAAAACAAGTCCCCACAGGGGTGAGCTTACAATCAAAATTACAAAATACAAAGAAATAACCCATCACGAGCAAGAGTTTGAACAGATACAACAAACAGAAAAATTAGAGTTCAGAGCTTGAGATGGTGGAGTAATAATCGGGGAATTGAAAAGTGTTATATTTAAAGTCATTAAACATAAAAGAAGGAGCTGAAACCAAAAGAACAATATTTGGAAAAGAACCAGGTAGGATTTTTAAAATTACAAATTATAGCCTTACAGGTGTAATATTCGATAGGATAAACAGATTAAAGCTGGAAAATGAGATGATGAACTTGAAGACCGATTGATGGAAATTCCAGAATAAAGCAAAGACATGTAAATAGATGGAATCAGATACAGAGACCAATCCGTGCATGTGTGATCAGGTGATTTTTAACCAAGATGCTAAGACCATTCAGTGGGGGGAAAGGGGACAGTCTTTTCAGTAATGGGTGTTGGAAAACTGGGTATCCACATGCGAAAGAATGAAGTTGCATTCTTACCTCACACCATATACAGAAATTAACTCAGAGTGGATCAAAGTCCTAAATGTAAGCCTTAAACAATAAAACTTTTAGAAAATGATTTCTTATATATAACACCAAAGGCACAGACAGCAAGAGAAAAAACAGACAAGCTGGACTTCATGAAAATTGAAAAATCATGTGCATCCCAAAACAATATCCACAGAGTAAAAAGGCAACCCACAGAATAGGAGAAAATATTCACAAATCCTATGGGATAAGGGATTGATATAGAACATAGACAGAACTCCTAAAACTCAGTAGCAAACAAACAACCGGATTAAAAAGTGGGCAAAGGACTTGAATAGATATTTCTCCAAGGAGGAATGTACAATAAGCAGAGGAAAAGACACCCAACATCACTGATCATTAGGAAATATTTACCAAAAAACTACATTGGGATACCATCTCATACCCACTAGGATGGCTACTATTAAAAAAAAAAAAAACTAACAGGTGTTGGTGAGGGTACAGAAAAATTGGGACCCTTGTGCACCATTGGTGGGAATGTAAAATGGTGTACCCACTATGGAAAGAAAGTATGGCGGTTCCTCAAAAAATTGGAAGTATCACATGATCCAGCAATGTCACTTTGGGTCACACATAAAAAAAACTGAAAGCAAGATCTCCAAGAGCTGTCTGCACACCCATGTTCACAGCACCACGGTTCCCAAGAGCCAAAAGGAAGAAGCCGCCGCGGTGTCTGCCGACAGAAGAGCGGAGAAGCAGAACGCGATACAGACATACACGGGAGGATGATTCAGCCTTAAACAGGAAGGAGAGTCTGGCAGGTGCTCCAAGAGGGAAGAACCCTGAGGGCACTGTGCTAAAAAGACAAATACAGGCGCACCTTGAAGATACTGCAGGCGTGGTTCCAGACCCCACCACAAAGTGACGATCGAATGAACGGTATGTACACAAGTCATGTTTATACTGTAGGCTGTTAAGTGTGTAATGGCACATGCCTAAAAAAAATATATACATACCCTAATTAAGAGCTCATCGCTGAAGGATACTAACCATCATCTGAGCTTTCGGCAAGTTGTTGTCTTTTCGCTGGTGGAGCGTCCTGTCTTGATGGGGATGGCTGCTGACTGCTGAGCATGGTGGCTGCTGGAGGTTGGGGTGGCCATGGCAATTTTTATTTTAGTTTTTTTTGAAGATTTTATTTATTTGACAGAGAGAGCGAGAGAGCACAAGCAGGGGGAATAGGAGGAACAGTAGAGGGAGAGGGAGAAGCAGGCTCCCCACCAAGCAGGGAACCCAATGCGGGGCTCGATCCCAGGACCCCGAGATCATGACCCGAGCCAAAGGCAGACACTCAACCATCTGAGCCACCCAGGTGCCCCCGTGGCAATTTTTAAAAAACAAGACAATGAAGTTTGCTGCGTTGATTGACTCTTCCTTTCACAACGATTTCTCTGTGGCACTGGATGCTGTTTGAGAGCATTTTATCCACCGTAGAACTTCTTTCCAAATTGGAGTCCGTCCTCTCAAACCCTGCGTCTGCTTTACCAACTAAGTTCACATGATATTCTAAATCCTTAGTTGTCATTTCAACAGTCTTCACAGCATCTTCCCCAGGAGTAGATTTTATCTCAGGAAACCACGTTCATGGCCCATCCGTGAGAAGCAACTCCTCGTCCATTCAAGTTTTAGCATGAGATTGAGGCCGTTCAGTCCCATGTTCAGGCACCACTTCTAGTTCTCTTGCTGTTTCCACCACGTTTTCAGCGACTTCCTCCACTGAAGTCTCGAACCCCCCGAAGTCATCCATAGGGTGGGAACCAACTTCTTCCAGACTCCTGTTCATGTAGATATTTTGTCTCTTCCCATGAATGATGAATGTTCTTAATGGCATCTAGGATGGCGAATCCTTTCTAGAAGGTTTTCTTCTTTTTTTTTTTTTTAAGATTTTTTTTTTGAGAGAGAGAGTACGGAGAGAGAGGAGGGTCAAAGGGAGAGGGAGAAACAGACTGTCTGCTGAGTGGGGAGCCTGAGGTGGGGCTTGATCCCGGGACCCCGACGTGGGGCTTGATCCCGGGACCCCAAGATCATGACCTGAGCCAGAGGCAGATGCTTAACCGACTGAGCCACCAAGGTGCCCCTTTCCAGAATTTCCAATTTACTTTGCCCACAATCATCAGAAGAATAACTGCCTATAGCAGAAATAGCCTTTTGAAATGTATTTCTTAAAGAGTAAGACTTGAAAGTTAAAATTAACTCGTCGATCCATGGGCTGCAGAGTTGATGCTGTGTTAACAGGCCCCAAAAGAACATTAATCTCACTGTCCGTCTCCGTCGGAGCTCTTCAGTGACCAGATGCGTTGTCAATGCACAGCAGTATTTTGAAAAGAACCTTTTTTTCTGAGCAGCAGGTCTCAACAGTGGGGTTAAAGTAGTCCGTAAACTATATTGTACACAGGGGCGCCTGGGTGGCACAGCGGTTGAGCGTCTGCCTTCGGCTCAGGGCGTGATCCCGGAGTTGTGGGATCGAGCCCCACATCAGGCTCCTCCACTATGAGCCTGCTTCTTCCTCTCCCACTCCCCCTGCTTGTGTTCCCTCTCTCGCTGGCTGTCTCTCTCTCTGTCAAATAAATAAATAAAATCTTTAAAAAAAACTATATCGTAAACAGATGTGCAGTCATCCAGGCTTTGTTGTTCTGCTGATAGAGCACAGGGAAGCAGATTTAGCATAATTCTTAAGGCCCCTAGGATTTCGAAACTGGTAAATGAGCATTGGTTTCCACTTAGTCACCAGCTGCACGAGTCCCTAGCAAGAGACTCACTCTGACCGTTGAAGCTTTGAAGCCAGACATTGGCTTCTGTGGAGCAATGGAAGTCCTACACGGCATCTTCTAATAAGGCCACTTCACGTACACTGGAAATCCGTTGTTGAGAGTAGCCGCCTTCATTGATGACCTGAGCTCGATCTTCCGGAGAACTTGCTGCAGCTTCTACGTGAGCCCTTGCTGCTTCGCCCTGCACATTTGTGTTATAGAGACGGCTTCTTTCCTTAAAGCTCCTGAACCAACCTCTGCTGACCTCAGACTTTTCTCCCGCAGCTTCCTCGCCTCTCAGCCATCACAGAATTGAAGGGAGTCAGGGCCTTGCTCTGGGTTAGGCTTTGGCTCAAGGGAATGTTGGGGCTGGTTCGATCTCTCCAGACGACTCACCCTTTCTCCACGTTAAAGCCTGCTTTGTTACCATTCGTGTGTTCACTGGAGTGGCACCTCTTGTGTTTCAAGAGCTTTTCCTCTGCGTTCACAGCTTGGCTCACTGGTGCCAGAGGCCCAGCCCTCAGCCTGGCTCAGCTTCTGAGACGCCCTCCTCACCAAATTCAGTCCTTTCTAGCCTTTGATATAAACTGACAGATATGTGACTCTTCCTTTCTCTTGAACACTAACAGGCCACCGTGGGGTTATTACTTGACCTAATTTTAATATTGTTGTGTGTCAGGGAAGAGGGAGGCCTGAAGAGAGGGGGAGAGACGGGGGACCGTCTGGTTGTGGAGTAGTCAGAACACACACGTTTCTCACGTTTGCCATCCTAAATGGATGCTGTTTGTGGTGCCCCAAAACTGTGTCAATAGTAACGTCAAAGATCACTGACCACAGATCATCATCATAAGTATAATAATAATAATGAGAAAGTTTGAAACATTGCAAGAATGACCCAAACATGATGCAGAGACATGAAAGAATGGTGCCGAGAGACTTGCTTGATGCAGGATTGCCACAGATGTTCATTTGTAAAAATCGCAGCATCTGCCAAGCGCACTAAAGTGAAACACGGTTAAATGAGGTATGCCTGTATGGTGCGATTCCACTTCTGTGAGGTCCTTAGACTCGTGAGAATCACAGAGACAGAGTATAATGGTGGTTGCCAGGGTTCGGAGCGGGGTATGGGGAGTTGTTTCTTGCTCGTTTATTCAGTTTCCCAAGATGAAGAAAGTTCTGGAAATGGATGGTGGTGCTGGTTGCACAACATTATGAATCTATTTAATACCATTAAACTGTGTTTGAAAGTGATTCTAGGGCTAAAAATCATATACTTATTACTGGAGTAATAAGGGGAAAATGCTTAAGATGGTACATTTTATTTTATGTGTATTTAACCGCAATAAATTAAAATGGGGGAAAGTAGCGATGGAGTGTATGAAAGATAGAGGTCCCCATGTGCATCCAGTAGGAATTCCACAGAATGACTGGGAGGGGTGCAATATCCAGAGACATTTAGTAAGAGACAGATGTAGACGCCTGAAGTAAGACGTGAATCTCAGTATTCAAAAATCATAATGCACGTTGTATTGGAGAATCTAGCCCGGGCAATTTTGAGGCAAGAAAAGAAAATATAAGGCATCCAGATTGGAAAGGAAGACGTGAAACTAGCTGTATTTGCAGATGACGTGATTTTATCTATAGAAAACCCTAAGCAGTACACACACACACACACACACACACACACTCACACTCTGAAACCACTAGAGTTAATAAACGAGTTGTGAAAAGTTGCAGGCTGCAACATCAGTACACAAAAATCGGTTGTATTTCCATAACACTAGCAGTGAACAATCTGAAAATGAAATTAAGAAACCAGTTCCGGGGCGCCTGGGTGGCACAGCGGTTAGGCGTCTGCCTTCGGCTCAGGGCGTGATCCCGGCGTTGTGGGATCGAGCCCCACGTCAGGCTCCTCTGCTGTGAGCCTGCTTCTTCCTCTCCCACTCCCCCTGCTTGTGTTCCCTCTCTCGCTGGCTGTCTCTATCTCTGTCAAATAAATAAATAAAATCTTTAAAAAAAAAAAAAAAGAAAAGAAACCAGTTCCATTCGCCCCACCATCAAAAAGAATCGTTAGTAGTAAATTCAGCCAAAGAAGGGTGAAATTTTTATGCCAACAACTACAAAGCATTGTTGAAGAAAGAAAATACCTAAGTCAATGAAAAGACTTCCCACCCCCCCCCCTGCCGAGTGATCTACAGATCTGTGCAGTCTCTACCAAAGTTTGAACTGGCCATTCTTACAGATTGCTCAAGCCGATCCTAAAATTCATATGGGGATGCAGGGGACCCCAAATAGAACAGCGTGGACACCAACGGGGTGGGATGACTTACCTGTCCACAACAATAAAAGCCTGGAGACTGTGAAATGATACCATCAGAGTGTTTGGAGGACAACGCTGGTCCTTTTTCACAGCTAAGCTAGGGCTCGAGAGGGAGAACAGATTAAAACACAGAGAGACATCACTGATCCCAGACTATCGCTGAAAGGAGCAGTGGCGTCAAAACAGCAGTGAGCAAAGACGTGGACAAAAGTGGTTAACTCTAAACTAGCAGTGACTGTGAACAAACCATGTGAGCCATTTGCACGATTTGCACAGTACAAAATTAGGTAGAAATAAAAAATAGTCCTAAGAGGTGAGATCGGGAGAGGGTTTTCTTAGTTAAAACAATCTAGGCATCAGGGAAGAGGGTGAGGGATAGTTGGTTAACTTAAAATTTTGAAGTCAGTATGCATGTTGACATTTTAAGAGGACGGACCGAGAGGGAGGAAATAGAATGTATTTCGAAGCCAGTAGCCTGCCCGGATAAAAAAGGAAATTAAGAAAACATGATCAGTCCAACACAAAGCAGTGAAAATAATGAAGATAAAGAAAGCATTGTCATTCATACAGAATAAGATGATAGAATTAAATCCAAATACAGTTGACCTTGAACAACACCAGTTCTAATGGCTTGGGTCCGTTTTTATGTGGAGTTTTTCCAGTAAAGTATTGAAGTGCGTTTTCTCTTCTTTATGATCTTTTTAATGACCTTTTTCTCCAGCTTGCTTTATTGTAAAAAGAAGTACATAATACATAAGGCATATAAAATATGTGTTAGTTGGCGGTTTATGTTATCGGTAGGGCTTGTGGTTAAGTAGGGGAGCAGTTCCATTTTGGGGGAATAAAAGGGTAATTTTTCCCCACTGGTATGCTCCTTTTTTTTCTTACTCCCACTTATCACCTTCACATAAGCATTTTTCATTTTTTAAAGGATTTTCCGAAAAACAGTTAAAAATTCAGTTTGCGTCGGTGTGATCAGAGCCTTCAGATAGCCCCGTTCAGTTCGTTGCTTCCCCACGACTGGACTTGGCCTTGGTCTTCAGTGTCTCACGATCACCAGCATTGGTTCAGCAAATATCTTCTACCGGATAGAATTTTATCTTTGAGAATATAGTCTCAAATGAAGAAAATTTTGTTAGAAATGAGTATTCCCCCCCAAAATCTTCGTGAATTGAACACATGAAAAATGGGTACGGTACTTTAATTTTAGTATCATTAGTGAGGTTGACTGTCTTTATGTTTTAAGTAGTTTTCTTTGAATTGTCTGTTTATATCCTTTGCCTGTTTATGACTTTGGGCTCTAGTGAGGTTCTTTTCCTTATCAATTTGTGTGAACTCTTTGTTCTCAAAAATTATTTATTTTAAAGATTTCTTTATTTTAGAGAGCAAGTGAGTGAGCGTGAGCAGACCGGCGGGGGGAGAGGGCAGAGGGAGAGAGGGTCTCAAGCAAACTCCCCACTGAGCGTGGAGCCTGACACAGGACTCCATCTCGGGACACTGAGATCGTGACCTGAGCTGAAATCAAGCCACCCAGGCGCCCCTATACTAGAAAGTTCTTTTATATCAGTTGTATTTGTGGCAAATTCTCCTCACTGCGTTCCTTTCAATTTTTATGTATTCTTAAAAATGTTTTATTATAGGGGCGCCTGGGTGGCACAGCGGTTAAGCATCTGCCTTCGGCTCAGGGCGTGATCCTGGCGTTATGGGATCGAGCCCCACATCAGGCTCCTCCGCTATGAGCCTGCTTCTTCCTCTCCCACTCCCCCTGCTTGTGTTCCCTCTCTCACTGGCTGTCTCTATCTCTGTCAAATAAATAAAATCTTTAAAAAAAAAAAAAAAAAAAAAATGTTTTATTATAAGAGAATTCATACCAAACAGCATATAATTTGCTCACGTAGTTCAGGGGGTTACAAACAGAATAGATTTGCTTCCTCCTTTTGAGGCCGGTTCCCCAGAGCTGGCCACTTTGGAACCATTTCTGGTTTTAGTTCTGCTGATTGACCCTAGAGCTTTATTCCTACATTTCTTACAACCTTTGACTCTCTGTTAGGGAGGATGAAGATTACCACTCACTTCCCACAACCTCTCCCTTTACCTTGACATGCTGGTTATCTCTCCTTCTCTTAGTGGTTACTGTTGTGACCCGAAATAATCAAGGTAGACCTCTCTTCCCTGATCCATCAACTTTACAGACAAGGCAACTTAACCTCCAGGATGAGGAACATTGTGTCCTTATATTTCTTTACATCTCTCTTCCCAGTTGCCTCCCAGATCCCATAAGGTATTAGCAACAGCCACATGCCACGGGCCAGGCACTACCCTAAACACTTTACAAAGAGTAACTGCTAGAATCCCATGTGAGGTATTTCCTGCTGTTTCCCACCTATCTACCAACAGAGAAACTGGGACCCAGAGAAGGGAATTCGTCCAAGGTCAAGGAAGACACTGGCTCAGGCCTGATCCCAGAGGCCTCCCTTCAGACTTCAGGTTCTTAATCATGGTGTCATGCTGCATCTCAGCTGGCCTTGTCTTTGTTTTGTAAAGATTATAACCTTTGAATTGTGTTCTGTTACCATTGTCATGTCTTTCATGTTTTAGAGCTTGTCCGAAAATCTGGAAACCAGTAAGTAACACTTAGGATATTAGGATTTTTGGGGTAAATACCCAGTAGTGCAATTGCTGGGTCATAGGGTAGCTCTATTTTTAACTTTTTGAGGGACCTGCACACTGTTTTCCAAAGTGGCTGTACCAACTTGCATTCCCACCAACAGCGTAAGACTCATTTATGGAACATAAGAAATAGCAGGAAGATCGGTACAAGAAGAAAGGGAAGAAGGAAGGGGGGGTAAACAGATGGGGGAATGAACCATGAGAGACTGTGGACTCTGGAAAACAAACTGAGGGCTTCAGAGGGGAGGGGGGTGGGGGATTGGGATAGGCCGGTGATGGGTAGTAAGGAGGGTACATATTTCATGGTGCACTGGGTGTTATACGCAACTAATGAATCATGGAACTTTACATCAAAAACTAGGGATGTACTGTATGGTTACTAACATAATATAATAAAAAATTATTATAGGGGCGCCTGGGTGGCACAGCGGTTGAGCGTCTGCCTTCGGCTCAGGGCGTGATCCCGGCGTTATGGGATCGAGCCCCACATCGGGCTCTTCTGCTGTGAGCCTGCTTCTTCCTCTCCCACTCCCCCTGCTTGTGTTCCCTCTCTCTCTGGCTGTCTCTATCTCTGTCAAATAAATAAATAAAATCTTTTAAAAAAAAAATTATTATAAAAAATAGCATATTAGGATTTTTTGTGTAGAATTATGTGCAGGCCCAAGTGATGGTCTGGATCAGATGGGAGGGAAATACCCCAGTAGACACCGAAACTCCCACTGGAAGAGACTTTTATGAGTAAAAGGTGATGTGTATTATTTTTTCTTGCTTTCATCAGTTTATCAAAATCATATATTTTAGTTTGCTTCATACTTAGACTATGACTTATTTTTTTTAAGATTTTATTTATTTACTTGACAGAGAGACAGACAGTGAGAGAGGGAACACAAACAGAGGGAGTGGGAGAGGAAGAAGCAGGCTCCCAGAGGAGGAGCCTGAATTGGGGCTCGATCCCGTAACGTCGATCACGCCCTGAGCCGAAGGCAGATGCTTAACGACTGCACCACCCAGGCGCCCCAGCCTATGACTTTTCTATTCAGACTTTTTTTTTTTAAGTTTTGAAGGCCTTTTCCATAGGGTTTATTTATTTTTTATCGACACAGCAGTGTATACCCTCACCCTTCTACTAAGGTCACGCGGTGTTCGACCGGACCGTTCGGTATGATTCCCTTTTCTTCTTGAAGAGTTTAGGGCTCTTTGATTCCCTGCTTTAATTTGCATCCATGAGCTCTCGACTTCTTCCTGGGGTGTCCCACAGCTGTCACACCACAATTAATTCTCACTGTCCTCATGTCTACAGTTTCTCGGATCTCATTTCTTCTATTTTATTAAGTTCTTTAAAAAAATATTTGGATTCTTGGGGCATCTGAGTGGTTCAGTCGGTTAAGCATGCAGCTCTTGATTTCAGCTGAGGTCATGATCTCAGTGTTGTGAGTTCAAACCCCACATTGGGCTCCGCGCCAAGTTTAGAGCCTACTTAAGATTCTCCCTCTCCCACTGCCCTTCCCCACCCTCTTAAAATAAATTTGGATTATTTAGTCAAAGAACTTTTCCCTAAGATTATATGGAAGGTAAGCTGTGAGCCATGCACATTTGAAACAGCCTTTATTTTCCCCATAGACTTGTTCAGTAACTTGGCAGAGTATAGAATTGTAGGTTCAAAACAATCTTTCCTGAGTTTTTAAGGCATTACTGTACGTTTGTATGGCGTTGAGTTACTCATGTGAAGTCTGATCTTAATCTGGTTCTTATTCCTTTGTGACAACATGGTTTTTCTCTTTGAAGTTCTAGCATTTCTTTGTCCATGTAGTTGTGAGATTTCTCAAGTGTGTTTTTCTGTGAAGGTCCTTCTTTGCTTACCCTGCTTATGAGCGCTTGGTATCCCCTTTCCAACTGAAGACTTTTGTTTTCCTCAACTCTGACAAGTTTTTAAAAACATTACTCTTTCTCCCTTTTTTGTACCTTTTTCATATTCTTTTTAATTTCCTGTTAGGTGGAGGTTGACCTCCAGTACTGAACTTTTTTTTTTTTCATCCATTAAAAAAAAATCTGCGTCTTTTTGCTATTAAATCTTTTCACTTCTGTTTTTCATTTCCAAGAACCTTTCTTTTTCTCTTACAGTCCCTTCTTAATGGGAACCTCTCCTTGTTTTATGCTGCATTATCTGTTAAATACTGTAGGGTACTATGTTGAACCTTCAAATGCCCTCTTCCGTGCTTTCAGTCACGTCACTGTTCCCTCTGAGCTCAGTTGGTCTTTTATTTATCTTGGTCTTTTTGGGGGATATGTTCTTTGGTTGTCCTCAAACATCTGGTGATCTTTATTAGTTCCTTTGTACTTATGAAAGAATGAATAGATTGATTTATAAAATAAAAGGCTGGCATGGCTTTTCTGACCTTGTTATTTGGGAATTTTTCTCCAACAGACCTTTCCCTGGAATGGGAAAGACCAGTAGGGAGCCATGTACAAAGCTGGTATCTATCAGGGGACATCTTCCTTTTAGGGTTTGTGGGCGAGGAACGGAGAGCAGGCAGTGTGACCTCCTCCACCACTGCTCCACCCCACGTCCCCTGTCCCAGTGTCCCCAAGACAAAACGAGAAGGGCTTGGTTCTGAGGTGCTCCCACCGCACAGGGAGCTCCCCCACTTGGCTTTTCTGTTTTAGCCTTGTCTCTCCGTGTGCGGTGAGGCTGGGAGGGAGGTCCAGGTAGGCAGTGGGGGCTGGGCTGTTTGTAGTGAGTCTCCCTGAGCAGTGCTCACCACTGGCTCGCTGATGGACTTGAAGTTTCAAGCCTCCTCAGGCTCCACTGCGAAGAACGAGCAGGATGTCGCCTCTGCCTGTGTGTATTCTGGACTGTGGTTTCCTGTGGTTCTGCCCCAGGATTATGACATCTGCTCTCCCTCTTCCAGAAGCCAGTCTGCGCTCTTACTCTCAGTGATGTGAATGGACGTCTTTTCCGTTAAGCACCTTTACTGGTATTTTAATGGTATTTGGGAGGGAAGAGAGTTAAGCATGCGAGCCAAGCACTCCTCTTGAACCAGAGGACATTAGGTATGCTCTGGGCATGCAAGTCTTACAGCGTTTTATATAGTCAAGTACATTGTTTTGCAAGTTCATAATTGAATATATGTGTATGTATATGTGTGTGTGTGTATTTTTTTTTTTTTTACCAACTCAGGCTAGTTCTCAAAACAGTGAGAAGTTACAGGTTGTTGGGAGGGTGCTGTTTCTAGTAGGAATGAGAAGTTCAATCTGATGAATCCATCATCGGCAGACATGACAGCTAAAACCAGAGTTTTCTGAACGACCATGTTACCCGTACAGCTACTGAGGGTGACACTGTATTACAGAGGAACGACAGGAGGTCCAAAGGATGACCCTGAAGGTTGAATAATGGTCTGTTCAAGAAGCAAGGAAGCCTGTAGCTTCAGATTTCCATAATGAATGACAGAAAGTAAAATTTTGGTATTTTGCAGGGACATAAGTCAGTGTTGCCGAAAATTAGCTGTATGGGATGTTCGGCGTGATGGAGTTACGGAGTCCGGTTCCATCAATGTTGATGGACTTCCCGCGGTGTGCCAGGCTTTGTTCTAAGTGCTTTTTCACAGGGTTCCTTTAATCTTTACAAGTTATGTGTGTATTTGTAATACATGAAATCTTCGGGACACCTGGGTGGCACAGCGGTTAAGCGTCTGCCTTCGGCTCAGGGCGTGATCCCGGCGTTATGGGACAGAGCCCCACATCAGGCTCCTCCGCTATGAGCCTGCTTCTTCCTCTCCCCCTCCGCCTGCTTGTGTTCGCTCTCTCGCTGGCTGTCTCTATCTCTGTCGAATAAATAAATAAAATCTTAAAAAAAAAATACATGAAATCTTGTCTTGTAGAATGTAGCTAGATTGAATTAAGTCTTGACGGTGTGTGTTTAATCAGTAAAGGAGATGCTTTGCGCTCAAGTCCCGCCTCATTTAGGGATTCTGCCCTGAAGGAGCTGGTACAGGGAGCAGTCAGGGCAGCCACTAGATTTCTTCGGCAACGAAGACGTTGGGTGTCCGTGAGACTGAGCAGTTTGATTCTGCGCTCACGGCTCAGATGTAATAGATTCAGTTCTAGAACACAGGTTACTCTGTCTCTAGGGTTCCGTGCACTTGGACCCTGGGGCACTCATATTCCCACTCTCAGGCCCTCTGACTTCTTCTGATCTGTGATTGTTCATTCTTAGGTGCCCCTAGGCTTTGGTGTGGCAGCCAGTGTCCGCGTGGGCAATGCCCTGGGGGCAGGGAATGCTGAGCAGGCCCGGCACTCCAGCATCACCGTTCTCCTGTGTGCGGGTGAGTTCAAGCACTTCCCCTCTCCGGCGCCCACCCTGAGTGTTAAGTTAAAATACACACATCAGAATTTCTCTAGGGATTGACTTACCTGTATAAACACAACTGAACTATTCCTTAAGCTCTTTCCAGTTTACTCCATTAAATAAAACTTCTCGTTATGATTTTCTGTCATTAGGTACCAATGACATAATGTTACACTTGGTACCATTGAAAAATTTTCTAGTTGTTATCATCTGCAGGCTTCTTTTCTTTTTTCCTTTTTCTTTTTTTTTTAAAGATTTTATTTATTTATTTGACAGAGATAGAGACAGCCAGCGAGAGAGGGAACACAAGCAGGGGGAGTGGGAGAGGAAGAAGCAGGCTCATAGCAGAAGAGCCTGATGTGGGGCTCGATCCCAGAACGCTGGGATCATGCCCTGAGCCGAAGGCAGACGCTTAACAACTGCACCACCCAGGCTCCCCTGCAGGCTTATTTTCTGACCAAAGTCTGGGTGACTGCTTCTCCACGTTCCCGGAGCCCTGCCTCCTCTAGCAGCTTTAATGCGGGGGAACCTGAGCAGTTAGAGAAGATTCTGGTTGTGTTGACATCTTACTGACATCTGTCCTGTGAATCTGCCTTAGAAAAAGGACTCCGAGTCATCTGATCATCTTTGCTGCCTTCATAGACGGGAAGAAGAAACACTTAAAATTATCACGTTTCCTAAATCATTGACACAAATATCCCCTGGGGATGCAGCACTAGGGTTTATGACACTCGGGGGAATTTTCATTTCCGGCTGCTTCTTCTGGATTTTCCAGGTGTTTGCGCACTCATAGTGGGCGTTTTACTCGCAGCTTTGAAGGATGTGGTTGCCTACATATATACCAGTGACAGGTACGTACTCCTCTTCTTGGAAAATGTTTTCTGTTTTATGCTTGCTTTTTTTTTTTCTCAGTGTACTTTTCTGGTTCTGAGAGGTGAGTACTATTTTCCAGTGTAGCCAGGAATGAGAACCAGCATACTAAACTTGAATGAATTTGGATGAAGGAACCCCCTGGTAACCACCCCCATTCCTCCAATACCCAGTTTCTTTATTTATCAAACCTGAGTGGGCTTTGTCTTGTGCTCAATGCTGGTTTTGCTCAGAGAGAGACAGAGAAAGCACATGGGTTGTCTGTATCCCCAGAAAGGCACCGCCCAGTGCAGAGCACACGGACACCATGCAGGCCTGAATCAAAAGGCAGAGTGTGTATAGATCACTCACTCAATCTTAGGTTGAATTTTACTGTATTTTCTTTTTTAAAGATTTTATTTATTTGACAGAGAGACAGCCAGCGAGAGAGGGAACACAAGCAGGGAGAGTGGGAGAGGAAGAAGCAGGCTCATAGCAGAGGAGCCTGATGTGGGGCTCGATCCCATAACACCGGGATCATGCCCTGAGCCGAAGGCAGACACTTAACCTCTGTGCCACCTAGGCACCCCTGAATTTTACTGTATTTTCTATAATTATATATTTGCACAATTATTTCAATATAGTAAAGTGTGTTTTGAATAAACCAGATCCTCTTTATGAAAAATCTCCAGCAATTTGCCCTGGTTGCCTCAGATTACTCCTCTGAAGAAATTCATTTTTATTACTTTCAAGTTGGTTTGTTTGTTTGTTTTGCTCTTTTATTTTCATCTGACCTCACAGGTTTTAGACAAATGCTTAAACATATTCTTTTTTTTTTAAATATTGTATTTATTTGAGAGAGAGAAATCACAAGTGGGGGTGAGGGGCAGAGGGAGAGGGACAAGCAGACTTGTCCCTGAGCTGGGAACCCGACACGGGGCTCGATCCCAGGACCTGAGATCATGACCTGAGCCAAAGGCAGACGCTTAACTGACTGAGCCACCCAGGCGCCCCGAAATATTCTTATAAAATCTTAGGACTGAGGAGATGGTCAGATGGAATAATAGGGACTGGATTTACTCTCCTGCTTTAAGTAACAAAAAAACTGAGCAAAATCTATACATTTTCAAATGGTTTTCAGATATTGGACAACAGGCAGCACAGAATAGTAATTCCTGAGAGAAGAAACAAAGAGAACCCTGTGATTACACCAGCTTATCAGGAGGGAGTTTCCAGGCCACAGCCCCGATGGGGAGGGGACCTGGCAGAGCCCTTCCATCTCCCGGGTTGAAGGAACGGAGTTAGGAGTTCAGGGAGGCCATGCGACTAGAGTTCACAAAGCAGAGCACCAGAGGGGAGAGAGCTCCCAGAAGGAGCTTTGGAGATCTACAGAGGTCTCCCTTGTGCCTTCAGTGAATCGCTGAGCTGTGCATGCATGTGAGGATAGTGATTGAGGCTGAGGGAAAATCTCCTGAGAATAGTAGGCAGAATGATCCTGGAAGCTCACGAAGGGCCGGGAAGGATTTGTGTTCCCACCAGCCAGAACAAACAAACCTCACCACGCATGCGACAGCTAGTGTTCTCGTAAGGATCTCACCTCGACAGTGGAGGGTAATTAGCCCGAGAAGGAAGGCTGCTCTGGGGCCACCTAACAAAACCTAAAAGCAAGCTCGAAAGTATCAAACTATTTCCAAGAAATTTAACTGCATTCCAGAACTTCACTGCATTACACCTTAACAGTATCTAAAATAATACAAGACCATGTAGGACCCAAGAAAATAAAACAATGTCTGTAGCCAATGAAAAGTGACCAGGCCTACAAACAAGCAAGAAATGGAAATCCATAATGAGAAGACACATCAATCAAGGAAACTGACGCAGAAATGAAATGGATGGTAGATAGAGTTAGTGCACAGGGCTACTAAAAGTTTTTATAACCCTGTTTCGTGGTTTCAAGAAGTTGGAGGAAAACAGGAGCACGTTAAGGTAAAGCCATCAAAGATTTTTATTTATTTTATTTTATTTTATTTATTTTTATTTTTATTTTTTTTAAAAGATTTTATTTATTTACTTGACAGAGAGACAGCCAGCGAGAGAGGGAACACAAGCAGAGGGAGTGGGAGAGGAAGAAGCAGGCTCCCAGCGGAGGAGCCCGATGTGGGGCTCGATCCCATAACGTCGGGATCACGCCCTGAGCCGAAGGCAGACGCTTAACGACTGCACTACCCAGGCGCCCCCATCAAAGATTTTTAAAACAAGTTGAGTTTATATAGCTGGGAAAAAATGAGATGAAAATCTAAATTCCGTTGGCCCCTCTATATGGCAGAACCCCCACCCTAGAGGAATCCAGATGCACATTTTCTGTGCCAATAACTTATCATTTTGGAAAAATCACACAAGAGGGCGCGTTGCTTCCGCTAGAAACTTACGACCACCAACCACAAGTAGACCCTCAGCACTGTCTGTCCTGCGTCTCTTTGATTATCTCACTGTCCGTCACTACAATCCATAGTGGACCTTCTCTACTCCTCGAACCACTGATCCCTTCCTAGCAGCCCTAGCCATCATACTCAGCAAATGACCTTGCCTTTTCCTTGAGTTTATCCTGCTTGGTGTTTGTTGAGTTTCTTGATGTGTGCATTCATGTTTTTCATCTAAGTTTTTAGCCATTCTGTTCTTTTTCTTTTTCTGTACCTTTGTCTCTCCTCACCATTTGGGACTCCCATCATGCGTGTGGTGGCATACTTGGTGTTCCAACAGGTCTCTGCATCTCTGTTCATTTTTCGTTTTTTTTTTTCTTCTCCTGATACAGAATAATCTCAATTTTCCTCACGTCAAGTTCACTGATTGTTCCTTGTGCCAGCTCAGATCTGTTGAGGTTCTCTACTGAACTTTTCATTTCAGTTTTTGTCTTTTTCAACTCCACAATTTTTTGTTTCTCTTATAATGTCTACCTCGTCATTGATATTATCTATTTGATGAGACATCATTCTCATACTTTCCTTTAGTTTTTTAGATACAGTTTTTTAAAAAAAACTGTTTGAACATATTTAAAATAGCTGATTTAAGGGGTTTTTTATTGAGTCCAAAATCTGGGCTTCCACGGAGAAAAGTTTTATTAATTGCTTTTCCCCACCCCTTTGTATCTACCATACTTTCTTATTTCTTTACATTAGGCATATTTTTGTTGAAAACTGGACATTTTTTATATTATAATGTGGCAATTCTGGAAACCAGAACTTCTCCTCCCCAAGGTTTTTTGTTGATGCTATTTGCTGTTTGTTTACGTAGTGACTTTTGTGAACTAGTTTGGTAAAGTCTGTATTTTTTGTCAAGAGTGGCCACTAAGTCTCTGTTGCATTAGCTTAGTGATCAGCTACTTACTGGACAAAGATTTCCTTAGATACTTGCAGCCCAGACATCTCCCACTCTTTGCTGAGGGGCCCTCTGTGCACGTGTCAGGGCATACCTTCAACACTCAGGCCATAACAGCTTGGCCTTAACCCCTCATTTCCTGCCTGCTCAGAGCCTTAGGCTCAGCCAGAGGTGAGAGCTTAGGTCTTCTCTGGTCTTTCTTGAGGATGTGCACAGTCACATGCATGTTTATGGCCTTCTAGATTCCCGTGAATATATCAGAGCTTTCAGAGCCGCTATTTCTAGCTTGTTGCCCAGACCCTCCTACCAAGCTCGTTGGTTAGTCTGTCATTTGTGCCAACTCTCATCCATTGCTTCAGGCAGCAGCAGCTAAAACATTTGCATATAAATAATTTGACAAACATCGCTCAGAGATCAGCGTTAGCACTGGGTAAGTTTGAGTCAAGTGAAATAAAGACAGCCTTTCAAGTGGGGTCTTCTAAGGACAACCACAGACAGGTGGTTTATCTGCAAAATAGCTGTTCTTTGGGAAGGAAGCTTTGAAAAAGTTCAACTCGTTCTTCCTCCTCCAGTCTTGGAAATATGGGTGGTTATTTTTCAAGGTTACAGCTGAGCTGGGAGGAGGGGATGGTACTAAGGTCAGTAAAAACACCTCAAAGCTCACACCGTTATTACCAAGATTCATCAGCTTTTCTTGAAAAAACACTCCCCGGGTCACTGCAAGCCTTTGGGATTTCCAGAGTTCCAAGAAAATGATTCTGACAGTATTTGCCAGTCTCTGATGATTTACATTTTACCTGTGAATGGGCCATACTTTCATATTTCTTTGTATGCTTATGATTTGTTGTTGAAATTATATTTTGCGCATTGTGATGAGATGACTCTGGAAATCAGGTTGGTCCTCCTTCCTTGGACATTGCTGTTCTTGTTCTCACTGCTATTCTGCAGTTGTCCATTTGTTTAGTGATTTTCCAAACCATTTTGGACAAAGACTGTTTTCCTTGTCATGTGTGGTGTCTTTTATCTCCTCAGTCTGCCAGTGCCCTGGCAGATTTCCTTAAATGTCTTTTTTTTTTTAAGATTTTATTTTATTTATTTGACAGAGATAGAGACAGACAGCAAGAGAGGGAACACAAGCAGGGAGAGTGGGAGAGGAAGAAGCAGGCTCATAGCGGAGGAGCCTGATGTGGGGCGATCCCACAACGCCGGGATCACGCCCTGAGCCGAAGGCAGACGCTTAACCGCTGTGCCACCCAGGCACCCCCTTAAATGTCTTGATCCAATAAGAAAAGAACTTTTTTTCAAAGTTCTGTCTCTCTTAACTATTTGACAGGCACTGCATGGGAAGGCACTTCAGCCCAAAGGGGTTGAGACAGTGGCCATCCTCTATGCCAATCCCTTAGTGAACTGCCAAGGAGAGCAAAACACATAGTTCTGATTTTTTGGAGGAAAAGATCCTTGTTGCCCCACATGCCACCAATAAGCCATGTCAGGAATGCAGGCAGCCATCCCTACAGCTGCCTGTCATGGGACCAGGAGATGGAAATGGTAGCTACTATGCAAAACACCAAAATTCATGGATACTTACTAGCCTCTTTCTCCATCAAGCACTCTTGCTGCACGTTTTCAGCTAGACTCCAGAGTCCTGAAATGGTTGATTTTGATATTTACTGCCAGTTTAAGAATTGTTCTTGTAAAAGGGTTGATTCTTGGAGCTCTCTACTCCACCATCTTCCGTGATGTCACCTGGATGGGGACTTTTCATACTAATCTGACTCTCACTCTTTTGAAGGAGAATCTTTTTTTCTGGAAATCTTTCAGATATTCTTTTTGTCCTTGGATGTGCTTAAGTATAGGTGAATCTTTTTTTATTTTTTCAGTGTGGCACTTTATAGACTTTCAGTCTGAAGCACTGGATTTCTCTTTAGTTCTGGGAAATTTATATAAATGGTAGAACTTAACGGATTAATCCAAATTGTTTCTTTTCTTTCATTTTCTGTCTCTGTGTTTTGGCATATTTCCTCAGCTTTATCTTTCAAATTGAAATTTAGGATTTTTCCATGTCTGTTTATTATCTGGTCCTTACATTAATATTTTAGTGTTCATCTTTTTCATTTCATTTTTTTTCTCCATTTGCTTCTTTTTCCTTGCGTTCTGTTTTTGCTTACAGAAATGTTGGTTATTTGTGTCAATTATTCTGCACGCTCATTTTGGTCTTTCCTTTTTTGTGTGTGCTGTTGATTTTCTTGTGTCTGGTGAACACTGGGTTAATGTCTATGTTTGAATAAAAGACCACATTGTCGTTTCGATTAGTTGAGAATAGTGTACACAGTAGGTCAGTTTACAGTCCTGTGAATCTATGCCAAAGAGGTCACTCCTCTGGTGAGAGGGCTGACTGCGGGCTTAGTGGTGGTACCTGTCGACCAGCAGTCTTCATTTAGGGTGAATGGTAGGGAAGCAGGAAAACTTCCTTTGGGGAGAGTATGATAGCCTGTTTCATGTATCACAACCCCATTGGCTCCATCGTGCAGGACCTTCGTCACCTCCAACTCTGCTGTGTCTCCCAGATCCCAGGACCCCCACTGTAGTCCCTCCCCAGGCAGATCTCCCACCATAATCAGGGTTCAGAGGATCCATGAATGTTTCCTATATAAACACCGACTTCAACTCCAGTTTTGAGGAAGACTCCCATTCACAGAGGAAGATTGCCATATACAGGCTGAAACCTTTTTTTCCAACCTGCACATTTTTATACTCATAAACAACACTTTAACAATTATCCTCAATAGCTGCAACCTGGACCATGTCCCTTTTACCCCAAATTCTAACTAATAAAACTTAAATTAGTGAGGCTGTAATGTGTACTCGTTTTGTCACATAGATAAGTAGTGTTTTCACTGAATTACCTGATCGATGTTAGGTCTGTCAGATCAGTAACGAATTAGTACTCCATTTATACGTGAGTTTTGAGTCACTGACTACTTTCTTTCCTCCAACAGAGAGATTATTTACCTTGTGAGCCAAGTGATGCCTATTTTTGCTCCCTTTCATCTGTTTGATGCGCTTGCCGTAAGTATTTGGAATGATTTTACTCGGTCTAATGTACATGGCAAAATTGTTTTTGTGTTTCTCACTTTTGAATTAAACGTCTGTGATTTCATCTTTGAGAAGAGAGAGCTCTTGCTTCAGGCATTCTTAGCCATTTGTGGGAAAGTTGGGTTACTCCAGAGTATAGCATGCAAGGTGGAAGAAACCAGACTTATCCAACCTCTTCTTTATCTGGGGCCTGAATGCCGTGCGTGACATCCTAGCCAAGTGATCAGGTGACCTCTGCTGTATCATCCAAGGCAGGCCAGGCCACCTTTGAGTTAACCCTGACCACTAAAAAGTCTTTCTGTGGCCTGATTTTTCTATAGATTTATAGGTATTTGAAGACCCTTCTTCTGTACCCTGGAATGATGCCTTGAGGTTTATTCCCAATTTCAGCAATTAGCTCTCATGACACGATTTCTTTTTTTTTTTTTAAGATTTTATTTATCCCATAACGCTGGGATCATGCCCTGAGCCGAAGGCAGACGCTTAACCGCTGTGCCACCCAGGCGCCCCATGACACGATTTCTAGATGCATTTGCCATCTTGCATTTTCCCACCCAAGGAATTTCTTCTGTTTGTTAATGTCACTCTGAAGATGTGGTACCCATTGAACACTGGCTGTGTTAAGAATGACGTGGAAGAGAACAAGATGAATGTCACCACTCTGGTTCTGGGCATTTTTTTTTAAAGACTTTTATTTATTTATTTGACAGAGACAGACAGCCAGCGAGAGAGAACACAAGCAGGGGGAGTGGGAGAGGAAGAAGCAGGCTTCTAGCGGAGGAGCCTGATGTGGGGCTCGATCCCGGATCACCGGGATCACTCCCTGAGCCGAAGGCAGATGCTTAACGACTGCGCCACCCAGGCGCCCCTGGTTCTGGGCATTTTTGAAGCCCATGATCGCATTCATGTTTTTCAGCCATGATATCAGACTAGTTTCTGCTGAGATTTCCACCAATGAGGCTCTACATTTTTTAACATATACTTTTATAAAACATTTTTTAAAGATTTATTTATTTATTTTGGGGGTGAGGGGCAGAGGGAGAGGGAGGGAGAAACTTAAGCAGACTCCATGCTGAGTGTAGAGCCTGATGCAGGGCTCAAACCCATGACCCTGAGATCATGACCTGAGCTGAAATCAAGAGTCAGATACTTAACCGACGGAGCCACCCAGGCGCCCCACAAAAATATATTTTTTTAAGATTTTATTTATTTATTTGGCACAGAGAGAGAGACAGCCAGCGAGAGAGGGAACACAGGCAGGGGGAGTGGGAGAGGAAGAAGCAGGCTCCCAGGGGAGCAGGGAGCCCGATGCGGGGCTCGATCCCAGGACCCTGGGATCATGACCTGAGCTGAAGGCAGACGCTTAATGACTGAGCCACCCAGATGCCCCCCACAAAAATATTTTTAAATAGAGCTTTAAATAATGTTACCTGATGGGTTTCTGATGAAAGTTGCTATAGTTTATTGTTGTTCTTAACGTAACCTTAGAAGCATAGCATTTTTCCTTATCTCTTACGTAGCGTGCAGTTCTCATTTTGAGATAGAACTGTTGGACCACATCAAAACTTGTGACGTATTAATGTAGTATTCCAAACTTGATGCGATGACAGGTAAATGACTGCAGTGTTGGTTGCTGTTTCTCTCTTTAGGGCACCTGCGGGGGAGTCTTACGAGGAACGGGAAAACAAAAGATTGGTGCGATCTTGAATGCCGTTGGTTATTATGTTTTTGGTTTTCCCATTGGAGTATCTCTGATGTTTGCTGCTAAACTTGGGATAATAGGTATGTTTTTGATTCTTCAGTGATCACGCTCAAATCTCATCTCTCTTATTAAGATAAACTGCTTGAGATATAAAGCAGTTGACTGACAAATAGCCCCTGTGGCATTATTTTCTCCCAAAGCAGTTATTCCCTACCTCCTCTATACAACAACACTGGAAATAGAGTCTTGAACAAAATAGACATGATCTGTGCCCTCAGGATGAGGCCAGGATTAATTAATTACACAATAATTCCATTTGGGTTCAGTACTACCAGAGAGAGGAACTTGGTCCTGTGAGCACCCATCATGGGCTGGAGGACGGAGTGGCCAGAACTGGCTTGCCCTAAGGTGGTCATGCATTGGCCTCAGACATGAAACACGATGAATTACCCACGTGAAGTGAACACCATTCATTGAAAAACTCTTCTTTTCCCGCTGGATGATCTTGCCACGCTTGTTGAAAATTAGTTGGCCATAGATGTGTGAGTTTATTTCAGGACTCTATTCTACTCCGTTAGTCTCTATGTCTGGCTCACACCAGTACCACTCTGTTTTGATTACCATAGCTATGTAGTAAGTTTTGAGATCAGGAAGTGTAAGCCTTCCACCTTTGTTCTTTTTTAATTTTGTTTTGCCTATTTGAGGATCCTTGGAATTCCATATGAATTTGAGGGTCAGGTTTTCCAAAAAAAAAAAAAAAATTAGAATTTTTATCTGCGTTAAATCTGTAAACTGCTTTGGAGAGAATATTGCAATCTTAATAATAAGTCTTCTGATCCATTAACACAGGATACCTTTCCATTTATTTGGGTCTTTAATTTCGTACAGCAATGTTTTGTAGTTTTCAGTGTTTTTCACTTCCTTGGTTACATTTATTCCTAGATATTTTATTCTTTTGGATACAGTTGTGAATAGAACTATTTTCTTAATATCCTTTTCAGATTGTTCCTTCATGGTATATTAAAACACAACTGATTTTTGTGTGTTGATCTAAGTTTACTGAATTTATTTGCTGTATTATTTTTTAATGTGTGGATTTTTTAAGATTTTCTATGTATAGGATCATGTCATATGTAAATAGAAATAATTTTACTCCTGTTCTGATTTTTTTACATTTTATTTAATTGTTACATCAAGATAAATGTTCTCCAATCCCCATCGCCTACTTCCCTCCTTCCCCCCAACTTCCACCCACCTCAGTTTGTCCTCTGTAGTTAAGAATCTGTTTCTTGGTTTATCTTTTTTTTTCCTTTGCTTATTTGTTTTGTTTCTTAAGTTCCATATATGAGTGAAATCATGTGGTATTTGTCTGTCTTTGGCTGACTTATCTTGCTTTGCATTATACTCTCTAGCTCTATCCATGCTGTTGCAAATGGCAAGATTTCATTCTTTTTAATGCCTGAATAATATTCCATTGTGTGTGTATACATACACACACACACGTATATATATATGTATATATATACCGCATTTTTTATCCATCCATCTATTGTTGGACACTGGGTTGCTTCCATATCTTGGTTATTATGAACTATGCTGTAATAAATATAGGCATATATATATATATCTTTTTTGAAATAGTGTTTTCATTTTCTTTGGGTAAACACCCAGAAGCAGGATCATATGGTAGTCTTATTTCTTTGAGGAACCTTCATACTGTTTCCCTAAGTGGCTACACAAATTCACATCCCCACTAACAGTGTATGAGGTTCCCTTTTCTTTCTTTTTTTTAAAGATTTTTGTTTATTTATTGGAGATAGAGCGAGAGTGAGAGAGAGAGCATGAGCGGGGGAAGGGGCAGCGGGAGAGGGAGAAGCAGATACCTCGCTAAGCAGGAAGTCCAGTATAGGGCTCAGTTCTGGACCCCGGGATCACAGTCTGAGCCAAAAGCAGATGCTTAACCGACTGAGCCACCCAGGTGCCCCAAGCTTCTCTTCTCTTCATATCCTTGCCAACACTTTTTATTTCTTGTCTCTTTTGTACTAGCCATTCTGGCTGGTGTGAGGTGATATCTGATAGTTTTGATTTGCATTTCCCTGGTGATTAGTGATATTTTCATGTGTCTCACGGCCATCTGTGTGTCATTGGAAAAAATGTCTATTCAAGTTCTCTGACCATTTTTTAATCAGATTGTTTTTTTGGTGTTGAGTCATATTACTTCTTTATGTATTTTGGGTCTTAACCCCTTATCAGATATAACATTTACAAATATCTTCTCTCATTCAGTAGATTGCCTTTTTGGTTTTTTGATGGTTTCCTTTGCTGTGTGAAAGCTTTTTATTTCAGTGTAGTCCCAGTAGTTTTTTGTTTTGTTTTTGTTTTCCTTGCCTGAGGAGATGTGTCCATAAATATGTCTAAGAGATTACTGCTTATGTTTTATTTTGAGAGTTTTGTGGCTTGGGGGTCTCACATTTAGGCCTTTATGCATTTTAAGTTAAATTTTGTGTATGGTATAAAAAAGTGGTCTAGTTTCATTCTTTTTCATGTAGCTCTCCAGTTTCCCCAGCACCATTTATTAAAAAGACTTTTTGCTTTCTTTCCAATTTTAATGCCTTTTATTTCTTTTTCTTGCCTTATCATTATGGCAAGAACTTCTACAATAGGGTTTTAACATTTTTCTCTATTCTTCTACAGTATTTCTTTTATTTTTAAGTTTAAAAAATGTAAAAACCTGAAATTCACATGATGTGAGATAATATTCATCAAGAGCTTTTATCAGAAACCTTTTATGTGTATCACTTAAGTTTATGATGCCTACATGAGATATGATCTCCCACTAGTTCCACCTTAAATACGAAGAAGCTAAAACCTTGAAGAGGTTAAGTAATTTTTCCCACAGATCGTCAGCGATGAAACAAGATTTGGACGCAGTTCGCCTCCAAAGCCATACTTCATACTCTTGTGTACACCTTATCTCCATCTGTTTGATTTTCATAATCCCCTCATTCATTAAACAAAGGTTTATCTGCATATCTCAGGCCCTGTGGTATGTTAGAATCTGGGAATATAAAGATAAACAAGATCCCTATCTTTTCTGAGTTCATAGTACCTACTCTTAGTGTTTATTCCTCTTATGTTCTTTGGCAGGTTGTCTATTTTATGCTCTTCAAATGTAGGCCTTCACCAAGGACCAGAACGTGATCCTTTTGCTTTTCTTGTTCTGCATTCTCTTCCTCAAAATCCTCAGGGCCTCAGTCTTTGGTGCCTTTGGCTCTTGGATCTCCATCTCTGGGCCTCACTTCATGCCTGAGGTCCTACTGTGCGTATTTCAGCTGCCCCGTGTATTCACGATGGTTCTGCCAACACCTCTGACTCCTGGCCCTGTTTCTGATGGAGTCATCCAGGCTCAAGAACTCTGCCCCAGTGGTGCTGCCAGGTCTTACCCGTGCTGCCTCTCTAATCTTTCATGTCTGCGAGGGATTTATCCCTATTTCAGAGAGGAGGAGTTGAGAGTTTATAATGGCTGTGGCATTTATCTTAGCATTTGTTATCTCCAGTAAACTACATACCTAACTCAGATATTTACTACTCTCATTAAGGTGCTACCTTTCAGCTTCTGTTTTCCTTCAGAGCAAGCAGGTGAAGAGGTGCGTGAGGCAGCTTCTGTTTTTCAGACACCTTATTTCTTCCTCAGGGAAATTCTTCTCTGCTGGGTTTAATCTCAAAATAGAACCTGTAGATTTCTGTCTATAGGGAATAAATCCATTCACGTCAAAAGGTGGAGGAACCAACTCTGAAATCCAGCCTCCAGTTGGTCCAAGACCTGGAGGCCATTTGTGTTTTCATGAAATGGGTGCATCTCTGACACTCTGAGTAGTTTCTGTTCAAATAGCTGATGAACGTTTTGGAAACATTAGCTTCTTTTTTTTTTTTTTTAAAGATTTTATTTATTTATGTGACAGAGAGACAGCCAGCAAGAGAGGGAACACAAGCAGGGGGAGTGGGAGAGGAAGAAGCAGGCTCCCAGCCGAGGAGCCCAATGTGGGACTTGATCCCGGAAGGCCAGGATCACGCCCTGAGCCGAAGGCAGACGCCTAACGACTGCGCTACCCAGGCGCCCCCGGAAACATTAGCTTCTGTTCAGGATTTTTAAAAATCATTTTCCTCAAAGGCTTTTACACATTTCTTATTAATTTTAGCCTGGACATTTTATCCTTTTGTTGCCATTGTAAATGAGGTTTTCCCTTCTACCATATAATCTAAGTGGTTGTAGGAGGGCTGTTAGTTACTATATGTGAATTTTGTAACTTGTTAAATTTGGAATTCCTCATAACTGCAGTAGTTTTCTGTTGATTCTCATGGCTTTTCCAGGTATACAATCATATCATCTACAAATAATTTTATATTGTCTTTACAAGACTTTATACCACTGATCTCTTTTCCTTTTTCCTTTTCATTTTCCTTTCCTTTCCTTTCCTTTCCTTTTCCTTTTCCTTTTCCTTTTCCTTTTCCTTTTCCTTTCCCCTCTAATTGTTGTAGTATTTGTGGAAATGCTTGTCTTGTTGAGGATTTTACAAATAATGCTTCCAGTGTTTCTATAATAAATGTCATTGCAGGATTTTGGGCTAACACACACACACACACACACACACACACACGTAAGTAAATATGTGTGTACATGCTTCTTAAACATGATTTAAGATTTATTTCCAACAAGAATGGTTGGGTATTTTGTCAAATACAGACAACAACAACAACAAAGATATAAACAATACCTACCCACTTATGAGTAGAAACTATTTAAACTAGTTAAATATCCATTATATACCAAAGTGGCTATAAAATATTTATGATATTTACATGTCATGTGTAAATACAATAGTTTTACTTTTTCCTTTCCAATTTTTATGCCTTTTTTTCTTTTCTTGCCTTATTGTTCTAGCAAGAACTCCTACAGTAGCAATATAACATTATTTCTAGAGTCTTCTACTTTATTTTTACTTTTGGTTAAAAAAATAACTTTTTAGTGCCTATGGAAATGATCCTACGGTTCTTCTCCTACATATATTATGATGACAAACGATATTAATTGGTTTCCTCATAATCCTGGTTATGATGTGCTGTTCTTTTATTGAGCTGCCAGATTCTGTTAATATCTTATTTCAGGATTTTTTGCAATGACGTAAGTAAGATTGGTGTGTAGTTTTATTTTTTTGTGTAATCTTTCCTGGGTTTTGATATTAATTCATGTTATGCTCCTTTCATAAAAGGAATTAAATTTCTTTCCTTTCTATATGCCCTGGAACAATTTACGTAGCATGGGAACGATTTGTTTTAGAAAGGTGTGGTGGAATTCTTCTATGAAACTGTTGTGATCTCATGTTTTGAGGGGTTTATCCTTTTGATAGCCTTCTCAATTTTGTCTCTGAAAAATTAGTCTGTTGAGACCTTTTTTCTTTTGGTGGGGAGTCACTTCAGCAAATTGCTATTTTTTTTTTAAGAAAATTATCCATTATCAAGATTCTAAATGTACAGAATTATGCAGAATAATCTATCATGTGCTTTGGGGATAAGTTGTTATACATGTGTTTTGTGTGTATATGCACATGTGTACTTTCTATGGACGTCAGTAACAGTGAATTTTATTTTTTTAGTGAAAAACATAGTCTAATTAAAGGACGGACTGAATGCTGTAGTATGTATTCAAATAGGTTCTTTTGTTCTGTATCCAATCAGTACATTTTTTCCATGGAAAAATTTTGAATCTGCCCCAGTTCTCTGTGAAATTTTAATCTTGCTGCTGTCCTGAGATCCTCCGTGTCCACGCAGACTGGTGCTTAGTTTCTTACCTTGACTCTTTTGCAAATGTTACTTGGTGGCTTAATGAGTAACGGTCTTCAATGTCATCTCTCTTTTTAATGACCGGTACAGGCTGGGGGCCTTTGCGCTGGCTGCTTAATGTCAGGCTGGGCTTCGTCATTCTCTGTTGGGGACACACAACCGCCAGATATTTATTACTGTCTCGTAGTGCTTCCAAGCACGGCCCTGCGTACCGGGGAAGTACCACTTACCTAAATTGCAAGAGCCCCGTCCTAAATAAGCTGCTGAGGTTAGCTCAGCTTTACTTAAACAAAACGCAAAAGCTGTCTCTTACTAGAATCTCGCGTTTCTTTAGAATAAGCGGATCTCACTGTCTTTGTTCGCTAAGGGGCTTTTTACTGTTGTACTTCGTTCGAGCTCAGGCTTGTTAAAAAGTGCTTTTAAGTTATTAAAATTTAACAGTATGGAAAATTTGGGAAATGCATAAAATATACACAAAATTAAATTACCCTTAATTACAGTGCTGAGCCTAACAGCAGAGAAATTCAGTGTATTTTATTCCAGAATTTTTTCGATTAGTCACAGACGTGGGGTAACACTGAATATGTGATTTCCTCCTATTCCGCGTTAAAGACATGGTTTTTAGTACCTCTGTAATATTTCCTTGTATCGTTTCTTTAATGCTTCCCTGGTAGTGGACATGTACAGTGCTTCTCTGTATTTATTTGTTTCTTAAGATTTTGTTTATTTATTTGACAGAGAGAGAGAGAGCACAGCAAGGTGACAGCAGAGGGAGCTGCAGAGAGAGAGGGAGAAGCAGGCTACCGGCCACATGGGGCTCCCTGCTCGGTGGGGAGCCTGCCTCTCCCTCTTCTGCTCCGCCGGCTTGTGCTCTGTCAAATAAATAAATAAAATCTTAAAATAAATAAATAAATGAATAGCTTCTCTTTATAAATAGGACTGTGATGAGCATCCTTGGTGTATGAATGGCTAACATCCCTGAGTCTTTCCTCAGGACGGGTTCCTGGGAATAGAATCCGTCCATCAAAGGGTGTAAACGGTCAGTCCACCTGCTTCTCAACTGAAGAGACGTTTTGTTGAATTCTCGGGAGTTTTGTTGAATTCCTGGTTTGTTTCATTACCAGGGGTCCACGGAGGACCAGCCTCCATGGGCCTTTGCCAGCTGGGGCCGCGGACGTGGAATGAATGAATGAATGAATGAATGGACGGACTAATTCTCAGTCTATGCCGAATTCCATCTCTAACCAAAGCAGCCCGCTTTATAGCAAAATTGTTGATATACGAGTGGATATTTTCTATCCACTTTGGTCTATAATGGCTATTGAACTAGTTTAAATAGTTTCTTCTCCTAAGTGGGTAGGCATTGTTTATATCTTTTTTTTTTTTTAATAGGTCCATTTATATTCTCAGTAAACTTGTCCACACTGCAGTCGGTCTCCCCTGGGCCCGCTCCTCCCTCTGCCTGCAGGGCTGTCCTGGAGCTCTCGCAACTACTCTCCCCCTGCCCCAGGGGTGAGAGGCACCTGCCCTTCTCACGGACACTGGGCTGTAGGTCACTGTTCTAGCGCTCTGTTCAGTGATTCTGAGGCCCTTCTCACCTTTCCAGCTATCACGTTCGCTGCCTTGCGTGTCGTTTGTCTCCCCCAGTAGCAGGTAAGCTCCAGGAGGGCCCTGATCTTGCCAGCCTGTCCAGTTCTCTGTTTCCAGCCCTTCAAGACCTGCGACAAACAGAGACAGTATGTATTTGTTAAATCAACAAACAAGCAGCAGACAGTGTTGTGGTCTTTTCACTGTTGATTGGCAGATTGATGGCCACTGATCGATCACTGGCAAGCTTGAGTCCCATCCTGGTCCACACTTAGGTACATTTTTAAGGAAGTTATTTTAAGTGAAGTTACTTTAACTGTATGGATACAGTAATTCTGGAAGAATGTTGACGGTGACGGGAACATAACTGAAGAACATCTAAGCCGTGGTTCTCATTCTGCATCTCTAGGTCTCTGGTCTGGCTTGATCATCTGTGTTTTCTTTCAAGCCCTTTTCTATTTGGGGCTCATCTGGAGAACAAACTGGAAGAGAGCTGCCGAGCAGGTAACAGCACGTCCTTCTAGAAGCGTGGCCCTTTGGTGGTCCCGTGGCTCTGTAAGGAATCTTTGAGGGTCAGAATGCCAAGAATGCCGCTGGCAGCCTGACTCGCTTCCGTTCATGGGAAGTGTCTATATGAGAGTTAGGGGCAGAAGGACATCATATTCATGTTTTCTTCTTCGTACAGTTAGTGCACTGTCTGCTCAATAGGGTTCAACAACAGGAAACTAACTTTGCTGTTTTAGTATAAAAATAGTAGTTTTTAAATCCTAAGTATACTGATTTATTTGTTTTTAGGCTTCTTTTTATTTATTTTTAAATTTTCTTTATTTTTTAATAATAATTTGTTATTATGTTCTGTTAGTCACCATACGGTATATACTTAATTTTTGATGTAATGTTCCATGATTCATTATTTGCATATAACACCATATACGTGCCCTCCTTACGACCCATCACTGGCCTATTCCCGATCCCCCACCCCCCTCCCCTCTGAAGCCCTCAGTTTGTTTCCCAGAACCACGAACGACTATGGACTAGGCTTCTTTTTAGAGACGTTTTTGGTCCATGTTTTCCTAAAAAGCTGAGTATCTGTGATCAGTGAGCAGTGCTTGGGGAAAGAACCATAAGCTCGAGGTACAGGAACGGGGTCTTGGCTGTGTGGGCGTCTCTCCGTGTGAATTGTGAGCTGTGTTTATTCTGTCGGGATGACATGGCGGAGAGGAGAAGACGTGTTACTGATACGGGAGGGGGGTGAGTTTAGTGCACAAAGCGTCCCTGCTTCAGTTTTGTACCCCCTCCCCCAGGTTTCACATCCTTTGGTTTT